>NC_080568.1:28950000-29310833 GCF_030253575.1 Rhododendron vialii | reverse complement strand
AGTGTCAAAACCAGTAAATGACGCTTAAACCCTATGTAAATGACGCTAAAACCCTAGGAAAGTGACGCTAAAACGATGAAAGCGAAAATGACGACGATCGGAATGATGCCAGCGACGATGACGATAGCGACGAATAGAAAAGGTAAGTTACCTGTTGAAATGGTCGAAAATGAACGTCGACAATAACGATGACGACAGCGACGGTGAAAGGAACGACGACAATAACGATGATGACAGCGACGGTGAAGATATCTACGATGACGACGGTGAAAGGATCGACGATGATGACGGTGATTCGACGATGAAAGGATCGATGATGACGACCGCGTTTAGGTTTCTTCGTCTCTGAAACGTTTTTGGAAATGCGTGTAATATGGCTAATTTTGGAACGCGTGTGCTTATAAGGACTGGAGCTGCTATAAATTGTTTAGATGGGCTAATTGCTTTTTAAACCCTATAGTATGTCCTTATCAACAAAGCTCCCAATTATTAATGGCTCTTAGAGTACTGTTATGTGATGCTCCAATGACTTTCACTACCACATATTCACGCAAAATCCAGAACTTAATACAACCGATCCGGCCATCCATTTCGGCAACGAACAGCTCGGAATTTAATCCAACAAATGAATGACTCAGATTTGTAGAAATTCGGATTAAATTTGAGCTGTCTGTATCAAAATGAACAACTAGATCGACAACACTATATACTGCAAGGCGGGCGGAATGCCCTACAGCACCCCAAAATCCGGTGCGCAATAGGAGCTCTCCAAATTCCAAAATGAGAAATCCTCGGACTGGAATTACCTTTATGACCTTAACGTACCATGCATTTGGTGGGAACCAATTAATGTACCCAATCATGCAGACAGGACTTCGATTTTTTTCAAAATCAGTGATGCAGAATAGGTAGGGAAACAAATGCTAAGCTTTTCGTGATGTTATTTCCTCATGATAAAAGGAGAAAGCAGACATTTACATCACCTGTAATTTTCCCAAGTATTTTCCAAGTCAAAGAAGGGAGATTTCTTCAGCGAAAGGCCAGGCACGAAAAAGCCATGCACCCAGTACCCACCCTTAATTTTCCCACCCCGGCCCTTTCCTTTCTACACTCACTTGCTTTATCTCTACAGATTCTCTCTCTTTTCTTTTGAAAAATGACCAGATTACCCCTAGTTGGTTTTTCTTAAGCAGGTTTTTTCTTAATAAGTATTTTGAAAATGTTGGTTCCCACCTACACGAAATTTGAATATGATATATATATATATATATATATATATATATATAATTTTCACATGCATTTGGTGTGAATCTTGATTCATCCCTAAGAAAACTGACGAAGTACTTGAATAGTCCTCAAAAAATGAAAGGAGAGTGAAACTCAGGTCGGAACTCAACATAAAATTAAGTGCGCCAGCAGCGGTTGTAGCATCTGATTGATTGTTAAGTTGGCCATATCCTCCGTTGATGGAATTCGAAAGCTCGAGTTTAGTCTAGCTCCGAGGTGTGCCTCCTCCAACTTTCAGTTGGATGAATTGTTATGTTGTATTTCTTTTGTTGAGTAGCGCGCAAAGCACATTGTGCTTTTATATATGCTCCTCTCAATGTACCCCTTTCAAGTTTATAAAATTTTCATTTGTCGAGAAAAAAAAGGGTTGGCCATATCATCTGCAACTTAGGAGTGGTCACAGTTGTCACTTTTAGACTGTATTGCTCTAAATAGAACATAATATAAACTAATATTATAATGAAGGCTTATCTACTTTTTTAGGCCCCGTTTTAGAAATCTTTTTAAAAAATAAGCAGTTTATTTTACATTTTCAAACTCAAAAATAATATAAATGAAAAATAATTTTTTAATTTTTTTGCATTATATAAAAGATCTCATCGAGATCTTTCAAACAAGATCCATATTATATATTTTTAGATTTCAATAAATTCATAATTTTTTAGCTTGAAATTGCCTTCTTAAAAAATAAGGGCTTTTTTCCCTTTCTGGAACAAGCTCTTAGTCCTTGCAAATATCTCTCTGTTTCAATTTCGTCCTCACAAAATTTTTTATTTCAATTTTATCCTTACAATTTGTAACCCAATTTCAATGTCACCCTTCTGTTAGAAACTTGGATGGAAAATACCAGTGTGGAACACGGCTTGGGTGATCTGGCAAAATTTGGACAGCAGGGTACTGGGCCCCATGTCTCTTCCTCCAATTCGTTTTCCCCCAATTCGTTCCCTCATCTGTAAAACCTAAACTGACTGCACCCAAAACCCACCGAATGACATTTCCCCCAAGATGTCAACTGCATTCTCAAATTTGAAATTACATTCCCAAAATCAGCTTGCACCACAAATCTGCTTAGTGATTGACAGAGTTAGTTTAGAGGCAACGGAAGCATATCAAGATGTGGAGCCATACACTAAGCATATCAAGATGTCAACTGCCTAACATGGCTGACCCCATGAACCAAATCCATAGCAGATCCAGCAGCAAACAACATTTTTTTTTTGTTTCGCCAATTCGAGTTGTTGACCTCTATGCGTTGATCTTCTTCTCTTGATTTTGCCTAGATCGTCAAGTTAAGGGGTGGGTTTCGGCAGAAATATTTAGAGAAGTGTTACTCGCTAGGTTCGGAGAGAACTGATTTTCAGGATTTAAAGTTTTAGGGCTTTTAGTCGCTGGGAATGGAGGGAAATGAATTTGGAGATTTAGGTTTTTTGTTTTACAGGTGGGGATGACGTCTATTGTGGATGAGTCCAACCCCTTCATTGAACAGTAATGATGCACCCACCGCCACTCACCCACCACACAACCCACAGCACGCGCACCGGGCTCACTCCGGCAATCGGACGGCCGATCCGAACCGTCCAAAAATTTTAAAAAAAAAAAACAAGTGAGTCTATGCAAGAATTAACGGCATTCAACATATATAAGTGCTCGATCCGAACTTCCAAAAATTAGATAATCTGAGCGGTTAAAGAAAGGAAGATTGTTACATTGAATGGAGTAAATTAAAAAAAGGGGGTAAATCTACTACTCCCAGTGGACTCATTTTCTGGGTTCTCCCCACAAGCACCAAACCGTTAGCCCCATCAGCATTTTCCATCCAATTTTAACAGAAAGGGTAACATTGAAATTAGGTTACAAACTGTAAGGGTAAAATTGAAACCAAAACATTTGTGAGAACGAAATTGAAACCAAGAGATATTTGTAAGGACCAAAAAAATAGATAAGCCCTACTTTTATGGTCACAAGACTCATAGCCGTTTGTATTTCTGAACTTATTTAATACATGATACATCTATCGTGCACAAAATTATGTTCATTAAATATCAGACTAATATGTCTATGATATGCCTTTATATTTGGGAAATTGAGAAAAATAAAGCTTGAAATATTCTATCAAAACCTATATTTCACGGTATAACTGTATTTTGAAAATATATCATTCGATATTTAATTAACAAAACTTTTTAATGAAATTTATATCCTCCATAAATTATTCAAAGTGAAAGATTTAAAAGTTAATAATTCCCCCAAAAGACTTACAGAAGCCTTTCATGGATGTGTTTTTTAGCGGTGACATTTAAACCAACAAAAACCGAACCGACCGATATATATAGTCTGTTCGGTTAGGGGGATAGCTTCAATTCGGTTCGGTTTTGCTTTACGAAATTTTTTTTTTGGTTCGGTTTTCACTTTTAGGAAGGTCAAAACCGAAAAAACCAAACCGAACCAAATTATACATACCTTACTCCAGTTTTTAATCCTACCCATCCATCTCTAGAGGTTTGTGAAAATCCTAGCTGTTCATTACAACCTATATCAACTAAACCCTAAAATTTCATCCCACGGCTGCACACTACAGAATAGAGATCGATCCATCTCCCTCTCTTTGATGCAAAGGTTTGATGCAAAGGTTGAAGTGTGGGGGGCAAAGGAAGTTGGAACTCCTGAACTAGTAATCTGTTTTTGAAGTTTGGGTGCGTTTGGTAACCTTTTCGGTTTTCAATTTGTTGTTTTTAAGAATTTAAAAGTAGAAATAGGTTTATGTTTTCATGAAAACAAAAACAAAAAACATTTGGTAATAATTTTTTAAAAACAGTAAACCGAAACATAATCCAACCTTTCCCCATTTCTTTTTATTTCGGCAGATGAAGCGAGTACCATAATCCCACAAATTTCTCCTTGATTCAGTCCCAATACGACAACACTATATTGTCCATGGGTCATTACCCCATGCAAACCCACTCTTATATCCCCTTCTCCCATTTTCTTTTCTGTTTCCCAGCATCACAAGGCAGGAGAGAGAGAGAGAGAGAGGGGACCGGCACAACCTCCGGTCCGCACCACTGCCGATCAACGTCACCACCTCCACCCTCCTCCACCGAACACTCTCCGGCCGAAATCACCTCCCACCACCAAGCTCCACTGGCGCTTTAACCCGTCCTGAAATCTCTCCAAACCCCATTTCGCCGGACGAAAGATAGTTCGGAAATCACCTCCCTAAGAATATTGATGAGTTAATATACTTAGGGAGCACCAATTTCTCTCGGCATTCACTGGGTTAGCTATAAGGTTTTAGGATTTGACGCTTAAACTGCAGATTTGCCCCTTATCAATAGTAATTTTGTCGCCGTCGCCGTCGGTATCCGAATCGTCATTCCCAGACGATCAAGTCGTTTGCATTTCTTCCGATTGCTGTAACGCTGAGATGCCAGAGAGAAGACGGTGCCGCAGCCGCTGTAGCTCCAGGAGAGAGAGAGAGAGAGAGAGAGAGAGAGAGAGAGGGAGGAATGGAGGGAGGGAGTAGTGTACGGAGAAGAAGAAACGATCGAGACAGGAGGCTTCCCAAAAAAAATCGGGACGGGATGAAATAATTTCTGTTTTGAAAATTGTTTAAAACTCTATTTTCTAGTTTTCACAATTTCCAGAAATTCTAAAAAGGTTTCTTAAAAACAAAAAAGTAAAAATATGTTACCAAACAAGTTTTCACTTTTAGTTTTCAAAAAAATAAAAATAAAAACCGAAAACTGAAAACTGAAAATGAAAAGGTTACCAAACACTTTCCCACAGCTGCACACTACAGAATAGAGATCGATCCATCTCCCTCTCTTTGATGCAAAGGTTGAAGTTTGGGGGGCAATGGAAGTTGGAACTCCTGAACTTGTAATCTGTTTTCTGAAGTTTCTGATTTTGTAGGGCCCAAATGAAGGCAAGTAACCTAAGATATATGGACAGGACTTACTCAGCCATTGGACTTGTACGAGAAGGATCTCTCCAGCCATAAATTACAAAAACAGGACCGGCCCAGTATTATCTTCTGCAAATTCTTGGGCCCAAATTAGGCCCAATATATTTTTCAATTTCTTAATCTTAAGCTCAAATCAGGCCCGCAATGCAGAATCGGAAAAATCGCCCGAAGCTGAGAAAATGAAACCCAAAAACCGATGCTATTGTCCATGGGTGTTCGGTCGCAGTAATGCTACACACCCAGATTTTGTGCACAGATTTTTTATGGAGCCCACTACGGGTCCCATACAAATAATTCGAGCCGTTCATTAAATGTAAAATATTTTTTCAAGGGCCCCCACAAAAAATCAGCTCAATCCGATACTCATAGATGCTTGATTCAATCATTTAACTTTTCATTCGAACTTAGGATAATGAAAAGTTAAATGATTGAATCAAACACTTATAGATATCGGATTGAGCTGATTTTTTGCGGGGGCCCTCGAAAAAATATTTTACATTTAATGAACGGCTCGAATTATTTGTATGGAACCCGTAGTGGGCCCCACAAAAAATCTGTGCACCAAAATCTTTGTGTGTAACATTACTGGTTCGGTAGCCAAATACTGAGAACCGAATCGATTATTGAATTGTTCAAATCTCCCAAAATCGAACCGAAATCACCTATAGGTTTTTTTTTTTTTTAATCCGCCTTACATAGAAGGAAACCTATAGTGCAGGATGCACTACAAGGCATGTAAGAGCATCCACAATGTAATAATCAAAACTAAAAGGTTGCTAAAGTTAGCAATGTTCGCGCAAAAAAGTGCTCACATTGTAATAACCAAACTTAGCAACCTCTTAGCAACTCATCAAATTTTGACATTTGAATAACCAAACTTAACAACTTTTACCAATAACAAAAACTCAACAACCAAACCCAATAACCAAATTCAAAACTAAAAAATTAAAAAACACCTCACATTAGAATCGTCTCATCAAGACGAATAATTTGGTGTGGTCAGGTGCGTGATTGGAACTCGTTTGCAATTGGACATAGATGCATTGCGTATTGTGGGGTTTTTTTTATAGGGATACAAAAATAATCAATGTGGAGATCAAGTTTGTTAGGTTTGATTATGAACTAAATGGATAATCAAATGCTGACGTGGTACATTTTGGTTTATCGATTTTGATTATTCTCATTGCAGATGCTCTAAGACGTATTACATTCGCATGTGATTGTCTTCAACAATCCGAATTCAAATAAAACTTTTAAAAAGTATTATTTGAAACCAAACCGTTAAAAATACTTACGGGCGTCTAAAATTTGCCCAGCAAAGTACCTTGTATTGATCCACCCTCCAGGATCCTGGGGTCCCTCATCCAGCCTCACCAAAAAATAACCCCGGGGTATCTAGAGTAATTTCGTCCTTCCCCCTGGGGCATTTTCCCTAGCTAGATACCCTCTCTTTAAATAGCTACGCAAGCTAACTCAACCGCGGTTAAAAAACCATGACCTTTATTCCAACTCAAGTTAAGCCCGATTAAACCGAATATCCCACTAACGCTAAGGATCAATCAAAACCAAGGGCTACCAGTTTGACACGTGCACGGTCAGATCTCTCCTCGACCGACTTGCACGCGACCTGTGAGGTCAATAATTAGGTTGCGATTAGGGTTTCTTTCTCTCCCCATCAACATCTTCCTTCGTCTTCCCTTTCAATCCCCTCTGCAAATCTCTCTCTCTCTCTCTCTCTCTCTCTCTCTCTAGGTTATCCGATCATGGAGATGGAACGCGCGATCGAGTTCCCACACACGCACATGGACCGTCGCCCGCGAAAGAGGCAGCGTTTGGGCTGGGACGTCGCGCCTCAGGTCCCTAAGGTATCAGATCTGTTCTCGAAATCTTTGAATCTTCGGTTTATATTCTTTTTTTTTCTCTCTATGTTGCTGTTTTGCTAGATCTGGTCGAAATTAGATACATCCTAGATCAGGTATGGTGAAAGATTTATCTTTTCATGCTATGTGGCTAGTCTGTGATCAGATCTGTAAAATTCATGCCGTCAGTTTTGTTTAGGTTGTTATTTTTTGGCCTAATTGGAGATTTTCGTTGTTGTTTTGACCTGTTAATGTTTGCTCCTTTTTTTCTAGGGTTCTAATAAATTTCTGTTAATAAGTGCAATGAATTTTCTTCCCTGTGATGTGAGGGAATCTAGATAGAACTTTTGTTGGGTTGTCGTTTTGTTCTGATTATGGGTGATTTTCCTCAAAACGTTGATGGGTAGTTGTGGATTTATGCGATATATTATGAGTCTGCGACAAAATTTAGCTGTTCAGTCTATAGGTCCCATGGACGATTCGTTTTTATCCTCCTCTGAATATGGAAGTTTTAGAAAATATACTTAGATTTATGGGTGTAATTTGGTGAAGATGATGTTTAATTGTCAATAAATGTTTAAACTTTGCGGGTCAACCGTAAGAAGACTAATCAATTGATTTGATCTATGATTTTGCTTCTGTAAATTTTTAACCTGAAAATTTGAATAATGGACTCTTGAGTAGAAATAATCTTGACTTTTGTAGCGTGTACCTGCCTGATTGATATATTGTTGAAGGTTTCTTGATATGTGATACAATTGCTAATAATAACTTGAGGAGGACTTGGATGACATGATTGGATCGGGCTCTGTATTGGTGTTAGCTTCATCAGTTGTTTTGGGTTACTAGTATTGGTCTTATTAGCTTTTATTGTGTTGAAAGTTTGTCCGATTTTGGTTTTGCTCAAACCTATTTCGTTGTGTATTTGATGAAGTTGCATGTGAAATTTCTTCCATCTTCATTAGTTGCTATCCTAATGTGATGTTGATGATCAGTGAAATGCGTTCCAAGGGTTTTGACATGCATCAGCGAGGTAAAAAATTAATTTTATATTGAGTGGAAAAATGAATGGATGCCTGTGTGTAGGCTCAGGTAGGAATCTTTTGTGGACAAGAGGTTGGGAATGTGACAAGCTTTGCATCTTCAAGGGCTCCCTCAGACCACACTAGCTCCTCTTTGTTTGTTAAGGGAGTTGCTCGAAATGGTTCTCCCCCATGGCGAGAGGATGACAAAGACGGGCATTTCATGTTTGCGCTTGGCGAAAATATAACTTCTCGCTGTAACTACACTTTACCACCACCAAAGATGTTTTCATTCCGTAATTGACATGAATCACCTGATCAAGTTAGCTTTTTCTTGAAGTAAAATGAGAATGCACCACCATTGCTTTAGCATTGTCTTTCTTTTATTGTGTGTGCGTGGGTGGTGTCATCCTAAAAGAGGAATTTTCTCTGCAATTTTATTTTCAATAAACTCTGCCATAAAAGGGCTTTCTAATGTGATCCGTTAAAGTGCCTCTGTAATACTATTGCTTTTTATTACCGTTATACTTCTGTTTAGGGAGATTTTTTAATCAAACAAATCATCTGAGACAATTTTGTGCGTCAAAATTCTAAATTGGTCGAGACTTAGTTTTTGTTCTACAACGCTCGTTCATTTTCTCCATAACCTTGACACTGTTTCTGAATGAACTTTTATTCTTTTGTTGTTTGTTTTTGCAGATAAGATTCACAGCAAAATGGGTGAAGGTACCTCCTCATATATCTTTTTCATATTAGTATATAGTACCTATTAAAGGCTAATTTCCAGCATCATCTCATGTGCTCCTTGCTTCTGGTGTATTCTTCTGTCCAGGCACCTTTGGCCAGGTTTTGGAATGTTGGGATAGAGAAAGAAAAGAAATGGTAGCTATTAAAATTGTTCGCGGAATTAAGAAGTATCGTGAAGCAGCTATGATAGAAATTGAAGTTTTGCAACAGCTTGGGAAACACGATAAAGGTGGCAACCGGTGAGTATAATAGAATTTTGTTCCCTATGTTTTAGTTGTTTTCACTGCCATTCTTGATGCTTTGGTTTTGTTGGCATTTTTCAAGTCCTTTGTTGGTTGTTAAATGCGTTTATTCCTTGCAGTTGTGTGCAAATACGGAACTGGTTTGACTATCGTAACCATATCTGTATTGTAAGTATTTTATTGATTTGGTGGATTAAGTTCCCCAATTTCAAGAATGTTTTGGGGTTAAACCGTGTGGATGGATTCAAATGGCTTTAACAGGTGTTTGAGAAGCTTGGACCAAGCTTATACGATTTTCTAAGGAAAAACAATTATCGCTCATTTCCCATTGATCTTGTTCGCGACATTGGCAGACAACTGTTGGAATGTGTAGCATGTGTGTAGTAACTTGCTAGTCTCCTTAAATCCTTACAGCTAGTTTCTCTTCTTCGAATCTTATGTTCTAATGTCTGCTGAACAAACGAAAAGTATTATCTTTTTAATCTTAATTCCTTGCCGCAAACGATTTTACAAGAAGGGCTCTGTGCCTTGAATTATGTTCTTATAGTTCAGCGTAGGACTTCTGGTTTAATCTCCGTCGCGTGATTTATAATGCTTCGATTTGTTTCTTCCAATTGCAGTCATGCATGATTTGCAACTTATCCATACGGATTTGAAGCCTGAGAATATTCTTCTAGTATCTTCTGAGCATGTTAAGGTTCCAGATTATAAGGTAGTTTGTAATTAGGTTGCCTTTTTTGTTTTCCTTCCTCCTTTATTTTCCAAGTTGTCTTCATTGATAAGATATTTTGTAATCCTTTCTCTGTATTTTAAGATGTAACATGGAGTGGGGTTCTGTCAGTTTGTTGACTTGTGCTCACCTCAACTGAACAAGCTTTATGCATTTCTCATCATGTTCTGTACTCGTTTTCTTATGTTCTTCTGAAAAAATTTTAAGTACTTTTTTCTTTTACTTCTGTGGAAACAGGTTTCGTCAAGATCACCAAAAGATGGATCATACTTTAAAAGAGTGCCAAAATCAAGTGCTATCAAGGTAATTGACTTTGGCAGCACAACTTATGATCGTCAGGATCAGAACTATATCGTATCAACACGACATTACCGAGCACCCGAAGTTATTCTGGGTATGTCATGCACAACTTTTGTTGCTCATCTTTCTCATATATTTATGTTGCCTTGCCAATTAACTAATAACTATCATTTTTGACTATCCAGGGCTTGGATGGAGTTATCCTTGTGATGTCTGGAGTGTAGGTTGTATCTTAGTGGAGCTGTGCTCGGTACGTTTGGCAATCTGTACCCTAGTATTGGTAGAAATGGTTGATTCTAGAGCTTGTTTTATTGAAGCTGAATTCTTTGGGCAGGGAGAAGCATTGTTTCAAACACACGAGAATTTAGAACACCTAGCGATGATGGAAAGGGTGCTTGGTCCTTTGCCTCAGCACATGTTAAAGAGAGTAGAGTGAGTATATTTTAAGTACCTTTGTACGTCGGTTTCTTTTTGGAGTTGCAGAAATGGGGTTCATTCGGTGATCAATACAAAATTGGATATTTTTCAGCCGTCATTCAGAGAAGTACGTTAGAAGGGGGAAATTAGACTGGCCAGAAGGTGCGACCTCAAGGGAGAGTATCAAGTCTGTTCTAAAGCTTCCACGCCTTCAGGTATCTGCCAGTCCAGGGTGTTTGTCAAAATTTTATATTTGGTGAAGCTGATTCTTGAACTAAGAATCTGAAAGCATGCTTCTTAGAATCTGTTGGGAAAGATCTTTGGCTTGCGTTTTCACCTTGTTAGAAAGGTGTTTGGAAGTATATATTCACTAACTACTCTTTTCCGTTACAGAACCTAATCATGCAGCACGTAGACCATTCAGCAGGAGATCTAATACACCTATTGCAAGGGCTTCTTAAATACGATCCCACGGATAGGTTGACTGCACGTGAGGCCCTTAGGCATCCTTTCTTCGTCGGGGACCATATGAGGAGATTATGAGGTGTTATGTTCCCCAAAAGGTTTCCTGCAATCTCTAAAACATGGGTTCTGAGCTGGAAAACTGGCCATTACAAAGCAATGTTATGCGTGCTGCGCGGAAACACTGCCCATTTCAACTGGATTTATTGCCGTGGTGCCTCCTGGTCATGTGGCCTAAAAATGATTTAGGGCTGCTAGTTTGTAAATACCCCATTTTTGGGGAAAGTAGATTTCACACTTGGTTTATGAAACCCATCATTCAAGAACATGAGATTTTGGTGCCTAATGTAGTTTCTTTACCCCTGCCTGTAACATCTGATCTGAATACCTTCTGTTTTGGTAATTAGCTTGATTCTTTTGCAAATGAGTGGGTAAAATCAATGGATTCGATTACGGATGCCAAACAAACAATAGATCCTTGTCCTGCTTTGATCCAAGTCTGATTGGCTTGTCGGAAAATATGCCCGAGGGTACAACAGCTGGATTCAATGACATGCTGACAGCTCTCTGCAGAGGGAAAGATGACTGCTTGTTGAAAATCCATCCTCACATTGTTCATTCCTTTCTTCAGAATAATGGTTAGATCCCTTTGATGACAGGCTGACAGTTCTATGCGGAGGGAATGATGACAGCTTGTTGAGAATCCATCCCGATCTTCGCATTGCTCATTCCATTCTCCAGAATAATGGTTAGATCCCAATAGCTAGGCCCATTGCCCAATTCTCGGAAGCGTTGCCATTAGAACCGAAGAGCCATTCTTCTGAATAAAACAACCAAATTTGTTTCTCTTTTCCTTTAAGATCATACCAGCTTCCCATTCGTGTTCAGTTTCGAAGTACCTGCACTAGGAGTATACTGCTTATCGAAAATAGGAGTAACAACAGTGGGGTTAAGGGGAATTGAAATGCTTCAACAGCTTCGGATGCATGGTTTTCAATTTTTCTACAGCTTTCTTAATTTAACGTCGGAATCATTGTGAACGTTTTCTATTTCTATATTTCCAATAGAATGGTCCGGGGAACATTACATTGATAGTATTTAGTTATTGAACTTTCTTTTGGTTCTTGAACTTTTTTGGTTGTTACACCACTGACTCACCACTTACACAACGATTGTATAAAACACTGTTACACAAACAATCTTTAGCCGTCAATTGCTGTAATAAATGGTCAGGATTCATTGAAACTGTTCTCCGGAAAAGTTAAACTTTTCTCTAAAAAAGTTTTTTTAAAATTTAGACCGTCCAAACACATCTGGACGGTCAGAATTAGGTGCACAACCGTTGTGCGCGTAGCATTTTTGACTGACTCACTTAAATTCTTCCTTTAAATAGTATCCATGGGTTTTGGACATCTTCGAAGAAAGTGATCCATGCTTTCTTCCTCTCGGGTGCATCTAGGACATGTGCCAGGCTGCCAGCCCTCATTTGACGATTAGTAGGGAGCCTTTCATGGAAACAAATCCACTAAAAAAAAAAACCTTTTAATTTTTCAGGCAATTTCAATTTCGGAAACCACCTCCATTCTGAGGAGGTACCAGAATCATCAGCAATTAAATTATAAGCAGCAGCTGTAGTAGAGATACCAAGTTGGGAATTATGAGAGAGAGAGAGAGAGAGAGAGAGAGAGACCGCTGGTTTGAGGGTTTTGATTTCCCATGTCTGTGAAATAGTGGGTCTCTAAAATTTAAAAAAAAAAAAAAAAAGCGGATGGAGCAGTTGAGAGGTTGAAGGCGCCATTGGTGGCCCAAAGATAGACACAAGAGTTTGGAGTCGGAATTGATGATAAATTTCTTAATACAATAGAACCTCGGTTGGTTGCATTCCTTCCATTGCATCTGTTAAAGGTTGGCCTCTTTACTAGCTCAATGTATAAGAATACATTTATACTAGCGATCTTCAGAAAAAGGTGTATATGACTCTGCCTCCTGGTTGAGCAGTGATGATGCGGAATGTATACTGATCGAGCAAGAACCGCGCGCACCATAAATACAAATTCATACCGTTGAAGTTCGTCTAATTCTGATAAGCCTCGCGAAAATAAGTTGCCACTTATCTTAGAGTTCGTTTGTTTGCGGGACTAGTATAGGGGAATTAAATTAGAAGGACGGATAAGATGAAGTTATGGTAGAATGGGAGAATAACTACGAAGGGGGTTATTATTTTCGCACTTAGTTTGGTTAGTAATTTGTATGGATGGATAAAATTCGGAGGATTATGAAAAAAAACTTATTTAATATCAAAGTTTAGGGATGGAGATGAATAATTACAGTATTTTTTTTGGAGGAGGAAAGGTCTAATTATAGATAGAGTTGGAGGTGGCAATAAATAGTCGGGCCGGAGAGTTTGCATGTATGCATTCAAAGTAAATGACGGTAAAGTTGTTTTTCTTTTTTCTAATAACCGGATGTCTAGGTTAGTTTGAGCGTATCTCGTGTAATTTCGGGCATTGAAGTTGATGATTGGGCAACCCTTCAATAACTCTAAGATTTAGAATGTTTAGCCTCCGTATAATTCGAACACGCGATCTCATGGAAGTGACGATAAAGCTTCAGACTCCTCGTTAGCAAAATAAGCCTTTAAGCACGAAAAAACTAAAAGCTACTCCTTACTTATTAGCCAAAAGAAAAAGTGCGAAAAAACTATAAGGCCTTGTTTGTTTTTAAATTTTATTTTGTTTTAATTTTGTTTTTCAATAATTACCCTATATCTTTCTCTAATCATTACTCTATTTCTCCAATTATTAATTTTATTTCTCTTTCTATCTCCTTTCACTCATTACCCCTCTCTTTAATCATTACCCTATTTATCTCTCCACCCACTGTCAAAACTAAAATACCCAAAGTTACCAAACCAACAAGGCCTAAGTGTCCTGCACTCTGATGACCTCACACAAAAGTGGCCCAATTCAAATTGAGGAGATGCGAAGAACGTAGAAGACTCTTGACATTGACCCAATACTCAATAGAAAATTAGAAAGTCGACCTCATCGCTCATGTTTACCACTTTTAATTTTACTGTTCAAAACACGTTTTGGGTGAACAATTCAAATTTTAAAACAATTCTTCCATTGAAGAGTTACGCACTCTTTTCCGAAAAGAGTTTTTTTTAAATTCGGAACATTAAGTAAAGAGACGAACGGTGAAATTGAGTGGAACAGTGGGAGGGGGTGGGATAGTCTTGCATAGAAGATTGTGGCAAAAGTCCACCACAACCTTTTAGGAGTAATTTTAAACTTCGTCTCTTTAAGTATTGGATTGGCTGGAAAACCAAGGCCACCCATGGGGGTGACTGAGAGAGTGATTTGTGGAGAGGGGTAGTGGTTAAGTGGAGGACTCATTTTATTTATGAGAAAACAATGGAGGTCCCTTTCAACGGAAATTGGGACTTTGCTACATAATTCATCTTTGTTTGCAATTTGTAGCTTCGAAGAAAGTTACTATCAACCTTTTCACGGGTGAAGATATAAATAATAAAATTGTTACTCTCGTTCATACGGAGTAAGTATTTAGATAAGTCAGTAGTTTTTTTTTTTTTTCTCATTCGTTAAACCTAATCTACTCTATCCTAGAGACTTGGAGAGGGGGATAGATGCTTACGGGAATCGAACCCTATCCATGTGCATGAGAGTATAAGGGAAGCACCAATTGCACTCCACTTCACTTGCGATGAGTTGATAGTTAAGACGACCTTTTAGTTTTGAAGAGCTTTCAATGAAGTAAATTGGAATTTGGATAAGTAGATTATCAATATAATGAACTTGGTGACACGGTTGGATGAATGATTAAGTTTATTTAGGTCAAAGATTCACCAACCCTTTGATTTTTAAAATATATGGCCTACGGATTTATTGCTCTTTTTTTCAAATAAAAAAAGGAAAAGAACTAATCTTATCATTCGTACGTGGGACTTAAGGTGTGATCAGGGCCTTAGGTAACAGCAGGCTGTTGTGCCCTTAGTTCTGGTTTCATTCTAAACTTGAAAATATAATCCGAATCGTTCACTGTCTAAAGCCAGATGCAAACAACTTCGGAAAAAAAAAATCACTTCGTTAGGGCATCGGTAACTTACTGATCGAGAAATAGTTTCTCCGTGAATTTTCAAAATTGGATTTGCTTTTATTTTACAGAATAAAAAATAAGATTTGTTTACCGGGTTAACAACGTCCGATTGACTTGATTCCCTTTGGGTTGTTGTTTGCGTCCAACTCTAAACTGCAGTGAACGGTTTGGATTATGTGTTTGAGCCTGAGAAGCGGCACAGAAGGTCCCCTCAATCCAGGGCCTTCTTTTTTTTTTTTTTGTCACTCAATCCAGGGCCTTCTTCTTTTTTTTTTTTTTTGTCACTTTTATACATCAGCGGGATCTGGAGGAGCTAATTAGTTAGTATGTTAGTTCACAAGGGGTCTCTAGAGGTTATCCATATTCCTGGACACCGATCGCGAGTTAATTAGTTAGTATGTTAGTTCACAAGAGGTCTCTAGAGGTTATCCATATTCCTGGATACCGATCGCGCCCCCTTGAGGCTCGAACTTACACCTCCACTAAAGAAATAGATGAGAATATCAACTTGACAAGTTGTATGCATGAACTTGGTTTGTAGCCACATGATTTTGTCGTTCAAATTAACAAAAGGCGGCTCTCATGTGCCAAGGAAAATATTTATTGGGTGGTCTAGACGTTGGTGGAAGGTCTACTTAGATACTCCAATATTTGCGAACAATTCTCTAGTAGTCGTCTCTAGCCTCCCAGGGCAAAGAACTATACAAATAAGGTAAATCCACTCACTCAATCGCTTTTCGTATTGGGAGATGCTGTCCAGCGAGGTTGCTCGGCAGCAGTGCCGAGCGGATGATCCGTACAAATTTAGTCCTTGAAACATTGTTCGTACCAATTTAGTCCTTATTTTCATGAAAACCGTAAAGCAATATTGCTCCTTGCTGTCAATCAAGAGATGGATTTCGTCGACAAGTATAGCAGAAAGCGGCGTGGAGTTGAAGCAGCGCCGCGCAGTGGGGTTACTTGGGCAAAATATAATACCACCAATATTTATCTTAAATAAGTACTACTACTTGGGCAACAAATACTAGTACTAGAGTATTTTTAAACATCATCTTTTTTGTATTGAATTGGCTGAAAAAACAAAGGCCACCCATGTGGTGAGAGCTGAGAGTGATTTGTGGAGAGATTTTGGGTGGTGATCGAGTGGAGGACCCATTTTATTTAAGTCCAGAGGAAAGAGTACTGGAGGTCCCTTTCAATGGAAATTAATTGCATGGGGTTTGCTAATTCATCTTTGTCTGCAATTTGGTTGCTTCAAAGAAAGTTACTTGCTCACCCAAGTTCAACCTTTTGGACCACCTTTTAGTAGTTTTGAAGAGCTTTCAATACTATTGGAATTTGGATCCGGAAATTAACGATATAATGAACTTGCAAGGTGACAATGAATGACAATAAGTTACCGATCACGTCGATAGGGCATCAGTAACTTATTGACCAACTTGTTACCATCTTAATGCCCCACATTGGCTAAGTATGGGCTTGACCGTGTGCATATAAGTTTTTGGGATCTTCCCCTTGTAAGCTAGTTTTCAATGGTGAGTTTTACCCAAGGGTTTGTATCATAGGTATCAGAGGTAACCACCACGTTGCGATTCAACCTACAGAGGGTGCGATCTATAGACTGGATTAAAATATTTAAAAGTATTGAATACTGATAGGTCCCTCCCCTTCTAATTCGATTTTCAAGGGTAAGTTCTACCCAAGGATTTGTATCACAATTATAATAATTATGTTGTGTATTTTTTAAATTGGATTTGCTGTTATTTTATAGAAGAAAAATGCGATTTGTTTTCTGGGTCAACTAAGTCCGCTTGACTTGATTTTTTTACGGGATTCCTTTTCATGTCTACTTCTAAACAGTGAACGGTTCGGATTATGTTTTTGAGCTCGAGACGTAGCCTTAACTCAAGACGCAATAACATGTTACTCCCTCCGTTCCCAAATAAGTATCCGGCGTGCAAAACTAGGCCTTCAAAAAGATGCATTTGTTTCATTAAATTTTTTTTTTTTCACAAATCAATAGATAGCAATGAGTTCTATTAAAGAACTGAAGGGCCCTTTCAATGGAAATTAATTGCATGGGGTTTGCTAATTCATCTTTGTCTGCAATTTGGTTGCTTCAAAGAAAGTTACTTGCTCACCCAAGTTCAACCTTTTGGACCACCTTTTACTAGTTTTGACGAGCTTTCAATAAGATTGGAATTTGGATCCGGAAATTAACGATATAATGAACTTGCAAGGTGACAATGAATGATAATAAGTTACCGATCAAGTCGATAGGGCATCGGTAACTTATTGACCAATTTGTTACCATCTTAATACTCCATATTGGTTAAGTATGGGCTTGGCCGTATGCATACAAGTTCTTGGGCATCTTCCCCTTGTAAGCTAGTTTTCAATGGTGAATTTTATCCAAGAGTTAATATCATTGGTATCAGAGGTAGTCACCACATTGCGATTCGACCTACAGAGGGTGCGACCTATAGGTTGAATTAAAATATTTAAAAGTATTGAATACTGATAGGTCCCTCCCCTTCTAATTCGATTTTCAAGAACAAGTTCTACCCAAGAGTTTGTATTACAACTAGTATAATAATTATGTTGTGTATTTTTTAAATTGGATTTGCTGTTATTTTATAGAAGAAAAATGGGATTTGTTTTCTGGGTCAACGAAGTCCGCTTGACTTCATTGTTTTACGGGATTATTTTTCATGTCTACGTCTAAACAGTGAACGGTTCGGATTATGTTTTTGAGCTCGAGACGCAGCCTGAACTCAAGGCGCAACAACATGTTATGTCGTAAGGCACATAATAAATTATTCTTATATATCGCGACGTACTTCGTCACACCAATCGTGTACGACAATGTACTAACAATTAACGTGAAATCAACAACAAAATCTATAAAAATGATTATCTAATGATAAAAACATCTATTATGTGACAGTAACTCGTCGTAAACAAAAGAGAAAATAAGGATTATATATATCCAACGAGATTTGATTGACTTGTATCCTAGTGTATATAAATACTCCGTATATTTTTTTATCGTTCTATAAAGATCTAATTTGATTCACGCAATAGGTTGGGTTGTTCATAATATTTCCTCTGGGCTCCGGGTTGTTCATGTTGAGAAATTGAGTTATTATTTGTTTTAGATATAATTATAGAAAACATTTTAAATTTTCTCAAAGATTGAAAAATTAATCTAGATTTTCCAATTAGGAAAAAAAATAACTAAAAAATCAAGGAACAAAATAGTTTATGAATCTAACTAGCTTGACGAATTTAAAAAATAGATATGTAACACATTTAAAGTATCTACTCTATAAAATTATCAAAACTTTTTCGCACAAGAAATTAATAAAACTTTTCACATTAAATACTTGATGTATTTTCTAGGAAAAAATATTTTTCATAGCATTCTTTTTTCTTTTTTTTTGTATATAGACACTAATTTCTCTTAATGTACTTTAGAAATTATGTGTTGTGTGATTTAAGTTAGGATAAATTACTAGAACCACCCCTGAATTTCTACAAAATTACAAAATTCCCCCTCATGTTTGGGAAATTATAAAATGCCCCCATCTCACAACAAATTATTCATTTGTCGTAATGTAGCTGTTAGAAAATTTGACAAAATTCATCTAACATCATCAAATTCTAATTATAGTTCCCCTCCCCTTAATAAAATGTTTGCTTAATTTCTCCATTTAAAAAAAAATCTAATTATAATGGACCAACTTGTTTTTTTTAGGCTCTAAATTGCTCACCATCTACAGCCTTCCACAAGCTATAAGAGGATTGTGTGGTCCATTGTAGTTAGGATTTGATGATGTCAGACATATTCTATTGAATTGCCTACCGATTACATCATGATAATGGAGTAGTTGGTTATGAGATAGGGGTATTTTGTAATTTCTCAAACTTGAGGAGACAATTTGTAATTTTTTAAAAACCTTGTGGTGATTTTGATAATTTATTCTTTTAGTTATTATTTTGAACGGACCCTTTTACCAGTTATTAAGGGAGCTGCTATTCGCAGCCCTCTATTTACTCCCATAGCCCGTTAAAAATTTTCAATTATACTCGACAGTTAGTTACCGAAATTGAGATATATTTTCAGCATCCAATTATCGAAATATAATATTTTTTTCAACAGATGTTTACCGAAAATGCATGTTCGGCAGTTGTTTACCGAAAGTTGAACATATTTTCGACATGTAGTTACCGAAATATAATTTTGTTTTCAACAGCAATTTACCGAAATGCTATTTATGATTTTCAACAACCATTTACCGAAATGTAGTGGGCTACGGGAGAAAATAAAGGGCTGCGAATAGCGGCGCCCGTTATTAAATCAAGCCTTGCTTCTATAGCCTTTTTGAGTTGTCTTTATTCAAACAATTTCTCGTTTATTAGTTTTGCGTCAAATTTTTTTAAATTATTGGTTCGTCTCATCTAGGTGAATCCAAAATCCAATTTTTTTTTTTTACTTTTGCACAATAGCCATCTTATGAACTTGGATCATCCGAAATAAGTATCTCGTCCAAATTTTCCTTTGTTGTTAGCCCATCTATACCCTAAGACAGATTCCATTTGAATTAATTTATCAATGACTTTGTTTAATTTAGAACAGAATATACAATCCTTAAATATTAGAAATTCTGGAATTTTGGAAGAAAAAATTAGTTTCTTATCATTCAACGAGCATCTTGTATGTCATAAAAATTAGGGACAGTATAATCTTTATGTATGGGCCACCCTATCTAACTTTCAGGAATATACAAAAATTTGTCGCAAAATTACATAAGGCAAACTTTTTTTTTTTTGAAAAAGGATAAAATTCAAAAACCCCAAAAAAAAACGAGAAAAAAAGAAAAGAAAAGAAAAGGACAAGGCCTGAGTCAAATATCCCCTTTATCCTTTGTTTATCCATGTAGTACTAATTTTTCGCTCGTTTTTCCCCCTCCCATCCTTTTCCTTTTCGCGCGTGAAAACGTTGCTTTCTCTCTGTCTCTTCTTCGTTCTCTGACCTCTTTTTCATTTAAAGGCTCTGCTCTCTCTCCCCATGCATATCCATTAAAACTCTCTCTCTCTCTCTCTCTCTCTCTCTCTCTCTCTCTCTCTCTCCCCGCCGGTTCCCGCTGAATCTCCGGCGAATGGACTCCACAGCGATATCCGCATCCTCTCCTCCTTCCTCTCACCTCACCACCAAGCTCCGAAACCCTAAGCCCCTCCCCACCCGTCTCAATTTCCCCCCATCCAAACCCTTCGCTTCCCTCAAATCCCCATTCCCCGCCCCTTCCTTCCACCCCTGTCGCGTAGCGACGTCGCCGTCCCCCTCGCAAACCCCCAGTCTCGCGAAAACCAACCTCAACCGCCTCATCTCCGAATTCCAATCCCTCTCCTCCCCCATCGACCGCGTAAAGCGGTTGCTCCACTACTCCGCCCTCCTCCCTCCGCTTGACGACTCGGCCCGAACCGACTCGAACCGCGTCATGGGGTGCACGGCCCGTGTGTGGCTAGTTGTAACCATGGACAGCGAAGGGAAGATGAGGTTTCGGGCCGACAGCGACTCGGAGATTACGCGGGGGTTTTGTTGCTGTTTGATTAGCGTTCTTGACGGGGCGGGGCCGGAGGAGGTCTTGGGGTTGAAGACGGAGGATCTGGGGGAGTTGAGTGGTGTTGTTGGTGGGGGGTTAAACGGGGTGAGTAATTCTAGGGTGAATACTTGGGGTAATGTGTTGGTTGGGATGCAGAAGAGGACGAAGGGTTTGGTTGGTGAGAGAGAGGGGAAGGTGCCTGGTGAGGCGTTTCCGTCTCTGGTTGTGACCGCGGAGGGGATCGAGGCAAAGGGGAGCTATGCTGAAGCTCAGGTTAGGGATTTGTATTTCTACCTCATGTGTATCTCTACTTATGAAATACTAGAATTTTGTATGATCTGCAATTAAATCACCAAAAGGTGCTGAAAAGGGGTGTCAACTGTCATTCAAGTAGTAGAAAATAATATACGCGCATAGAATGGGAGACCCTGAGGTAGGATAGGAGGATCTCTGCATATGGGCTATCCGCTAGAAAGAGTTCACCACATCCTGTGCATAGAACGGGAGACCCTAATGCGCCTATCAGCTAGAAAGAGTTCACCACATACTGTGCATGTTGTTTTTTATCCCGAAGTGCTACTTACCTTGATAAAATTCCTGAAAACAGGCAAGATTTTTGTTACCTGATGAGTTGAAGGTTCAAGAACTTGTCAATGTGCTGATGGAGAAGAAAATTGGTGTTGTTGCACACTTCTACATGGATCCTGAGGTCCAAGGTGTCTTAACTGCTGCACAGAAGCATTGGCCTCACATCCATATATCTGATTCCCTGGTTATGGCAGATTCGGCTGTGAAGATGGCAAAAGCCGGTTGCCGATATATCACAGTTCTAGGTGTTGACTTTATGTCAGAAAATGTACGTGCAATTCTGGATCAGGCTGGCTTCTCCGAGGTAGTCCCTGTAACTTTTTTGATGCCTTCTTTTTCAGAGTGGAAGAGGATTACAATCCTGAGATAGTATTGTTTGTTGAATAAGTTACTGCTTAAGAAAATGAAGGGAAAAAATGAGACAACTATCAAGCATCATAATTTTCACTGAATGGTACATATTCTGTTGAGGTCATGTGATAAGTCATGGTCTGGTAGAAAAGACGACTTCTATAAAGTAAGCACAAAGTGCTGGTCATCCATTTTTAAGAAGAGAATGATTGTCAATCTGTTTCTTGAGTTTGTTGAAGTGTCCGTCCCTCATCCCGTCTACAATGGTAACTTCTATATTACTGCTTAAATGTTTCTATGTCTACTGTTTCTGTATTTCATACCCACCAGAGGTTATGACATTTAAAAACTGTGTATATATATCTCTACTCCACTGCAGAAAAGAATTTTGATTTCATGTCAAGGGTGAATATTTACGTAGTAATGTTGCTTTCATTGGCTAGGGATTGATATGACTTGTCTCATCCATCATGAATCTTTGCAGTACAGAGTGGTTTGTACAGCTGGACTAAGTTTGTAGTTTTGTGTCTTCCTTCTTGTTTTTAACTTGTTATATTCAGGTTGGTGTGTACAGGATGTCGAGTGAACGCATTGGTTGCTCTCTAGCTGATGCTGCTTCTAATCCTGCATATATGAACTACCTTGAGGCAGCTTCAATGGCTTCTCCTTCTTTACATGTTGTCTACATAAATACTTCTTTGGAAACAAAGGCGAATGCTCATGAACTTGTGCCAACAATAACATGCACTTCTTCTAATGTTGTGCCAACCATTCTGCAGGTTGGTGATAAGCATCATATACTGCTTCTTCCTTGCTTTAGTTTACGAAAGTGGTTATTTCCCCTTCTGTAATGCAAGTTGATTTGTTATTTTCCCTCCAGGCGTTTGCTCAAGTACCCAACCTGAACGTATGGTATGGGCCTGATACCTACATGGGTGCAAACATAATGGAGTTGTTTCAACAGATGACGGTGATGACGGATGATGAAATTGCAGAGATACATCCAGAACACAATAGAGACACAATTAGATCATTGTTGCCTCGCCTGCACTATTATCAGGTGATTTCTGATTTTCATACTTGGAAAATCAGCTCAGAGTCTTGAATGCAAAATGACATATATATCATCTGTGCTCTGGTTTTCAATTTGCATTTGAAGCCTTTTTGAATATTCCTGAGGTAGTACTTGTATTTTGGGGTGTTTGAGAAATGCAAGTCTTTTCATATAGTTATTTGTTTACTGCGTCAGTGAACAATGCAAGGAACGTGTATGAATCTGCCAACAACATTTTGGACTGATATGGCTGGCACTCACAGGATATCTCATAATTTTTTGTTCATTGCACACATGGAAAACTGCTTTGAGGTGTATGACCCACCAACTTCATTTTGGATTTGATATGGTTGCCACCAATTGGGGGTTTAGAAAACCAATAACTTAGAATGGATGGGTGTTGAGGGGAAGTGAGGTTGTATGCGATAGCTTTAGGGTCAGATTGTCTCACCTACGCTGAGTTGGTAGGCTTCACTGTTAGATTGCTTTTGTGCCACTTATTCAGTATAAAACAACTTGCATTTTAACCCCTACACTGTCAACATCTGTACGACTGTACCTATTACATTTCTCACAACCACATCTTACATTTGCTTGGATAGAAGAACTACCATAATCATGTTTATTGTCAAGTGCATCCCCAAGCTCCCCGCACCCGTGAACCCTACCGAAAACCCGCCCAAACAAAACGAAAAGGAGAAGAAGATACTGCTGTATGATGTATGACCACCTAACTTACTCATATTGTAATTGAGTGACTGATTAATTTTCCTTTTTTGTGGTAGGATGGAACATGCATTGTACATCACCTTTTTGGACATGAAGTTGTGGAGAAGATAAAGGAAATGTATTGTGATGCGTTTCTAACTGCTCATTTCGAGGTTCCTGGAGAAATGTTCTCTCTGGCAATGGAAGCTAAAAGAAGAGGAATGGGGGTGGTAGGTTCCACCCAAAACATATTAGATTTCATTTCGCACAGGGTACAAGAGGCTCTCGAGAGGAATGTCAATGAGCACCTTCAATTTGTTTTGGGAACAGAATCAGGAATGGTAACTGCAATTGTGGCCACAGTTAGTAGATTGTTGGGGTCTGTGAAGCCTTCATCTGGGAGACCAAAAGTTAATGTTGAGATTGTGTTTCCTGTCTCATCCGACTCAATCACGACACCAAGCACTTCATCTCATGGCCTAAGTTTAGGTGTTATACCAGGAGTCGCAAGTGGAGAGGGATGCTCTATTAATGGTGGATGTGCTTCCTGCCCTTACATGAAGGTCAGCATTTGGTTTTATTATATATTTTACTGGCTTTATGGGCTCTTATCCTTCTACCATAGTGAACGAGTTTGCATAGAAAGTAAGTTGCTGTTAATGTTTCTAGTAGTATCCTATTCACTACTAGTATCCTATTCACTTCCCTGCTTAGCAGGAGCAAGCCAACCATTAGATTATGGCTTTTGCAAGATAGAGTGAAAGGATGTTAGATATGTTAAGACTTACCTTGTTACAAGGGTAGGATGTCTTTGAAAGTGCCCGTAGATGAAATGGCAGCATAATGTAACTAAGCTAATCATGACTAGTGATTTTTATTATTCTGTGGAGAAGACAATAAAAAGAATTTAAAAGTCATGGAATGGAATCATATTAATCTGTGGGTTTACGTGGTGGTTGTTTGCTTTCGTCTTTTTCTTTCTTCACTGTAATTCACGAATCACGATAATAAACAAAGCGGCATGTTGTGATCCCATTTTTTCCTAAGTACTGCTGCAAGAGAGATACATGTTTTTTTTTGTTTTTTTATTTTCTCGCAGTGACTTACCTCTTTGTGTGCCAAATAGAGTACTTGAGTAATCAAAGAGCATGCTATCCTCTTTGTTGGTGTGTGTGTTGGGTGTGATACAGACTAGTTAAGCAATATATTTAATATTACGATCAGTTTGATAGTGTATTTATGCTCACATGTCACATCTGAGTTTTCCAGCATTAGTTTCTGTTTGATCCTTTTCGCAAACTATCTTTACTGAATATACGAAATTGGTTTATGGTGTGATAGATCTACTTTGATCTGGCAGCACCCTGCAGGACTTGCAAACCTTTTTAAACCCATCCTGCATAGGTGGATCTGGGTTTGTTTTTCAGTTGTATCCAACCCTTGTCTCAATCTATAAGGTTCTAGCAGCCCTCTTTGAAAAGTAGTAGCATCTATTGTTCCTCTTGGAAGTGTTACGTTTTATTGTTGTCATGCTTACCTCCTCAGAATTGACCAATTAACCTCATGCAAGTCCGACCAATTTGACTTATTTGCCACCTCCCATTGTCCATTACTTCTATTGATTTGTGGACATGTGGTGGGTTTTCGGACCCCCTAAGTTGTTTAATCTGTTTCAGTGTTCAAAATTTGAAGTTGGGCCTCTCAAATTGGATCTACTTTTATGTGTCAGATGAATTCTCTTAGCTCTCTCTTGAAAGTGTGCTACCATTTGCCTGAGGAAAAACATAGCCTTTTAGCCTATGAAGCTGGGCGATTCAACATACAAACTCGACATGGAAAACTAATTGCAGATGTCGGTTGTGAGCCAATACTGCACATGAGACACTTTCAGGTTAGTGTTTTCTTTCTGTTGATAAGTAACTTTCAGGTTAGTTTCTTTGATATCTGAGGCTCTTTCCATGTGGGTGCTTATCAAAACTTTTAGATTTTACAAAGCTGACTCTTGAATTTGAATCCATTACCGTCAAAATTGATGCTTCTCAGATTTAGCTTTTAGAAATTGTTTGTGGGCCAAAAGCAGAAGCCAACTATGTGAAACATACTGCCTCCATTTTAGGCCATCGGAATCTAAATTCTCGTCCTAAAAAGGGTGGTATTCAGCTCATTTTTGTTGTTCTTGGATTTCTTTTGCAGGCAACAAAAAGATTACCAGACAAGCTCGTCCATCAGATCCTTGATAAATGTGGCAATGGAAGGCCAATGTCATATAGCTAGCAGAGCTGCTCTTATTCGTAGCAACAAAATATGTGCTGCTTCGTGGATGTGATTCTGTCATACCCCTGAAAAGGCCTTCAAGAAATTTTCTTCAACTTAGTTTATAGAAAGTCACAGTATACAAATTTACTTCTTGTACTCTTTGTATCTGTTGGTGATTTACTTCATTTTATTATCAAGTTTAGAAGGGCGGCTCTGGCGCAACGGTGAGGTTGCTCCAATGTGACCTGGTAGTCACTGGTTCGAGTCGCAGAAATAGCTTCCCCCCTTCCGTACATCCAAAGCCTTCGCCAGACGTTGCAGATAGAAGCCCCGTGCATTGGGTAGTCTTCTTTTTAATAATCAAGGTTGGCGATTTATTTGTTTTGTTAGTTTCATAGAAAGGCAGTAATGTCATACTTACGAATTGTACATTCTTCAACTTCCAGTATCCTTTTGGGATACATCTGTAACATTTGCTGGATTCACTATTGGGACCGTTCAGCACATTTTGATCAATGGGATTGGAAAACTATATTGCCTGATGAAATAGATCGATTGTGTTATCTCATTTTGTACTTCATTTTCTTCTGGGAAAATCTCGTTAAGTAGCTTGTATGATGTGCGTAGCTCAAGGTTTTATACGCCTTGAGGAGAATACAAATGGGCAAATTCCAATTTATACGCCTGTCCAAAGTTGTGTATAAATATGTCACTTTAAAAGGGTTTTTTTTTTTTTTTTTCACATCCGGTATGCATCATTAGAGTTGATTAGTAGTTGTTGAGTGATTGCCATAATGGATGGCCTCTTCTTCATACGAGTCGAATCCCGCGGCCTTTCACGATGCTTGAGCTAGGCGCAAGATTCATAGGAGTTAAACTCGCGACCTCTCACGATACTTGAGCTAGGTGCAAGAGTCACTTTAAAAGTTGGTTTGTATGTTTGCATTTTAAGGCCCGTAGGAGTTCGGGTGCCCTCAAATGTTCTAGGGTTTGACCCTCCTCGGGTGTTTTGTCCAACCTTTGGTTGGATTTCCTTTCTCTTTCCCCCACTTGATGTACCTTATTAAGTTTAATATTTAGCCGTTTAAAAAAAAGTCACTTTAAAAGTTAATCAAGCGAATTAATGGTCTTTGTTAAATTAATCTGAATTTGAGAGTCAGAGAGGGCGAGAACGACTATTTTATGCATTTGAGATACAAAAATCAGACAAGACCCACGTGCATCGCTTACAAAAAAGAACCATTCAACAACAAAAGAACCATTCAACAACAGCCACCGATGGTAGTCATAGCGACCTTGCACCGATGTTTACGCAGGCCCACTATGGGTCCGATCCTAAAATATGAATGAAAAATGGAAAGATCGGATCGAACACCTACACATATCAAATTGAACTGATTTTTCACATAGAGACCTATTTTTTAAAAATTATTGAGCGGTTTAGATTTTCTATCTGGGACCCGTAATGAACCCCACGTGGCCATTGGTGCAAGGTTGGTATGGCCACCGTCGATAACATTTTCAACACCAATGTTAGAATTTAAGAAAAGTTAGAATTCATTTTTATTTTTCGGACATTTTTTGAGAACTTTTCGTGTACCCTAAATATTGCTCACCGCCCGATGGTGCTGCAGGAGTCCTTCCCTCCCCACTTTTACGTGCGACCGATATACTTTAATCAACTTTGTGTGGAGGTATGGTGGTGGATTGGAGCACTACGTGGTGTTATGCTCGAAGAGCACATAATAGAATTAAAAATTTATATAAATGATCTTTTTAATTTCATTTGAGTCTCATTTTCGTCTTTTAAGCATCAATTCCAATTCTTTTGACCTTCAAATTTGGTTTTTGTATCAAATTGGTTCAATTGATAACTTCTATCAACCAAATTGGATTGAAAAAATCAGATTGATGACAGTTTGGACGTTGTTGTTCGTACCAAGTTGATCCAATTGATAACGTCTGCCCTTAATCTGATTTTTTCCTTTCAATTTGACTGACAAACGTTATCAACTAGATCAACTTGGTATGAAAACTAAACTTGAAGGTCAAAAAAATTACAGTTAATACTTGGATGATGAAAATAAGACCCGAGTGAAACTAGAACAACCATTTCTATTAATTTCACTAATAGAATTTTCCAGATCCACGTTTTGTGCGCCCTCTCTCTCTCTCTCTCTCTCTCTCTCTCTACGTTCGTACGGAATATCTCGTAAAGCTGTGTATAATTCGCCCGCGCGAAAACAGCCCACACGAACGGAGAATATATAGCAACTCCGTCGATCGAATTACCAACTTCTTCTACACAGAATTCCAGGTGGATGAGATCCGTAAAAATTGCTGGTACGCAGATCTCTCTCTGCTGAATTGATTAACCACTTCGTTTCATTAAATTTCGGTACAAGTTTGAGGCTATTTGCGCGTGTGATTTGTCCTTCATTACGAGAATGTAACTTCGATAACTAGGTAAATTGGTTACTATACTTAGGTCAATTAAGCTTTTGATTGATGATCGATCCATGTCGATCGAATTACCAACTTCTTCTTTTTTGTTTGATTTCGTTCGGCTGACAATGTCTATGGAACTCATTTATCCAATATAGTTAATCGGAAGCTGTGCACTTGGGGAACGAGTTTTATTCTGGGTTCCCAACCAAATTATGTGCAGTGGTAATTAATTGAACCGGGTTGCTCCGGTGATAAACGTGACTTAAGCGTTTGCTCCTTCTACATCTCTTGTTCAAAGCTTCTTAGGTGCTATCGTTCGAGAAAATTTTCAATGTGATGGTTATTTGTAACCCCATATATGGGGCCCACATCATGTGAGGGGCGTTACAAATAACCGTTGCATTAACGATTTTTCCAGTTCATTGGGGTTTTGCTCTGGTTTTAAATAGGCATTCGGCTAGTAGGCGGTGAAATTGGTCCCTGTAATTTGTCGAGTTCGGCCCCAAATACCTTGAGCGAACAAAAAAGAAGTTTTTTTGGAAAAAATCACGATTTTTCCAGTTCATTGGGGTTTTGCTCTGGTTTTAAATGGGCATTCGGCTAGTAGGCAGTGAAATTGGTCCCAGTAATTTGTCGAGTTCGGCCCCAAATACCTTGAGCGAACAAAAAAGAAGTTTTTTTGGAAAAAATCTCATACCTTGAATTCCCCTCTTTGGAGCTTACGGAGACTTGTCCGAGAGTAACACGCAGAAGTGTGGTTGGCATAATAATCTTTACTTCTGGTTTGGCGTACTGATAATGATTAATTCCTCTTTTCTTTTTCTTTTTTCATCGTCTTTTAGGAAAGATTCTTACTTGATTGGATAGACTGTATTTTTCACAATTTTTTCCAAATTTTCCAAATGATAACTTTCTCCAGTAATACATTTGGAAAGAGATTTCTCTACACTCCGAACCAAAGAAATCAGGGTCTTTTGTGCTATAATCATTCTTGAAATCATGTGTAAACTTTTCTCCTTTCTTTTTGTCTTAATTGCCTTAGGAGTTAGCTCTTGAAGTTGATAATTTACTGAGTTACTCAGTTTTGAACAAGGTAATTTAGGTTGTCCCGTTTCAAATTCTTATGACTGATCACTAGCCATATTGTCATCTTGGCCCTCGGACAGCATTGTATTTCACCGCTTGCCAGTGGAAAGACAAGCTATATGCTATTTTGTGGTTTCCATCAACATATACCTTATTAGCCATTTTATTTTGAAATTGTTGCTTAAATAGAATAATCAAATGCATCAAATGGCCTGGAAATAAAGAGTTGCATTTTCACTTCCTCATTGTACATGCATTTCCTGAATGAACCGCCTGACGTTAAATGGATAAATGGTGCTACAACTTGGTTTTTTATGAACTCTACCTCAGTGAGGTACTTATTAGTGAGTGTCATACTGGCATTCTCTTTAAACTAGTATCTCCTTCCTACCTCATTCACAGGGCCCAATACTTCTGTTGGTATGGATTGAAAGCAATTGGAGTAGTCGTTACTGGTTTCTAGTATTTCATTGATAATGGTATTGCAGTAGTTGGATGTGACAAGTTCTTGTTATTATGTAGTACTTTGATGAGTTCATAAACAAATTTATTCTTTGTCTTTCATAGGATTTCTTGGACTTGTTGGCCATGGGTTCTGCAAATGGATTACTGGGTTACGGGGGGAAGCAACCTCTTCTTTCTTTTGGGGTGATATCAGATGTTCAGTACGCTGATATTCCTGATGGCCGTTCATTCTATGGTGTTCCCAGGTATTATCGACACAGCATTCTTGTATTGCAAAGGGCAGTCCAGAAATGGAACAACTTACAGAAGCTTAAATTCACTGTCAACTTTGGGGACATAGTTGATGGGTTTTGCCCCAAAGACCAATCTCTCAGTTCCGTTGAGAAAGTCGTTCGTGAATTCGAGATTTTCAATGGCCCAGTCTATCACATGATTGGAAATCACTGCCTTTACAATCTCCCTCGTGACAAATTGCTGCCAATACTGAAAATTCCTACTCTTGATGGCCGCGCATACTATGATTTTTCTCCGGTCCCAGAATTCAGATTTGTAGTTCTTGATGGATATGATATTAGTGCCATTGGTTGGCCTCAAGAACATCCAAACAGCATATTGGCATTGAAATTTCTCAGGGAGAAAAACCCTAATTCAGAGAAGAACAGTCCCGAAAATCTTATAGGTTTGGAGAGAAGGTTCCTCATGTTCAATGGAGCTGTTGGGAAAGAACAGTTAGAATGGCTTGATAGCGTGCTTCAAGATGCAACAAAAACTAAACAAAAAGTTGTTGTCTGTTGCCATCTGCCTTTAGATCCAGGTGCATCATCTAAAGAAGCACTTCTGTGGAATTACGATGAAGTCATGGATGTGGTACACCGTTACAATTGCGTGAAAGTTTGCCTAGCTGGACATGATCATAAGGGTGGACACTCGATCGACTCGCATGGGGTACACCACCGAGTCCTTGAAGCGGCCCTGGAGTGCCCTCCCGGCACAGATGCCTTTGGCCACGTAGATGTTTTTCATGACAGGTTATTGCTTTTCGGAACTGATCAAATGGAAAGCACCGAGATGATTTTCACTCCTTAGAAAAGCTGTACAAGATATCGATGCGCTGAGAATTTACCTCTCATTCTTTTTCTTTCCCCAAAATGACGTCGAAAGTACATTGTTGTAAATTACAAGGCATAGAGTGCTCCATATTGTAGTGGGTTTCCTTGCCATCAATAAAAATAGCAGCTAGCAACATTCACTTGTTAAAGAGCTTACGATGCTACTGAACATGTTCTATATCTCAAAAGGCTACCTGGGATTTGAGTTTGCTGGATGTCTTATGATCAAACAATTCATTTATTCTCTTACACTTTGGCTGTTGCATGCTTTACTGTTTTTACTGTGTAGATAGTGGTTCAGTTGGACTATGCAGCGAAGCTGAGTTTTTTTGTTTTTTTTATGGTGATTTTGGATCCTTTTCTAGTAAGCTTTAACTTCGAAGTTGCTCTGTTGAACTGGGAAGCACACATAAATTGATGAATGCTGAAACTTTGAAATAGTTCCTAAATTGTTTTGTGTCTACCCTAGAGGCCTAGATGAAGATGTTCCATGAGCAGGGCTAACAGATGAAGTGTGTTCATATTCTGATGTATTCTTAGACGTTGACTGAAACCTAGTTTCTGTAGCAGACTCCCTCTCCCAATCTCTGAAGCCACTGAACGAACGAATCAAACGAATCAAGAAAGCGGTTGCAAGGCGGAAATATTGGTGAGAGGGCTAGTAATTTTTATTTGATTGAGGTTTGTAGATGACCATGGTAATGGAGGATTGAGTTCAAAATTGCAGAATCTGCTACAGATTTGCACGAGCAATATTTCCCATAAACAGATTTGTGCTCTTTTCATGTGAAATAGAACAACCATATCAGTGCCTTACAATTTCAAAATTCCAATGTGACATCATGAGCTGTTTGTAAATCATGTTCTTTTTGAAAACTAGATGGCAATATTGGCAGATCACTTTGGACATCATGGATACAAGACAGAATTTTTCGATCATCAAAAAAAGATGATAAATCCCGGATCTTCCACATTATATATGTGTTTATATTGATAACCGGATGTTCGGGTCAACTTGCATACACCTCGACTAATTTCAAGGTTTTAAAGTTAACGACCGGACAAACCTCCAATGGGCCCGAAGTTTGAAATTTTTGGCCTTCATGAGATTCTCTTCGACATCAAAGCCCGCCTAACACCTAGCCGCGCATCAACACAGCCAAACTTTTCCTTAATAGCACTTTAAAACTTCAAACAAGCCTTACATTTTTACATCAAACAACAAAATTAGGTATTATTAAGAAGCCTTACAAACTGACACCAATACAAGTTACAAAGCTGAGACTACTCCGCCTTCCTCTTCTCAACGTAGAAGAACCCAAACAACGCAACAATAGAGAAAGCCGAGAAACAAATAGACGCGACATCAAGCGAAACATGACGCCCACTGATCCCCGTAACCTCAAACAAGTCGGTGGTCTTCTGGGGATTCGTGGTCTGGCCATACGCAGCCTCAACCCCATCGGCATTATAAGCATAGGCCCTGACAAAGTAAGTCGCGGTAGGGATGTCTTTCCCGATGGTCCAGGTGGAGGAGTTGTTGCCAGAGGTGCTGTTGTATGGACCGGAAATGATGTTGAATTGGCATGTCTTGTCCTTGTTTAGATCGTCGTTCGTCTTCCTCCACGACCGGTCTACTTGGCTAATTGGTGCATAGCAAAGCTTGACCTTCATGGTTTTGTAGGTGGAGTCTGTACCAGAGGGGTGGGTTTGGTTGTATGACCATGCTGCTGTTATTTGGTCTTTCCCCGCTTTCAGCACTGCATGTTTAGTATCAATTGAAGTGAAATTAGCATTTGTTGTATGCTATGATAGAAATAAAAAGGCCTTATTTAACAGGGTGTCAAAAATTTTGGGGGACAAAATTTCAGGAGGCCAAGTCATGTAATTTGAAAGAGAAAAACTCATTTACGGAGCTCAATCTCGTGTGCAGGGGCGGACCCAGGATTTGGTTGCAGTGGGGTCAAATATCTACCATACATAATTTTTTGGGATTTTCAGGGCAAAATTACGAAATACTCCTCAAAACTATACCTGCTCTAGGGGTATTTTGGGATTTTCAGACCCCGCTTGCCATAGTGTGGTTCCGCCACTGCTCGTGTGTCCATTAGTGTTATGGACGATTCGGATTAAAAATAAACTATTACCGGTCAGAGATGTTTATTACTAGTCATAGTTTAAAAATATATCTCAACCATTGATTGCCGATACGGACGGGTGAGATTACGCGCCTCCGTGAACACGAATAACTTATTCACGGCTCCTTCGTAAATAAGTTATTCTAAATTTAAAAATATCCACAATTTTTACCATTCAATTTGTCTAAAGTTTGGTTGGTCCCTGAGATCAGTCGATGTGTACGTAAGCTGACCCGGACACCTTGTTATTATTAGAAATAAATAAATACTGTAAAAGTTTGAGGTGGTCCGTATCTGCAGACTGCAGCCATAGCAACTGAATTTTTTTGAGGTGATGACACCTTGAACAAAGTAAAGTGCAAATTGAGGAAACCAATGAACAAGAAATTGCAAGTCAACCTTTGTTTTCGGTGGCCTGAAATTTCCAAATTGCATCCTTTTTCAATTAGAATCTTTCGTTTCTTTCCCAGGTACTGATTAAGCAGGTTTCTAATTCTGATTACGTGTAGAGTATCAATTGGTATCATGGTGCCCTCGTTCAGGACTTTATTCAAACAGCTGTTAAAACTTGAATATGAGAGAGAGAGAGAGAGAGAGAGAGAGTTTTAAGAACCTTGTCCTGGTGTGGGTGAAGCTGTGACCACAAGAGTACTCTGAAGGGAAGAGAAGGCCACCCCATGGCAAGTCTCCACCAAGCAAGACAGAAGAAGTGAAACCACAAGAAACCCACAAACAGCCATTGATGATTGGCCGTGAACTTCAGAAGCAATCAACAGAAGGAGAGGAAATTGAGAAAGTTTTGGTTCCAATGATCCCAAGAAAATCAGATGAATCTTGGAGTATTTATTTGTTCTTTGAGCTGCTTTAATAATTAGTAATAGAGTCAACTTTAGACAAGTCAAACACTCCCACTTGCCAGCTTTTGAAGATCTTCAAGAGATACCCCTTTATGTGCATTTATGCAAATTGTTTAGAATGGAATGGCGGCTCTAAATCATGCTGAAAGGGTGGGGTCAATTGGGTTTTTTTGTCAATGACAATACGGGTTTGTTATAGCAACAACTAACGTGATAGTGTTAAGGAATTGGATCCTTTTTGGTCCTCAATTCGGACCAAACGAGATAGACCATATCTAGATCATTCATTACTATAATTGATGTGAATTGCCACTTTTGAATATCTACAAGAGATACCACTTCAAGTGCATTCATGCAAATTTTTTAGAATGCAGTGGTGGCTCTGAGTCATGCTGAAAGGGTGGGGTCAATTGGTTTATTTGTCAATGAAAATATGGGTTTGTTATAGCAACAACCAACGTGATAGTATTAGGAATTGAATCCTTTCGGTCTTCGATTCAGACTAGACGAGATAATCTGTATTTAGATTGTCCATTGCTATAATTGATGGTTCGAATTTGATTAGAACAAGAATCTTTTAGTATATCTGAACCATTGATTGTACTTATGTACTTTTCAAATTTGGCACTTGAACCAAGAGAATATTATGCTGAAGTTTGTGATATTATTCTTAAGGGGTGGGGTCACTTGAATTTATTTGGCACTAAGGCTGCATTCTTTTAAACCTAATTTTTTTTTTCTCTCCTTTTGGAGCTTAAATGAAAATAAGTTAAGTTCATTCATTCTTTTAAACTTAAACTTAATTGCATAAAACATACACAATTATAAATAAATTAAGTTTAGGGATGGAAAATAAGTTCAGTGTAGGAGAATGGACTGAATTAAAACAAATAAGTTAAGTTTAAAAGAACTCGGCCTAAGAAGGAGTTTTTTTAATAGCAATCAGTGATGTGAGTATCACGTGCGCATGCTGTAAATATTCTTGTGATAAAAAGGTTTGTGATAGGAAATACTAACAGTTCCAAACTAGTCTTAAGTACAAGGGATGCGAGTTATTAAAAATGAAATAGAGGAGGTATAGTTGAAAAACGACCAAAGTACAAGAGATTTATCTGAAATTTACCCTAACTTTTATATTTATTACTTTTATATGTATTCAAAACACAAACCCTAATATCAAATCAGATTTCATTCCATTTCTCTCAAACCCGACTTCACTCACAGCAGCTCTTCAGCGATGGCGATTTCGCCGATTTCAACTGTGAGTCTCTCTCTCTCTCTCTCTCTGAAGGAAAATTGGGAAGAAAGTTGAATTGGAATTTGAAAGAACTATAAAGTAGTATACTAAACAAAGGACGGGAGAATTTTAAAATTTTGTCTTCTTTTCCATTTCTTTAAAAGGAAATTGAAAAGAAAGATAGGGGCAATTTCGTCACTCTACCTTCATCTTATAAACCTCTCGCACAGCTGGGAACCAAGACTAGGGTTTTTCAATCTGCGATCAAACGAGATCTTCATCGCCGAGAATAGCCACCGGCGACCTCAACCCCCGTCTAGAACCATATCTCCGGTACGTTTTTTTCTTCTGCTCTTTGTAATCTCGTTTTTTTCAGATGATCTGAATTCGATTTTGGGTTTAGTTTTGAAAACGCAGATTCAAATTTGGGGAAATGCAATCGCTTTACGGGTGCATTCGATCGGTGAGAAGCCACGCTACTAACAGCTCAAAGGTTGCCCATTTTAATTCTTTATTGAGAAAACCTAATTCTTCAGCTGGGAACGAAGTGGGATGTGTCGAATTTGTTGGTACTGCCATTGGTTGTTCGAATGGCTTGTTCTTCCCAAGCCTTTGCAAGTTCATTTCTCACTCATCTTTGGCATTGGTATGTTTTTTTTTTTGGATCATTTTTACATCCAATTTTTGTTTAATGTAATTTCTGCTCCTGACATTGTTGAGCTACTTGGGATCAACTCGAGTTAGACCTGATAAAAGCTAACCAAATCCAATAATGAACAAGCCATGCTCGAATGCATTTTTCAAGTTCCTTAAAAGTGTTATCGCCAAAGCATGAGCTACAGCTTATGGGGAATAACAACTAAAGCTGTTTGTGATCAAATTGTGATTGACTTGATTAAAAACTCTGATTGAGCTCGGCTAGAATGATAAGTACGCCAACAGTAAGAATCACAGTACCCATGTCATCCCCAATCGATGAGGGTATGGCCGTGGTAGGACTGGAGACAGATCTAACTTTTGGTAATATATGCACAAAATGGCTGCTCTTAGAAAGTTTTACCACTGAAACAGGGCCCCCCAACACCTCCAAAAATCGAGAAACTCAAGGGATATTACGTCATGGAACCATGCCCCCAAATCAAAGCATAAAGGCATCATAGAGGGAAAGCGTAGAATGATTAGTAAGCCACGCTAAAGTATTCTTGAAGCTCGTTAGTTTTGATAGCCAAGCTTGAACAACTCATTACTCGGCTCTGCTTGGCTTGTTCACTGGCCTATTTGTTACTGCAAATAGTGTGACTGGAGACTGATGTTTTTGCAATTATCATTTGTTTCATTCGAATCTCCTGGGGATTTGAAAACAGTTATTAGGTGTCTTTAGTCTTGTCATTCCTTTCAAACTAATAGTGGCGCTGCTTGGTGACCAACTGTTTACCATTTTGGAGTTGCATTAAAATGTTTTGGTTGATTACTTACACTGCTATGTTCTTGGTGAGTTTTGTATTTGGAATGTTGAATGGAAGAAAGAAAACATAATTATATGTATCCTTGTGTCCTTGGTGAGTGTTTTTTTGAATGGGAGGAAGAAAAACATAATTATCAGTATCCTTGTGATTACTTTTATCCGTATTCTTGGTTTCTGTTTGTGAAGAATTAGTCTGTATTTCTGATGCTTATTAATGTGTTCTGTCAGACAAAGCCCAGTGTCAAAACAAGCTTGCTCACATCATATAATACTGGTGGTAGACATTCAGTCTCACTGTTACATACTGGTCCTAAGCCCGGTCTTGTTCACCAATCTATGGCACTACAAACTTTATCACGCAGATGCATCTCCACAATGGACAATTCAGCCAACTCTGTTGCACAGGAAGCTACTGCTTCTGTACCTGGTGTTCCTCCACGCATCAAATTCAAAAGGCTTGATAAAACAGCCAAGCACATAATGCAGGCATGCATATATTTGTTACCTTTATTTTTAACATATGGAAGGGGCACATTCTCTGATCTGATTAAGATTTTCGGTTGGTATGACATCTCAGATTCTTGATAAGGAGGCTGTGGAGGAAGTGAGGAACCAGAGAGAAATACCAGATATTAGGCCTGGCTATATCATCCAGCTCAAAGTGGTATGGAAATTGTTTGTTTTTGTTGCTTTGGTAGAAGCGGAATTGCTGTGAGGAGCGTCTATTGATTTGTTTGTGATAAAAACCTTTGCATGAGCAGGAGGTGCCCGACAATAAAAGGCGTGTTTCGATCCTCAAAGGCATTGTTATAGCAAGGCGTAATGCTGGTCTAAATACTACATTTAGACTAAGAAGGCTTGTGGCAGGAATAGGGGTAGAATCCCTCTTCCCCCTGTAAGTGAATTGAAACTATTTTCAGATTTATTTCAGATGTAATTGAAGGATTTTGAGCTTCTGTGCTGCGAAACGTAAACGTGGAATAAAAAATTCTAAGTGGGTAATAAGTGTAGTTCAAACACTTGATGAAAGTACAGATACTTACTAGATCAGGTCTCTTCAGAAAATACAGATGCATCTGAAGAATATTAAGAGGGATGCTTGTCTCAGTTGTTCATGCCCAGGCCCCAAAAGGCTCAGGTTCATTAATTTTCGTAGTCTCATAGAATATAGACAGGTTGATGCTATAGAAGGCCAGATCCTTCCACTAGGCCCACATTAACCCCTCGGTCCTGCACCTTGTAGAGTTCAGCTCAAGAACATGGTTTTTTCAAATAACCCCTGTGAATTTATCTTTTATTTTTTCTTAGTGCTTTCACTAATTGCTGCTACTTATATCACATGTATATTTCTGTATGTGAATTAACATTTTTTTTTTTTTTTGAACATGGTGAATTAGCATTCTTTGAATTGGCATTGTTTGATCATTACTTTTTCTGCAATCTGTTGTTGTTAGATACTGCTCTACTGGGTTTTTCTAAATGAGATATTGATGTCAGGTACTCACCCAACATAAAGGAGATAAAGGTGCTGGACAAAAAGAAGGTGCGGAGGGCTAAGCTTTACTATCTGAGGGATAAGATGAATGCTCTTAGGAAGTAATAGCAAATCTACGAATACAAGTAATTGGAGACCGAAAGGTGTTGTATTCAGGAATGCTGGAGCAGGGTGGCATTGCTTAGGCAGCTATCTGTTCTTAGTCCCCCTTTTGTTGAATCTGATTTATCAACGTCTTTGGAATTGTTTTGGTGGTCCTGGGTGGAAATATCAGCTATTGAAATGGAAAGCATTTTTTCTTGAAGAGAAGTGGAAAGCTTGTTAGGCTGCCAATAAGTTCACCCTGATGCACTTCTGTTAAAGTTCTTGGTGGCATGATAAAAATATGTTAAGCAACTAAGTGTGTTGAGATTGAACTTAGAAATCGCACCTACTGTGTGGATGTACTGTGTGTGGATGCAACACGGTTCTGTTCATCGTTTCTCGTTTCTTCTTGTGAACCACGGGCTTTCTTGGCAATCCCAGTTTATATGGCAAATGTCTAAATATAGAGAAGTTTTGGGGTTGCTTGGTTGAAGAACTTGATGGTTACGTCGTTAGAGATTTTGTGAACTTCGCAAATTATGTCGCAGTGATGCAATTACTGCGTCTTCTTGTCTTTCTTTCCTTCCTTTTCTTTTTTGGCAGGGCGGGTGTGTGTGTTTTCAAATTTGTTACACGGTCTTGGGTAACTCAACTCTAAATACTAGCTATTTAAGTGAGAACGCTCCTCACGCTTATATACATCATATTGTTTTGGTACCTACGCGATGTGAAACTTCACTTCACACCCTTACCCACGCGTCGTGCAGTGTGCACTCGGAATCACTGCCACGTGCAGGGGTTGGAAACAGGCAACTCTACGCAAAACCTGTTCTATCCAAGACCGTGTAACAAAATTTAAAACTTGTTTTAACTTCTGAGCCACGAATCTGGCCCTGTATCTGCATATCGCCGCGTGCAGCGTGTGCTGAAAGAAAACCTTCGAAGCACGTTTTCCTCTCGTGGTTGTGGCTGCAAATTAAAATATTGGCTTTAAAAAAGTGATTCCAGAGGATCAAAAAAAAAAAAGTGATTCCAGGAGAAACGTGTTTGTAAGCTCGGCACAAGAAATTATTCAGTGCCCTTGGGCACTCTTCTCACCACACATTATACTAGGATCCACATACTTTAGTCTCGGATTTCAAAAAATTTTGTGGTTGAGGAGAACTCTAGGGCACCACGTGGTAGTGCTCCACGAGCAATGAATAATTTTTCGCTCGGCACACAGAGACAGTTGGAAAATTGAGAATAATGTAATCCACCCAATGATGATTGTGTACTCGTATTTGACAAGTTATTGATTGGATAAAATGGAAGTCAATATAAATTGGCATACATTCAGGAAAATGAGGCGTCTAAATTCAGAAATATATGGTTTGGGTCCCTATCATCACTAGTTCCTAAATTAACAAGGAAAAATGGGTTACATTGGGGATGAGTCTTGTTCAAAATTGGTCATCTATATTCCATTAAAAGTATTATTCTATATCTTGCTTGTGGAAGATGAGATAGAAGCTTAATCGGTCAGGTAATCCAAATTATCAAAACTAACCAAAGCCAAAGCCAATCCAAATTAGCAAGAGAAATTAGTTTGATCTTTGCTCAAGAGCTCGGGTTAAAGCGATGTCGAAGGAGACTCTCGACAGGTTATCACATTGATTCAGAGGAAAGGGGGATGTTAATTCAAGTGCGGGAGTTTTGATCTTAGACATCAACCGACTTGGGCAGTGATACTGGGAAGCGTATAAGAAATTGAAGAACGGTGCATCAACGATAATCAAAAACACGATGGTTTAGAGAAACTCTCTCTAAACTCTTTTATTTTATTCAATAATCAACAACCCCCAAGCCCTAAGGCTTATAACTTATATTATATTGGTAGCAAACCCTACTCCTAGAAAACAAAAATTACCAATTTCGAAAAAAAACAGAAATTATTACAAATTCGGAAAATAGAGAAAAATTTAAGACTTCTCTAAAAAGAATGGACTGAAACGGAGTTTCCTACTAAAAGTTATAAACAAAACAATTATTTCCTAAAACGACAAAATTGCCCTTTCGGACGACTAAAAAAACACATGACACATGGCCGTTGGGCCGTTTTGAATTGAACATAGGCAGGCCCGACTCTTAATTCTTTCGTCGCATATTTACGGCTTTGCCACCCTAGACTTAGAATGCCTAAAAGTGGTACTCATCTTCCATGGCAACAGGCGATTGTTTGGCGAGGAGTAATTCTGCGGCTAGTAAAATGTGGGCAACAATGCTGCGAGAGGGACTGGAACCAGTGAAAATTTTACCCTCCCCTTGGCTGATTGGCTCTTGTCCTGCCTACAATGGGATGACAGCTATACTTATGTTGGAGTATTGTTTTTTCCTCATTTATGGAGTCTAATGCTATGCACAAATAAGAACAACAATTGGGAACAAAGCATCTAGGATCCGCATAGTGCACCAAACACATGGATGTAGTGCACTTTGGTTGAGCCTTTTGAGATTTCAACATCTTGAAATCGTTCATCTTGTAAAGGTCTATAAACAATGTAGTCATATCAGAAAAAAAAATTAATCGGATATTAACAACCACAGGATCGGGATATGTTTATCTTACAGTTCATTTTTTGGAGACCATTTTTTTTTGAGAAACAAATATTGCCAAATCTCGTCACTAGTGATATCATACAAGTCCATTTTTTGAACTTATAAAAAACGGTTTTGCTATTGTTAGTCTACTGGGATGACGATAAGCACACTAGAAGACAATAAAATACGTATTTCTGTATACTTTTTATACTCTTTAATACACATTCACACACTTACTATTGTCAATCCATTGGGCTGATTTTAGAATTTTTTTTTTTTCTGTTAATTTTGGCTTTGCAGGTAAATGAAATAAATGAAAAGAAAATTACTTTTTCATGTTTGATGTGAAGAAGAAAATGAAGGTAATGAAAATAAATAAAGAAAACGATAAGTAGTAAAAGAAAGAACAGTAACTAAAAATATGAAGCACGATATTTTATCTTAAAGTTTTTTGATTTGTCAATACTGGATATGATGATATGGGATGATTTTGGCACTTCAGAATCACAATATTTGTCTTGTAGTGTTCAAAATGCACACATCACAATTTTCAAAATACATTGAAATATTATTTTGAAGTTTAATTAATAAAAAGTAAAGTGGAACCCCGTTTGTTTAAGGGTTTTGAATTTTAAATTTTAATAATTATTTTATTTCTCTCCGATCAATATTTTCATTTTTCTCTTTATCTTACCTATAAATTCAAATAAAAAATCCCAAAATAACATGATCTTGCGAATGAGTGAAAATAAACAAATATGGAAACTATTCCTTTTCCAACCGAACACACTCTTTGCTGATTCGCTTAAGCCGGTTTTACGTTTCTTCTTCAAAGGGACCCTCTTGCCGCCTCCTCCCTTCACACGTCTCTCTCTCTCTCTCTGGAATTTCCTTCTCCTCCCCTTCTTCTTTGAATCCTCACATAAACCCATATCCTCCCCACCTTGTACTGCCGTTAAATTTCACCAACTGGGTTGTCGTTTCTTTTGGGTTCCGACTTTGGTCCTCAAGTTGTAACGCGGAACCAAACTTACCTGAATTTGAACTTGATCTCGTTATCCATCGATCATCACTCCCTTTTGTGTTCATCGCAGAGAATGCCCCACAACTCTTCGCCCGACCCCGACCCCGACGATTCTGACACCGAGTATATTGAGGTCGACCCATCTGGTCGATATGGTCGGGTCAGTGTTTTATGTATTGCAGATATAGTTAGTACATCTTTGTGTTGATAGAAAACTAGGAGAAAGCTATGCTACATTACGCTTTCTTTTCTTTTTCCTTTTTTTGAATAATAATATAGTGAGGAGTGTACCATAGGGCATAGGCTACTCTAGAAATGTATTTCACATTATCAGAGTATTGTTGCTTGACTCCAGATTTCAGATCCCTGTTTGTTTGCCAGATTAGAGCGACTATATATTTTATATATACTTGATTGAAACCTTTCCGTCACGATTAAATACCTGTCAAATATGAAATCTTGCAAGATATGGATTATGCAACACTTTTGGGTGTTGTACTAGTGATGCCGAAGGCTATGTTTGTTTGACTAGACTAATACTGAAGACACATATAATACCTTAGAATATGGAATCCCATTGGATAAATAGTGAAGAAATTAATAACACCTATGTATCCCAAGGTAATATGTTTGGATAGAATATCGAGTGCATATTTAATCTTAAGCGTAAAAGTTCCAATCAATCACCTTATTACTGTAACGACCCACCTCTTACTAATTTTTTTTATCATACCCGCCTCTTACTAACTCAATAACCTTTTCGACAACATGGCCCAAAATGCTTAACAGTTAATCCCAAATTAGTTAGCAGTAGTTCGGTAGTGTTACTTATTCCTTGAGCTTCCTCAGCCCACCGATGTGGAACTAAGCTGAGCATTCTCACATATACAGTCTCCTTGAATATATGGTCTAATCTGATGCTTTAATCCAGAGCAAACATGTCCTAAATGTTAGTCCTACTGATTTTCTAACTTCGTGGGATTGTGTGCCTTCAATAGTAGTCCAGCTATGAAGAACGGGGCCTAAGTGTTTTGCTTTGTAGTTAGTTTAATTGTTGGATCAATTGCCAGTTTGCCACTAATGTTGTTCTCTTACTGAGTTTATTCTTATACTATTTGCAGTATAAAGAGGTTCTTGGAAAAGGGGCATTCAAAAAAGTGTATCCTCCTAAGGACTTTTTGTTGTCATTTTGTTTGACAGTTGTTTATTATGCATTTGACACAAAGCTGCTTTTGAATCGTTATCGTTTTCTCCTTGACCAACATTCTGGCGATTTAGATATAGAGCATTTGACACACTTGAAGGAATTGAAGTTGCTTGGAATCAAGTTAAGGTTGCAGATCTCTTACACAACTCCGAAGACTTGGAGCGGTTATTTTCGGAAGTTAATTTGCTTAAGACTCTTAAACACAAGAATATTATTAAATTCTACCACTCATGGGTTGACACCAAAAACAAGAATATCAACTTCTTAACCGAGATTTTCACTTCTGGGACGCTACGACAGTATGTTTACCATGCTACAACACTGGTGTATTCTGTGTTGGTGTATTCTATGAATTCAATTTCCATCTTGATCGATTGACGCGATTCACATTTTTTCTATATGTCTACGTAGGTATCGTAATAAACATAAGCGTGTTGATTTGAGAGCAGTGAAGAAATGGTCTAAGCAGATCTTAGACGGCCTTATCTATCTTCACAGTCATGACCCACCTGTTATCCATCGTGACCTAAAGTGTGACAATATTTTTGTAAATGGAAACAATGGTGAGGTGAAGATTGGAGACTTAGGACTCGCAGCCATTCTTCGTAAGGCTCGTTCTGCTCACAGTGTCATTGGTGAGGAGTTGTTTCTTTCTTCGTTTCCTTTTTGTGCTTTTTTCCTTTTCTGTTTCTTTTTTAATTGTGGTTTTATTATCAATCATCGTAGTCTTTTCTAGTGGAAAAACAATGATATAGTGTATTTGTGAATCAGGTACTCCTGAGTTTATGGCACCAGAGCTTTATGAGGAGGAATACAACGAGCTTGTAGATATTTATGCGTTTGGTATGTGCTTGCTAGAGTTGGTGACCTTTGAGTACCCTTATGTTGAATGTTCGAATGCTGCTCAGATATACAAGAAAGTGACATCGGTAAGGCGTTTATGACTTTTTGTCAATTAGTTTCCCACTCCATGACTTGCACTGACTTGCACCCTATGCTTAATTCCTATAATTATTGGGAGTGCAAATTGTGTCAAATTGCCAACTTGTGGTCTTCGGAGTCCCTTGGATTTTCTTTCGGTCAGAATGTTTAAGTGGGCGCTAGTTCCTTTTTGGTGTTAAAGCACTGGATATGGGCGGGCATTGTCAATTATTTGACTCCTCAACACAAAAGAAGCATCATATGCTAGAGTACTTTTCCATCAATTACTTGCTTTACAAATTCTACCATTGTGCTTTTGTTTAACGATATTCTTCGGTTGGTAAGTGAAGGCCTATGTGTTCTCTTGAACATTTTATGTACTTCTGATAGATGCTTCATTGTAAAAAAAAAGAGAGAGTTGCATCAGCAAAAATCCATTTCTTCTGCCATGCATTCCAACTGCATGGTATGAGATATCTTTATTGGTTTTGCTTGTTTCGATGCTATAACTCCATAAATGAATAGAACTGTCCAAATGTAGAATGTGATGGGATTGGGAGTTGGTCAGTTGTGATAGCCCAGGGAATATTATTGCTTCAATGATGAGCAGAAAGAGCCTTCTTCTTTGAAGCCTTAAATGGATAAATCAACATCTTTGCATTTGTTGGATGGTTGCCCAGAATGGAGCAAAGTTGGAGCTCTGTGTGTCACGTGTGCAGTTTTCCATTGACTGACTAGTTTCTAGATGGATGGGCGCAGAGTCCCACCTTGTCTGTTCTCCTTGTTACCGATCCTTTCATGTGTGATCGATCGGCACCTCCAATGATACCCATCTACTTCCTGTGTTAACAATGAATGTCTGAAGAGGTTTGGTCGGTGTTCTAACAACTCAACGGCACAACCCCAACATATATCTAGCTGCTTGTAGTTGCAGCCGTCATCAGCCATATTTGCCATTTTGCTGAAATTATTCATATTTGTGTCATACTGTTTTAAAAGATGACCCTACAATTAGTCAACCAATATTACTGAAAACTCACCGCAAACATATACCTGATGCATTTTGATATTCTCTTTTGTACTTGCAGTACTCGTAAAAATTAGGTCCTTGTGCTGAACTAATTCGTGTTTGTGTCCCTGATGGGGAGACACACATATGCTGAGTCAATCCGTGAGTAACTTCCTGGTGTCGTTAGAGTTCAGGACTTATCTAGCAAGTTGTTTTTTAGATTCAGTTGAAATGATTTGAACCGGTACTGAAATAGGTTTTCTTCGTACATTACTATGGATCTGTTCAATGGGTAGATAAACTACCTCCTCCATTTATTTTACTCCTTTATTTTATATTACATTATGTTGTGGTGCTTGTTTTGATGATATTTGTTAGAATATTATTAGTCTAAGTCCCACATTGCTTAGTCAAGTATTGTAACTACGTCTCCCATATTATAAATAATAGTTATTTGTGTTAAGGTTCATTAACACCTTATACACTTTTCTTATTCTCCCAAATAACATGGTATCAGAGCTAGGTCTTGGATGGCCTAGTCTCTCGTGGGAAAGTCTCTGTCATCTCTGTCGCCCGAGTCAATTGCTCAGAAGTTCCTCGTCTCCTTGTCTGTCACCTTCACGTGCATCTGGGCTGCACGTGAGGGGGAGTGTTAGACTTGTCCTACATCGCTCATCGAAGCCACCCAAGCTCGGTTAATAAAATCTACCGATTGGTTTTAGGTTGGAAATCTCCAAGAAATCTTACAATATTGTGATGCTTCTATTATGCTATTGTGATGCTTCTGTTTAAATTTATGCTTTGATCTGTGTGTGTTTTGTTATTTTTTTTTATTTTATCTCTTTGGCTTCATTAATTGTAAATCTGCAAATGATGGAAGCAATTATAAATAACAAAATGTAGAGCATGTTGTAGTTGAGGGAATATAATACCTTGGTCTTTCAGTTGCAACCATTGTATTCGCATCACCAACGTCATTTAATAGGGTAAATGCTTTGTGGTGTGATTGAAGTGGAGTCGAGTAAACATTTTCACTCCAATGTGCTCTAGGACTCTATTTGAGAGGATCAACACAAAGTTTATATTCAAAGAGTGAACTAAGAGGATTCTACATTTTCAATACTCATATTCACCCTAACCATACATCTCTTTTTCTCTATTTCATCATCATTTCAAAGATTTTCTCACTTTTCCTTCAATCATTGTCAACTTTCATTATCAACTTATTCAAATAGTGGGTTTAGATCTTCCCTTTCCCCCCATACTCCATATTTGGAGTATCAAATTGCTTCTCTCAAATAGAGGAAGAAATAGAGTGTGGGTTGGAGCTTGATTTTTCTGTAAAATACTAAAATAGAGTATGGTTCGGGGACCTGGGCTGGATATTTTAATTGTTTTTTATTCTCTTTGAAGGGAATCAAGCCAGCATCCTTGGCCAAAGTAAAGGATCCTGTAGTCAAAGCATTTATTGAAAAATGTATTGCAAAGGTTTCAGACCGGTTGCCTGCGAAGGAACTTCTAGTGGATCCTTTTCTCCAATTAGATGAAGACAATAAAACAATAATCCCATCCTTACCTCCAAATCCTAATGCTTCAGGTAAACTTTGGGAAATCACTTGAAATTTCTTTGCCTTTTCGCTGCTTTACCCTAGCTTCTGATACAACGAATTGACAGAATCCAGCCACGCTGTACCTGAGGGAAGTCGAGACTTCACGGTGCAGGGTCAAAGGAAGGACCTCAACACAATAGTTCTGAAACTAAGAATACCAGATTCCACAGGTTGCCAATCTTCTCGGTTTCTTTTTGGTTGCCCTTTTTTTTCGTTTCAAGAAAGCTAAGAAGTACAAGCACATATATAGGCCTCACAAATCTGTGTCGGACAAGAACACGGAAAATGCTTTGGACATACTCATGCTTTCATCCTTTTATCAGTCTTTCCTAGTTGCACTTTCACACACTGGTAACATGCTTGGATACGTTGGAATGGGGACAAATTATGAGGTCATAAGGCAATTTTTAAAAGTTTGGCCAAGTCAAAATTGCCATGGCCCATGGATGTTTAGTTTGTTAATACTTTTTTATTTATTGTTGATTCATGTCTTTGTAATACAACTGGTATTTGTATTTCTGCACCAGTGTATAAGATACAACGTGTCCATGTCGTAAGATTTGGATAAAAATTAGGTGTCCATGTCATGTCGTGTCATTTATGTATCCATGCTTCTTAGATAGAAAGTTGTAGGCTAGTTACATGTTCTTGGGATTGAGACATTTCCACTTGGGCCCAGGTCATATTCGGAATATCCATTTCCCGTTTGATATCGATATCGAAACTGCACTTGGTGTTGCTAGTGAAATGGTCGAGCAGCTAGACCTGACTGATCAAGATGTATCTGCTGTTGCTAAAATGATTGAATCTGAAATACGATCTCATATTCCCGATTGGGCACCCACAGAAATTTCTCGAGACAAAGCCAATAATGAAGTTGCACTTTCTGATATCTCTGCCTCCAATAACTATGTTTCTCCCTCGAAAAATGAATTTCCCTCCCCTGTTGGTAATCTTAAGCTGGAACGACTGCCCTCAGGTCGGAAGTACTGGTCCAACTCACCTAAAAAAGCTGGTGGAAACTATCCAGATAATCCTGGCCCTTCGAACCTATCTCTGGAAGGGTCATTGACTCGAGAAAATGAGAGGGGTTCAAATAATGCTGCCTCACTTGAACGGATGGAGGATGAGCACGTGGTTGATGAAAATTTGAAAAAGAAACAAGTTCGTGTAAATGCTGATTTACAATTCGATGAAAACAATTCAGCCGATCCCCACCAATTGGGGTTGGTGGGGTATAGTGAAACTGCAAATGATATGGACTCCAATGATGTCAGAATCATCGCAGAGAAACTTGGGCATTTGTTGGTTGAGCAGAAAAAGGAGATGGACGAGTTAAAAAGGAGGAATGAACTGGCTGTATCGGATCTCTTGAAGGAACTTCCTCCAGAAACTCGTCACAAAGTTGTAAGAATGTGCAGCCGGAAGATTGATGACCACAAGTTCTGGTGTCAAATGGGATGCTGTACGGGAAATCCTACTGATTAGGAGTCTTTGTCGAATATGCAAGTGTTAATATTTCAGGTTTCTGACTCGGTTGCAGAATCTAACTTGGATTGCTCATTGCTGTGTGATAGTTACAATGATCATACCATAAAAGTTTGAAGATACTTCAGAACCGCAGGTATTATCACTTTGTTGGGGGAGGTGGGAAGTAGATTCAGTAACTGAAGAATGTGTATATTGATCTGTAAGTTATGGCGCGAGGGAAATGGTTTTGTGCTGTTGGAAATCTGCTTTAGGAAATAACCTTTGGTGGACACGCCAGAATCGCTCTTTCTGATAAGGTGGACAATTACACGACGCCGTTGGGTGGGACATTGGCCAAGTAGCATGCATGGATTTCTATGTTTAGCGAATACCTAATGCAACATTTACATGTCATCTGTACAAAAGATCATAGTCCATATATATGATTTATTGGTGATGGGAAGTATACATGTATGTGTACATAGCCGTAGTACGTGTATTGGTGACAGTTAAGACTGATTGCTTTGAAATGCATTTCCCTTGATTATGTCGACAGTTTTTTCGGATTTCTGTTTTGTGGTCTGGAATATGCATGTATTCACTGGCTTGAATAGCTGCCATTGTAGCATGCTTTCCTCTTGGTTTGGTCCTCATTAGTCTGATCCATGGGGAAGAAATTTATGGTTTGTTGGGCTTTATAAAGTTTTGGTACATATCTCTCTCTCTCTCTCTCTGTGTGTGTGTGTGTGTGTGTGTGTGTGTGTGTGCAAGTCAGTGAACCAGAAAGCTAAAAAGGTTTCTCATAAAGTTGGTAGTGGAGTATCATTCTATTCTTCCATTTGTTGATTAAAGCTGTTTTCAGTATTAGGCTAGGAGGAAATTTGGTTCAGCCGTTTGGGCGAAGGAATTTGCCCTTCTGCAGCAAGATTGGGGTTCGACTGTTCGAGTCAATGGTTTTCAAGCTGTCCATAGTGCAGTTAGCTCATTGTGAACAGCGAAGGGAGCATTTGATACAAAGATAGGAGTATCCTTTTGTGCAGGCATATGGTTTCATATGTGATAATGAGAGATGAATATCAGTGGCAGGCCGTGTCATGCTTCGAGTTTTATCTACCACACAATCAGTTCCAACCCGGCTAAGGGGAGGGTTGTGCTAGGTAGCTGACAACCAATACATAAAAATTCCTATTAAATTCTTACAACTTGAATCTGATTACAAATATGCCCTTGGAGCTCAATTGGAACCCAGGCCAAGGGGAGGGTTGTGCTAGGTAGTCCGATTACGCATATGCCCTTGGAGCTCAATTGGAAAAACATACTTGTAGCCGACTCAATTGATTGGAACTTAAGGATTGATTCGCCAGATGAACATATATTTTGAGACAAATCTTTGTTCGCTTTGGATCCCTAGACCCAACCATTTCTCTGTGCATGGCATTCAATAAATTTTCTCTTCAATTAGTACTCTCATTTTTTTATCTATCTCTTTCCATTCATTATCCAAAAACCTCCCTCAAAACTCAAACCAAACAAGAGGAGTTGGTTCTAGAGACTCAAATCAATCAAAGAATTTTCTTAGTTTTGTATCTAGAGTACTATCATGTGGTGCTCCAAACCATTTCAAAATTACATATTTATGTAGGGTTCATACACTTAATCATAAACCCCTATGACTCTATAAGAATGTGTGGTTGTAGAGTGGTTTAAAGCTCCACAAGCAGTGGCGAGCTAGAGTTTTGACCTGAGGGGGCCGGATTAATAGACATATATTTTTTATCAGAACATATACTTATTATATTATAAATTTTTTATTTTACAGTACATTACATTTGTATATTAAAAGGATTCTAGCCTAATGCAGTTAAAATATATCAATTTTTTTTGTTTTTTTTCTTTAGGCAATTTCAACAGTCACCTGATTATTTTTTATTTATGAAAAAAATTGAGAAATGAGAATGTAAATAACCGATTTTTAATCAAATCAAACCAAAATTATTAAGATTATAAATAATTATAGATGAATAATTATCAATAATATTCAAAATTAGGTATGTACAAAATAAAAATTTTAAAACTCGGAGACTCGGAAGGGGGCCGGGGCCATCCTAGGCCCCAAGGTAGCTCCGCCACTGCCCACAAAGTGGTGTTCCCGGACTACTGAATAATTTCACCATGGTAAAATCTGGGAAAAGTTGACCATTTTAGGCTTTTAGCACCATTCGGGTTACAAAAAGACCCACCCAAATTTGGTCGATTTGGATCCTGCCTAAACCCCCGGAAAACCCTTGACCTCCCACTCTGTCTAAAATTAGAGGAGAGAGAGAGAGAGAGAGAGATCACAAAGCGGCCATGAACCGAGCAAAGACGATACTGAGTCATCTCCGCCTACTCAACTCGCTTCACTCAACTCGGCTTTATCCTCAGGTACCAATTCCATTCTCCCACCTCTCTCCCTCTCTCTCTAAACAACCCCACGCTTCCATTTCCATACCCACTTATCAAATCCTATCCTTCTCAACACAACCCACCTCGATTCTTGAGCTCATAGCAGACTCTGATTGGTCAAAAGAATTAGAAAACAAGTTATCAAACACTAACCCAAAACTGACCCACGAAACGGTTGTGTACATTTTGAAGAAACTCGATAAAGACCCAAAAAGGGCTTCCAAATTCTTCAACTGGGTATGTGACAAAAATGGGTTTAGACCCAGTTCTGCTATTTACAGTCTAGTGCTTCGGATTTTCGCTAACAAGGAGTCAGTGAAGCAATTTTGGGCAACCATTACAAAGATGAAAGAACTAGGGTTTTACATCGATGAGGCGACGTACCTTACGGTTCTTGGAGTTTTTAGGAATTCGAAGATGGGTAACGATGTCACTGCTTGGACTCAACTATATAATAAGATGGTCAAGGAAAATGAAATGAGTGATGTAGTGAAGATGGTGGTTGGGGTTGTTACTAGTTCGGATTGGGGCCGTGAAGTTGAGAGAGATTTAGGGGAGATGGAAATTCTGTTGTCGGATGGTTTTGTTTTGAGGGTTTTGAAGGAGCTTCGAGGATACCCTTTGAAAGCTTTGAGTTTTTTCAAATGGGTTGGTGGGTGCACGGGATATGAGCACAACAGTGTTACTTATAATGCCGTTGCTAGGGTTCTTGGTCGGGATGATTCAATTGGGGAGTTTTGGAGTATGGTGAAGGAAATGCAGAGTTTAGGTCATGAGATGGATATTGATACATATATAAAGATTTCGAGGCAGTTTCAGAAGAACAAGATGTTGAAGGATGCAGTGGAGCTGTACGAGCTTATGATGGATGGTCCTTATAAGCCATCGGCTCAGGATTGTGGTGTCCTTTTGCGGACTATCTCTGTGGGTGGCAATGCAACTATGGATTTGGTGTATAGGGTTGTGGATAAACATGAGGCAGCGGGAAATGTACTCACAAAGTCTGATTATGATGGGATTCATAGGGCTTTAACAAGTGTAGGGAGATTTGATGAAGCAGAGAAGATTGTGGAGACCATGAGAAAGTTGGGGCATAAGCCTGATAACATCACCTATAGCCAACTGGTTTTCGGACTTTGTAAAGCCAGGAGACTAGAAGAAGCTAGTAAGGTGTTGGATTTGATGGAAGCAAATGGTTGTATCCCTGACATAAAGACTTGGACTATTTTGATAAAAGGACACTGTGCCGCCAATGAAGTCGACAAGGCATTGTTTTGCTTTGCAAATATGATGGAGAAAAACTGTGATGCAGATGCGGACCTCTTGGATGTCTTGGTAAACGGTTTTATAAGTCAGAATAGGATAGAAGGGGCAAACCAGTTGGTTGTCGAGATGGTGAATAAGGTTCGGTTGAGACCTTGGCAAGCTACGTACAAAAGTTTGATTCAAAGGCTTTTAGAGAAAAGGAAATTCGAGGAAGCACTAAATCTTCTTCATCTAATGAAGAAACATAACTACCCGCCTTCCCCAGAACCATTTGTGCATTTCATTGCAAGGTTCGGCACAGTGGAGGATGCTGGGGATTTCTTGAAGGCATTGAGTGGGAAGGAATATCCATCCATTTCCGCTTATCTACATCTTTTTAAAGCTTTCTTTCAGGAGGGTAGAGACTCTGAGGCCAAAGATCTGCTTTTTAAGTGCCCTCATCACATCCGTAAGCACGAAGCCATATGCAGTCTCTTTGGTTCTGCAAAAAGTAGCAATGCTGCTGCTGCTTGACATTTTTTGGGGGTGGTTAGTTAAATTTCAATTCCTTGTTGTACAAATGAACTTCGTGAAGCACTGCTAGAAGATTTTTATAACTTATTACAGTTTGATTTTATGTTATATTAATTTGCTTTCACTTGTTTGAAGCTTAATTAAAGTTGCACTGAATTTTAACATTGGTAGTCGGAAGAAGAATATTTGGGGAAGTCTTGAAGTTTTTGGTACATTTCATATTGACATTGGATCTTGTAAATTGTGACCTATGTGCTTTTTGTAATTGCTTCGGCTAATGAACATCGGGAAATATTTTGTATAATTTCTTTTTGATTGCAGGGTTGCTTAACTTGCTTCTTGTATGCAGGTGATGATTTTGATTTTTCTGTATTCTTTTCCTCTCTTTCTGCATGTAGGTTATCCTTAATGTTGGTTTTCGTTTTGTGGCACTTGATAGTTGATATACACTTATTGAATGTTGAGAGATCACTGTATCTTCTCAATTTATCAAAAACCTGTTCGGATGCTTAATGACTAAATGCGATTAAAAAATCAGCTATCCCTGAAATTTGTCATAGTGAGGTTACACTTAACATTCACTGTAGTTAGTTTGGTACCACTCCAGACAATGGCATATTTTGTGCTTCTGTTCTAACGATTCAAGTAGTAAGAAATTGCGTATTATTCCAATAATATATAGGTAAAAAGATGCAGAGTCCACACTAAAGCAATCAGCATTTTTTGCCAGAGTTAATTTCTTCCTGTGTTCTGGCATCAGCTGAATGATCTGCGTATAATCATGGTGTTTTTGTAGCCTTTTATGTTAGAGATAAGAGACACGGGTGCTACGTGCATTAAACTGTTCTAGACACATATCCGAACCGGCGTCCGTATTTCTCTGTCCCTAGCTCTGATTGCTTCTCATGTCATTCAAAACAAACAGAACCTAATGGATCCCCTTGCTGTAGATGCAAACATTGCTCAAAATTTGTATAAAATTATGTGAACCCAAAGTTGAAAGGTAGTTGCCAAAAACTTTGGTAGGGTTGAGTCGGTTGACTAGTACTCAGTGACAAAAGTTTGCCTTCAGCTGTGTAGTCACTGTATGCAACTTTATTGTGGTCCAACATATGGATTGTCAAGAGCTTCATGTGATAAGAATGCAGGCACTCCCTTAAAGACCATCCAATCAATGAGATATATGATGCATCAAATTTCATCTTTGGACAGAATATACCCCAACTCTAAGCATATTTAAGGGTGATAAACCAGCCCAGCAGTGAATTATTCAAGCTTCGTTTGGAAGCTTAAAGATGTTTCCAATTATGTTGTGGCAAACCGATCTCAAACGAGTTTTAATCGAGCTCATCCAGAGTAGCTTGAATTTCTTAAACATCGCGAGTGGTAACTTGTTCAGGCTTTGTTTAAATGCTTAAAGTGCTTCAGTAAATGTTCAAGCTTGGTTTGTTAGGTAATAAACCAATCAAGAATGAAGTTTCAGAGAGTCGAACATGAACTCAAACTCGAGTAGCTTGATTTGCTTATAAGCACCATATTGATCATAAACTGGGAAATGTTCTAAACTTATTACTACCTCTTGTTCATTTCTCAAGAACGTCGATAAGGGTTCCTAAAAATTCAAAGCTAACAAATGTTTCTCCCTCTAATGGTGTTCTGGTTAGTTGTTGTCACTTACGTGTATATATATTTAAGATATTTAAAAAAAATCTACCTTCACCCTGAACCCCAGAATAGTTGTGTCCATTCATCAGTTTCCAGTACAAGTCCAAGAAAATCCTTGTATAAAAAAAAAGAAGAAGCTACGTTGAAGCCAAAACATTCTCTCTCACCGCATCTAATGCGAGGCTCTCAATTGCCATAGATAAAATGGTCTGTAAAAGACTAGTTTCTTAGAGGAAAAGATGATGAAGAACAAGCCAGAGCTTGATGAAGATCACCGCCATGACCTAGAAATCCTCAAGGCAGTGGCACAGGCATGGCACAATCACTCCAGCAGCTCTAAGACCGCCACCGAATTCGATGCTCACCGGATAAACTTCAAGGCCAATCCCACTAGGTTCAAGCTCGAGGCGATGAAAAAGTCACCGGTTAAGGACACTCGTGGAGCACATTGGGATTTCCGGGAGTCATTGTGGGATTCTTGTGAGATTGAAGCCGTGTCGAAACTGTTAGAAACAGGACTAGGGTTGGAACAACAGTTCCCGATGTGGGATGATCCAAGCATGAGGTATAAGAGGCCCAAGGAGAGTAAGAATAGCCTGAGAAATTTGTTTAACCAGCTGTCTTCAAGAAGGTTTAGTGAAGAAGATATTCCCCGCGATGAGATGGATTAATTTTGATATGTTTTTTGTTCGTGAACCTTGTGATAATTGATGCGAACAGCATTTTTTTCCTACTATTGTAACACTTTTTGGTTTTTTCCTTCAAATTGAAATGGAAATTGTACAAGAACTTCAGATGGAGGGATGAAATGCAGAAATAGAGTGAGGGTTTTACTGTTTGATTCAGGTTGCTGAAACTTTTGAGAAGAATCTTCTATTCCCAGTTCAATTATATGTATGGTGGTTTGGGAGACTTGTAGAAGGCTGCCAAGAAAGAGATGATAGGGATTGGTGCAGTGATAATCACTTAACAACTACTTACTAGGGGCCTCCGAAAACTTTCGATCTGGTTGACTCCCACCCGCCTGCTATAAATTCTTGCGTTTGGTCAGGTCCCTAGATTAGTTGGTCCATTAGGCCACACCGTTATTAAAAAAAAGTAAGGAGACCGAATGGGGGGGGGAAGCAATTGAACCAAATGTGTTGTAGTATCTGCCACTTCTTGGTTTGAAGACCCAAAACGAACTAGCAATACGGATAATTATTAGTGTCCCTTGGGAATTGAATGTGGTGCCCCATATCATGTGCCACCACATATTGATGGAAAGTCCATACACTAACTCTCGAGCCTCACATCAATGTGTGGTGGTGCTTTCCGGTGCTAACTAGTACTATGGAGCTCTAGGAGGTCATAGATGGATTTAAAGTTGCACTACGGATTCCGGAAAAAATAGAATTGCAGTGGAAATAGACAATAACAAAGGAGAACATTTTTCAGATTTCAGATTCACGTTTACAGAACAGGGAAAAGAAATCATTTTCCGACATGTTTGGTTCAAAGATATTCAAGAATCTTTTCCAGAAACAAGTGTAGTATGGTTAGAAAGGCGTCGTAAGCTTAAAAACTGATCAATAGATATAAACGAACAAGCTCGAGTGAGATTCTTATATCGACTCTATGCAACTTTTCCAGGCCAGAGATCCTCTTGTACCAATTTTTTGTACCCAGAACGAGTGATTTTCAAGCGCCAGACCATCTATTGTTTGTAGAATCTCACTTGATGATGTTGCGACTACAACAGAGAAGAAAATTTGGTAGAGAGACTTAAACAACTTAAGGGATGCTCAGAAGGTGTTGTAAGCTAAAGGAAGCTGCTTAGAAAGGCGGCGTAAGCCAACAGAACCAGAAGGTGGAGTGCAGCCCGAGCTGGTGGATTGTTGACAGGAGAGGAGTCGGTGGATGGGGTGGTCAAATGTGGAAGAGGGCCTGGGATTAGCAGCCGGAGGTGGGAAAGAGTCGGCAACAGCTTGAAATGGTGGCCAGGCGGGAAAGAGTTGGCAACAGCTTGAAATGGTGGCCTGCCATCGTCACTAACAGCCGGAGGTGGGAGCAACTCAAAGTGGGAGAAACGAATGAGAATCATTCACGCACAAGTGAATCACCAAAGAAAATGCACCAAAGATAGTTGCAGGAAAAACAAGTAATTACTTACACACAAAAACCAATCAATTTACTTACGGTGCTAAAATCCACCACCTTCACACATTTGTTAACCCTATTGACATCCCATATTTAGTAGCCCTGGACAAATTATTCATAACATGTTTCTAGCATGGTAGTACCACCATTAATTATATATAGATAGACATATAAGTAGATAATAAGTTCATAAGAAGCTCCTTGGATTACGCCTTCTCCCCAGCGATGAGATCCATGACCACGCGCTTGATGCTCCCATTGTTCTTCTTCAGCAGCCTCTTGTTCGTCACATTATCAGAGAAGCCCTAGCATCCACAAGAGTCGACGAGTTATGAAACTAATAATGGAAACCAAATAGAGAAGTCAGGGCCAACTGGTTGAGCTTAGATAGTGTTAAATGAGCCAGCTCTTCCATAGAATATATTTTATTCCTGTACTTTTTTTAGTTTTTGCCCAAAAAGTTGCCTAACCGGTTCATATTGACAGGAGGAATTGGAAAATTCAAAGTATAACAATATGAACATAATTTGAAAAATACCACTAAATACAAAAATAACCCAGTTTTTGTTTGACACATGTCTTTAGTGGACTTTCACATTTATTAGTCCAAATGTTTTCAGATTTTCCAATTTCTCTCGTTGGAATTATAAACAACTGGACAAGTAGAAGAGTGAAACGCTGTAAAGAGTCAAAGACCACTCACCATCTCCCGAAGCTCCTCAAGGATCGGATCCCACTCAGCAACACCACAGAGTTCATCGACCGATTGCTCCAAGTTATACTCATTCATCCTCAAGATTTCCTTGTTCAAATCAACCTGCTTAAAACCCATCTCCTCGAGTTCCCTAAGGAGGGTCTGCTCAACACCAGTGATTTCACTAGCTCCTTGAGATGATGATGGTAAGCCAGAGGAAGTAGATGGCAAATAGGAAGGCACAACTGGTGCTACCTCTGAAGAATCAACCACGGGGTATGAAACCAATGTAGGAACCTCTGGAGGGAGGGGCGCCGAGAAACCACCACCAACTAGTAAGGTATCATTAATGGGAAAATTCTGCTCCTGATCATTTGGTTGTGCCTCAACCATTGGCTCCAGTAAAGCTGGCGCCAAGTTAGAATTGTTTGGCTCGTGAAGAGTATCCTCGACAACCATTGGTTCAGCATTCAAATTTACCATTTCGGTTTCTGGTGTACTGCTGTTAGGAGGCAAATTCAAGTTCAGATCACTGAGGCTATCGCACATGGAGTCCTTAAGAGAGGAATCGACCTGTATGGATGAGGGAAAAATCAGAAAAGGAGGGTACATAGCTATTGGAACCTGTCACACGGACCCAGCCACAGGTGTCGTGCAGGTGTATGTACAAAGCACGTTGGATTCATCTAACTTCCATCTCAAGAACACAGGAACAAAACAAAACAAAAAATTTATCAATTTTGGGTACGGTGCTTATATTCAAAGGGTAAATCAAAAATGATATTTACAAGGTCTCTAAGGGCATTGCATGCATAATAATAGAGTTCCTCATAGTTCATGGGAACTTTGATAAACAACATATACTCGCCAAGTGAATGTGCAGAAAAACATGTCAGCCACAGATTCCATACAATTATCTGACAGGACTGCTGTATACATTTAAAACAGTCCATGGAGAATAGATTGAAAGTTTGATATTGTCAAGAGGAAAAAGTGTAGACCTGGATGAGAACCCAAACACGTTGCCCAAATTTCTGACCGTAAGGTGAGGACATTCTCCAGTACGAAGTGTACCGACCCGGAAGTTCAGGAGCAGTAAAGTCAACAGCGACATCCAGCTCATTATCCACGGCTAAACCATAGGAAGAGATCTAGCATACGTGATAAAATTTAGAAATTAATCAATTGGACATCCAATGAATGTGACTATGCTAAATTAAGCATACGGGCATCCCCCTTATGCAACTAATTACAAAACACTACTCATGATCAGACTACATACAGGAAACTGTAATGAAAATTAGGTTATGCCTACCTGTAACTCAACAGAAAGTGCTTCGCTTAACTTATCTCCGCCTATCCATACAAGCTGAGTTCCCTGGGGCCACACCATAGAACCGTTGTTCTTGATCCGCCAAATCTTAGTAAATGGGGTTGATGGGCCCATAACCGTACCATCCAAGATGTTAACATCCAAAATGAAGCGACTGTCCAACTTTCGGCGATGTGGCTGCATGCCACCACATCTTAGGACATGAGGTGCTGTTGGAGGACGCATCCAGGTATTCTGCATCTGAGAGACAAATTATTATAAATAAAAGCAACAGAGATCAACAAAAACTACGTGAACAAAAGGAAAAACTTAACTAGCATCCACAAAAAATTCATGACATGGAAAATACATACAGGATCACTCAATCCTTTATGGTGGTGATAAGGATGTCGATAGGGAACTGGACGGTCCATTCGGATGTAATCAGATTCATCTCCCATCTCAGTGAAGCAGATAAGGCACAGGTCATAATCCTCTTTTCTGCAAGGAAAAAAGAAGATTCAGATTTTTCAGTATTTTTCTCTTTCAACAGCTAACCACCAGATGGCTACTTAAATTCTTACACTTTTGACTTGAACCGAGGTCCAGTTATCGGATAAACCCCACAGCCATCACAACGAACACCTCTGTGGAATATACCACCAAGGCCTTCACCGTGATTGTAGTTTCTTGAAAATGGAGGGAAACGAGAACAATTACGCTTAATAGGCAGAGCTGAATCATCAGCTAGAGGCATCCCAGTAAATGGACATTCATTCATCAGATTAAGACTAGGGAACACGCGGAAGCTGTTTCTGGAATCCATGGTAGCCTGCCCCAAAGAACCAGCAGTGTTTGCAGAAGCACCAACACCAACAGGCTTCCGTGGTTCCTTTGCTTTCATGGCCTTTTTTCCACTAGCAGGCAAATTAGATGCAACTGACTTGCTATCGAACCATCCAAAATCTCCAGCCTTCGGAATATAATCAGATCCTCCAACCTTCTCAACCTTATCCTCTCTGTCACAAGACGCATCAGGGGTAACAGAGGCCTCCACAGCTCTGATGCCTTCAAGCACCAACTTCTGGTTGTTTATGTAACTTGGCCCTTCATTGCCCCGACCATCCTTTAAAGCCTCTGGCTCTTTATTCATTGATGGACACATGGCGCTTCTGGAAGCCTCAATCTCTGTGCTAGATTCTGTGCCAGCCTGGATCTCAGAAAGAGGATTTGTGTAGGACTGTCCCATTTTAGAAAAACAATCAACAAGCTCAGCTAGTCCAGGAACAGAGGACGAAGCTTTAGAGGCCAAATCAAGGGAGATTTTTGAGAGTGCTTCACGTACTGGCTCTGGGACAGATTTCAAGATTTCAGAAACACTTCTATCCAGGTTTGGTACTGGATTCTGAACGCTGGGGGACCTCATGGGTGTGGAACTTCCACTTGATCTCGTATAAGATCTTCCACTTCTTTCGTTCAACTTCACAGCAATCCTCAAGGGATTTAAGGACTGGCTCATGGCATCACGGAGATCCTCATCATCGACAAGTGTGACTATGTCACCATCTTCATCAACATAAGTGAGAGTAAAATCAGCTTCAGCAGCAAATTTGAAGAGCCCGCAGACCTTCACTCTCAAACCATCCAGGTCAAGGTCCAGCTGTCCATCTTCATTAACACGTCCATTAATGCGCCTCAGTGTTTCTCCATGGTTAACCTGCAGTCATGCACCCATACAAGTATTAATGAATAGTCAGGAAGGCAGAGATAATGGAAGAGGGAACCGAAGTTAGTTAAATCACTTCACATAAACAAATAAAAAAAAGTTTTAACACAGATTATACAGACGTGAAATGTTACATTTTCCTTTAAAAAAACGGCCACAACCATCCAATTTGACACCCCCAAGAAAGCCAAAGTGCAATTTTAATACCTGTTTGCAATACATGAACAAAGACTAGACGGACATTATTCTACGACAGCCCGTGTTTAAGAAACAACACTAACTGCATTTACAATCAGAACAATAACAAAACCCAAAACAGCACCCCAATTGGAATTTAACATTCATACAGCCTATGCTATCATGCTAGCCTGAAGGATTTCAAGATAATACCAAAATCCTTAAGGTTATGCAACGGGTTGCAAGAACTGTTAACCCGTTTCAAACACTTAGGTACCGACGAACTACATCCAGAAATGCCATCACAAAAATCTAAACGCAACAAATAACCCTAAAAGGGCCAAATTACAAACAACCCACTTCTCAAACACTTAGGTTTGACATCATCTGATTGCAGATTTAGGAGTTTTACACGTTTGAATTCAAGTTTAAAACCAAGAAAGGAACTCTTAGCATCATTAAACAAGTTTTACGCAGGAAGCCCAAAATAGTTTTCCGCGCAGGAAGCCCCAAATAGTTTTCCTCTAAAATCCTTATGATGACAGGCAGAAACCATCTAAATTCGTCTACGAAACATCATTCGGGTTACGAACTAGACAAACAACGTACCCAAAAGACCATACCCATGAAATAATCAAATTACAACAGGTCACCCATTCCCAAATATTTTAGAACCACCAAAACACTGTGTCTGATTAAAAAGTTCAGCAGTTTTTCTAGTTTGTATACAACACTTCCAAATTCAATCTCAGGATTCTCAGCTATACAAAGTAACACAAAACCCAATAACACAGTCATACACCGAAAAACGCACAGACCGCCACCAAAACTGCGAATCATAACAAAACGAAACAGAATAAATTAAAACTGTGAAAAATCAAACCTTGATCACAATAGTAGACTCCATATGCAGCGTTCCAGGTAAGCCGCCAAAGAGTTTTGCGTACTCCAACCGAACAATTAACCGAAACCCTAACCCCAAAAACGACGAACGAGGAATAGTTCAATAATTAGAGCGATATGATCGGAAAATACCACAGCAAAGAGATTCACGCCGTATACGCGTAACCGTGAGCCGCGCCTCTCTCTCTCTCTCTCTCCTATTTCTCTCCCTATTTCTCTCTCTCTACAAAACACACTGTATATATAGCCATTTGTATACCTTGTTCCCGACGAAAACCACTCGACGAAGGAAACAAGAAGTCGTCGCGATCTTTTCTTATCTTTCGGACGTCGCAAAAAGTCGTATCATTCCTCTCCGAGTAAAAATCAGATACAACGACGAACCTTGAAAATTTGTGTACCCGTATTACTATTGGCTGGATTAAGGGTTCGTTACTTATGAAGATCGAATGAATGGGTGCCACGTAATAGGAATAGGTAGTTAGTGTGTAACCGAGTGTGTTTGATTGTAGCTTACATGGATAAGATCGCAGCAGCGGTATTGATATCGTGTGACGAGAAACACAGTTCTGTTCATAAACTCCCAACCCTAGATTTTACGGATTTGGGGATGGTGGCAGCACCACGCAATAATCTCACCCGTCTAAAAGTGTTTTCATAAATTTAAAATTTGAATCAATGATTGCCGAGACGGCAGTCCAGATGAAGTGCTTGTGGACAACACCATGGGCAGGGGTGGAACTATGTTGGGGTCCGGGGGGCCTTGGCTTCTCGAGCGTCCGAGTTTTTTTTTTTTTTATATCTAATTTTGAATATTATTGATAATTATTCGTATATAGCTAATAACTTTGGTTCGATTTGATAAAAAGTTGGTTATTTTATATACTCATTTTTTAATTTCTTTCATAAATAAAAAATAAACACGTGATAGAGTATTTAGCCTAAAGAATCATTTCAATGTACAAATGTAATAAATTGAAAAATAAAAATCTTATGATATAATAAGTATACGTTTCGATAAAAAATATATATATTTACTAAGCCGGCCCCAAGATTAAAATCCTGGCTCCACCACTAACCATGGGCAGCACCATCTCCGAGTCCAGATTTCTATCGGCATTAACACATTTATAAGGAATTTTTTGTATTTGAAAACTTCAAGTATACCGTAAGTTTTTTTTGCTTAATCAATTAAAAATTACAATTCCGTTGCAATCATTTTGAACCTATATCCGAGTTTATATAGGAATTGATTTTTACGCTCCTTTTTTTTTATATTCACACTCCCTTTTTGTTTTTTAGCAACAAAAAAAAATACATACACTTTCAACATTAAAATCCAAAAAACAGAGGGTGGTTATAAAAAAAAAAAAGGAGTGTAGAAATCAATTCCATTTATATTTTGTATATACTTGTTTCGTAGGCTAACTTGAAAATTCTTTTTACTGGAATTATTCATAAAAAAAAAAAAAAATCATCATTTGAGAAAACCATCGATTAATTTTTTGCTTGCTTCCCAAAATTATTCTCTTCAAAATTGAATAACATACGAAAACAACAAATTTCTACTAATTAAAAAAAAAAAAGAGGTGTATTGACACTTTTCTCCTTAAAGTTTAAAAAATGAGCAATTTATCCCTTAAAAGTTGCCAGTGATTTCTTTTTTGCCAGTGATTTCACTTGGATTAAGTTGTTGCATGTGCCTGCAGCTCTGGAAATCTCAAAATGAATGGATCCTTAATTCAATATTCCTATTTAACCCAACAGAAATTATGCTAAAAGGATATCTGACTCGTGTTGAGTTTCACAATGCTTTATCTCTTTGGGCTTTTTCATTGTGGTAATAATTCAACTCCTTTTTGGAAAAATGAAATTTTGCCTTGTTTGGAACATTTTTTGAAAAGTATTTTTTAAAAGATTCTCTTTAGATTTTCTCTACTTCTAATCATTTCTCTTTCTATCTCTCTCTACTTATTACCGCTACTACTTTTTCAGAAAGTGTTCCAAACAAGGCCGAAAGAATTATTTCAATATTTTGGTCAAACTTAATATGTACAAAATCCTTTTAAAGGATGAATGATAATGGGAAATGATTTTGTCACTCCTTTTTTTGTTAACCTTACTCCCCTACAAATGTATTTTTTTATCAAAAATACACTTACAGTGGAGTGGCAAAATCAGCAGCTATGATAATTGTTGTCCCATTGTCGGATTTTTTTTTTATTGAAAATCCTTTTAGTTTGGTTTGGGTTTCACCCATTACCCTTGGGTTTGGGGCTTGGGAAAGGTCTTTGGGCTTGAGAAAGCAAGGGCTACACAAAGGATGTGGGCTCAACCTGATTTGGACTTGGAGGAAAAAAATGGAAAGAGAATAAAAGAGAAATGCTAAGGCATTTTTAGTATTCAAAATAAAATACAGGAAAAGGTAACATGAATTCGAGAGAAGCTTACACTGACGCTGTTTCAAACCACCAATCTAAAGAGAGATATTTAAAATATATATATATTAAACCACCTGAAGGAAAGATAACACTGGAGTTACTATTTCAATCTTTATGCGAGAAAGATAACACTGGCGTTACAATTTCAATCTTAATGCGTGTCAACCGAGCTTTATAACGAGGTATTAAATTAGCATTACATTGATACGAATCTGTATATAAACAGATGAATTTCGGCTCTTCTCTCTCTCTCTCAAGAGCAAATTGATGCCGTTGTTTTCTGAAACCAATATAGTGGTGCTGTTGACCGTAAGATGGATTGCATTAGAGCATCCACACAAAATGGCTAATTGGGTGCCACACCCACAACGCCAAATTTTCTCAAATTTGGCAAATGCCAAATCTTTTGTCATATATGACAAAATTGCCATTTTTGAGATTGAGAGGAGATTAAAAAAAATAGCAAAACATGAGTGCAACACGTTTGCCGTTTATTTGGCAAAATGACACCATTCTTCGTCCAAAAATGAGAATGGCAAAGGAAAAATGGCATTTATGGGTGTGGATGCTCTTAACAGCAGGTAATTCAACACTCACGTTCTGCATCAAATAATACACAAACAATGTAAATCGACTGCCCTTAAATAGGCTTCCGCCTGAATTCGGTTTTGGTATAACGTATGACTAAAAGCATGACTAAAGCATTTTGCTTACTCGACGCAGTCATCAAACTAAAACAGCATGGTAAGCTCGCTAACTGTTTACTTCTCTGCAAAATTTGAGAACATTTTCCAGAATTCTGGCTGGAACAACAGCTTAAAACCAAAGAACATATTATCACTTGTTTATTGTCAAACAAGGAAGGAGCATGCAGGGCACCTGCAGCAAAGAGCCCCTCTCCACATTTCAATATCTCCAATTTCAGACGCACCTGATAACAAAATCATAGCTGCTGATCAAGATAAGGGTCGACGGTAGATTTCCCAGCATTTCTCACATACCCAGAAACTTCTGACGCAACAGTACTCAACCACGACGTGCTGCGAGAAAGGCTGCGTGTAAGCCAACCAGTCTGTGCCGGCTCTTGCACCTCAAGCATGCTCCTCCTCTCTTCCTCCACCAATATATCAAGCCACCTCTTTGCCATGAAAACCTTAACGGCTTCAACCCCTTCGCTTACAACTTCCTTTGGGGGAATCACAAGTGGGTTTTCTTCCAAATTGAGCTTAGTCAGCTTATCAAGCCGGCCAAATGTGTCTGGTAGAGCATGAATCTGGTTGTTGCTGAGATCAAGTTCTTTCAAATTGGATAAATCACCAAGTGTGTCGGGCAGTTCTGTCATATCGCTAAAGTTGCTGCTCAAATTTAGGATTTCGAGATTTGTTAATCTCCCGATTGCGAGCGGAAGGCCACGGAGCTCGTTGAAGTGAACATCCAGGATTTGCAATGACGTCATCTCACATATCGAAGTGGGAAGAGACCGGAGTTTGTTGAGCTGGATCAAGAGCCTTCTTAGCTTTACAAGTTCAAACCCGATGTTTGTGGGCAAGTAAGCTAGCCTATTGAAGCTTGCATCCAACTCCACCAATGACCTGGAAATGTCAAGGACTCAAGGGCAACAGAATCAAACAAAGGCAGACAAAAAAGACATGGATATACTCAGGGCCCCGTTTGGTTCACAATGTTTATTTCCTTACTTGTGATAAGCAACAAGCAAAACAAAGACTACGATAAATTGTCGGATTTTGCTTATTGCTCGAAGTTTAAGAAATAAGCAAATAAATAATAAAGACAAATAAGCAAGTGAGCCAAATGCGACCTCAGTTTTGTGACAAGACAGTATTACCGGCATTGACAAATGCTGTCGGGAAAGGAAACAAGCTTATTTCCACTAACATCCAGAATCTTCAAATTAAACAGTAATCCGATAGAGTCTGGCAAGGAATCAAGTAGGTTGGAAGCAAGATAAAGCTCCTCAAGGTGTTCTAGACCTCCAATAGAATCAGGAATTGCCTGTTTACATCAAGCGCATAAGCCATCCATTAGGAAGAATGTACGAAAAAACAAAATGCCATCAACTAGTACAAGTAAAATTGGAAGTTAAAGTTGTCGGCATTAGAGTTTCCATCGTAATCTAATTCCATTGAGAAAAAACACCACGAGCCACAGCCCATTTGGTAGAACGCCTGGCAGAAAGAATACAAACTCCAGCATGGATAATGGTTCTGCAAGTAATACAGGTGCTGAGACTCTCCTCTGGCCCTGGCCTAGTAGCTCGGGTCGGACATGCCCTTGATTCTTCAAGCTACGGCTTTTAGAGCTGTTAACAATACACTTCATTCCAATAAACAGTACATCTATCTATGTATTTGTGATCTGAAACTAAGTCCTGCTTCTAATTTGCATGTATATGAACTATAAAGCATAATGAAGAAGCATCATGCTTGGCTCCACTGGCTCACAAACTGATGCGTATGTCAAGAATTGATTTATTGAAAATCTAGCTCTTAAATGCATGGGATTACCCTATATCATCAAGATGGATACAGCTGATGGCTAACTAAAGAAAAGGTTCCAAGAAACATAAGTTCAAAATGAAAAAGGTCTTTAGGAAAAAATAACAGATGTCAAGAACTCTGGCAGTAAGCATAAAGCATAATAAATGCACCCTGTGTCAAAGGATAGATTCAATCCAATTAACAATCACAACAAGAAGGTATCTAAAGCATCTGAAGGCTGAACTAACAGAAACATACACAACTAATAAAAACACCAACAGGATATTCCAAGTACCTCAGACCCTTTTCTTTTCGTTGTTCCAAAAATATGATGGTATGTTCTATCACCAAACAATGCATTGCACACCGTACATGTAATCCAAGCTTCCAACCCTCGTACTCGGTTCACAACTTCCATTCTCAAGCACTTACCATTTTCTTCAACATTCAATCATTGAAATATAATAAACACGAATCCATGTTAAGGGATGGGTGAAGTTGTACAGTGAAGTTAGATCAGCATTTACACTATGTTTGGATCGAAGGGAAGTGCAGACAGGAGGGCCATAAAAGGAAACAACAGAAGTCAAAGGTTACTTTCCCTCTTGTTCGAATGGAAAAGGAAGGGGGAGCAAGTAATAACGTAGAAATGGGTAACTTTTTACCCTTTGCCCTCCTTATTGAACACCCAAACAAGGGAAGTATCCGCATGGCATGACCCAAAACCCACCATTGTGAAATTGGATATCCTGACCAGACGATAGCAAGTGCTACGTCGGTGAAAGACTAAAGCACTTGCTCTGATCAACAAATGCATCCTAATGCTATGTATGTATTATAATTTCTTTATGCCAAAAATTTCTATAAATCAATCATAATTACTAATTTGATGGGATCAGATGCCATTAGGTCTTCGGTAGCACCTATGTAAGCACTGACATGGAAAAGTGACACAACACCGACATTCTGACATGCAAATTTCAAAAAATTAAAGGACACAACACATTGGCAGGCGTTTTAAAACTCTTTTTGTATTTTATTATCTTCTCATAAATACTGTTAAAAAAAAAAAAAAAACAAGACCCATAGCTGTAACTATGTTACTCCATGTATACCTTAAATCCTATTTTGTCACTCTATGTAGCACAGACACTTCACCGGAGGTAACGCAACAGTTCCAGACACTTAGCAAACACTGACTCCACAAATACATGTCTGACACTCAAATGTACGCGTTCTAGTTTATTTCAAAGGTTTTTGGCATGGACACTTCGGGGACACTCTTAAAAATACTTCAGGCAACCTTGGGACACTCTCAAAATAATGTCAAGGTGTCAACCTAAGGAAAAATACTATAAATAAAACTTGGGCAGACTCATTTTTTGTGTGACGGATGATTGTCAGACACGTGTTAAAAACACATAAAGGCTTAAAAGCTTTTTGTTGAATTACTTTGGGGAATGATAAAATGACATTCACCATTCTTATATGCAAATACTTTAAAATACCACGAAATTGGATATTTAGTGTGTTACATCCTCCCGGCCTTTTTAAAAAGTTCGTCTTCCAAACTTAACGCATGTTAATACATAAGGACTATGCAAGCAAATCCTTTTTACTAGTATGGCATCTCATAATAAAACACATTTATCATGCACATGCACATTAGAATTTCATAGACAAAAACAAATGGAATAAAATGCCTAAAATTCCTAAAACATGCCAGCTTTCTTCCCATCATGCCCCAAGCTGTCAATTTAAAACTCTTATACCACTTCTGTCCCGGCCCAAGCCCACGCTGAAGGATCAGAAATTGTGACGGCTAACACCGAGTGGTATGATACCAAAGGTCTGCTTGCATAAAGGGGCGTGCAGTCCCAATTGATACTTATCATTGACTCATTTAAATTAAAGCAGAAGCATCTAAAGACTCATAAATAGTATTTGGTGAGTTCATTGACCAAAGCAAGTTCCAAGTCTTTAACCATTCTATATGCAAAAATAAAAATAAAAATTGCGCCACAAATATTAGAAATTGGCTTGTACAGTGAACTTCCATTCACTTCCCTTCCCATTACCTTGATCCAACCACACAGTTAATACATACCAGCTAAAACTTATAATTTATTTAAGTCTGGCAGAATAAAATCCATGCAAAAGGGATTCTTAGCAACCCAAGGGGGCCAGTGGGGGAAGGCACCAAATTAGAATGTGGATTTTACATCTTTCTAACCCAACTCTAAGCTGTCGCTGCTTATCCTAACACAAGAGACAGAAATGCCTAAACTGGCAATCCACCCAGAAACTTGTCACCCAAACATAACACCATCAACCATCTCTTCCCAGTTCCACTTTATTATGCCTTCAACCTCAAAACCACTACACAAGCAAAAAAAACGACAGCGTACAAGCACAAATACCCCACCACCTCAAGTTTTGTCACAAATATCCCAGTATTTCACAGCAACTTTGGGTCAACCAACCATAGTCCACCACTTAAACTTGGTTACTCACAACAATGATACAATTACATGTCTAACCATTTCGTATGCTTTCAAAATGAAGCGAGTAATAACTAATAACCACACCAAACCCCAAATGCCAGGTAGTCACGACTTAGCTCCTAAGATCAGGTTCAAAACCTCTCATATGCTATCACCTATTGTGGGGCCAATCCATACGGAGCTTTGCTCTGGCTTTAATTGGCCCCCAGGCCCCCAACTATTGGACTGGGAGATTCACCCCCTAAACTAGTCAAGGGTGCACGTCAGTAATCAGAAAGTAATAACCACACACACAAGTTGAACACCTACACAGGAAAACTAAAGCATTCTCAACTAAGGTACCAAATTAAAGCATTCTCAACTGATCTAGCAAATTCAGTAGCTTAAGTTCTAAACCTCAAAAAAAAAATACAAAGAACAAGACAAAGCCGTATTACATGTACCTTAGCGTTCACTATCTCTTCCACTTTATGCCTAAACCATCAACACCAGGAAAAATTAGGTTGTGCCTCCGGAACTTCTCCCACCGCACATTGGTGTGAGGCCCAATACATTTAGTCTTGGGCCCCACACCATTGTGGGGTGATGGAGAGCCCGGGGCACCACGTGGGTGTGGTGTGGGGTGATGGAGAGCCCGGGGCACCGAATAGTCTATCCAAACCCACGACACAAAAAAAAAAATTTCTAATTTCAGATTGTTCAGTGTGCAACCACAGTACCCCAGCCCCTCCAATTATGCACAAATATCCTAGTGTTTGGCAGTATACTCAACGGACCAACCATACTCCACCACTTGGTCACAATTCACAACAGCGATACATTATGTCTAACCATTTAAGATGCTTTATGAATTCAGCAATAACCACACAAACAGAACATTTCCACGTGAAAACCAAAGTGCCCTCCGACTAATCTAACAAATTCAGTACTTAAGTTCTAAAACTCAAAAAAATAAAAAAGAACAATACAAATAGGCGTTATACCTCAAGTTGATTGTTGGCCAAATTAAGCACAACCAATCCCCTAAGCCGCCCGAACGCCTCTGGTAAAATCCGCAGCCGCCGATTCGATAAATCCACCCTCTCTATTCCCTTTCCCATCCCCTCCTGTAAAACCCCAACCACCTCCTCATTCACCTCCTCCTCCACCGCATCCCCCCCACTCTCCTCCTCCCCCCCTCCCCTCCCTTCCACCGCAGCCTCGTAAATCCTCGCCAGCTTCGCCTCCGCCTCCCTCGCCATCCTCTCATACGCCTCGTGCATCTCGTCCAGCGATATCACCGCCTTGTAAATCCTCCTCTCCCTCTCTGCCTTCTCCCTCTTCTCCTTCTCTCTCTCCGCCAGCTCCGCCCGCCACTCCATCCGCTCTACCTCCGACGGCCGCGGCGTCAGTACGATCTCTTCCAACTCCTTCGAGAGCTGCGACTCGATCTCCGCCAGCTTCTTCCTAGCCGTATCAACGGTCTCGTGGTCGGGCCGGTTGCCTATGGTTTTGAGAACGGATCGAGCCTGAGATACCTCGGAGACGGCGGATCGCATGGCGGCGATCACGCTGGGGTCCGTCAGCCTGGGCATGCGCTCCGTCAGGTCGAATAACGGCTCCGCAACGGCGGTCGACGGCGGCGGTTGCTCGATGTCGAATTCGGTGTGTCGGGGGCCGATGGTGGGGAGTTTCGACATGACGTATGATAGAATCGGGAAGGTAGTAGGGTTTGGATCCATTGCTGTGGACAGGTATACGATTTTGATTGTGAAAGCTTCCGCAGTAGTTCGTGTTATATAGCGCTCAGATTGTGCGTGACTCTGTGTGTGTGTGAGAGAGAGAGAGAGAGGGAGAGGGGGGGGGGGGGGGGGGGAGATAGGGTGGAGCCAGCGAAGGCGACAACCGTCGAGAATGGATAAAAACCAATGAAGTTGAGTAAATTATCTGGTGTCATTGAGGCACCGTCATGCCCATCATCTTTATCAACCGTGCATTTTTGCGAGCCAGTTTTTTAGTGCATGGAAATAAAGAATAAATTATATGTATTGGCGGTGTAAATATTTATATTTTTTTCAAATTAATTTTATTGTCCAATGTCATCAAAATAGTGTTCTCAATTAATAAAATATAACGACATGACGCAACGTAATTGATTTAGAATAAACAAATATTGGCACCGAAAAAGTGTGTAGGGCAAGGGTCCTAACCAATTAGACTCCCAACCAGTTTGGACCCATCGGGGACCCTTCTTGGGTCCGCAACAATGATTAAAATCGTTCATTTTTTAAAGTTCGTCGAAAACATTGGTTACGTCAAAAATCACTTTGATCGGATGTCGTTTGATATAATATCGAAATACATTTATTTTCATATAATTATGTCGAATGAGTTGTAATATAGTACTGTACATTTTTTTTTCTCCAAACTTAATACTTTTGGAAACCATATCAAACAATATCCAATCAACTTTATATTTTTGAGTGGCCAGTGTTCTCGACGAGCTCTAAAAAATGAACGATTTCAATCATTATTGCGGGCTCAAAAATGACCCATAACAGATCCAAATTGGACCAAACTGGTTGGAAGTCTAACTGGTTAGGACCCTTACCCCAAAGTGTTGTGAATTACAGTATAATGTTAAGCGTCACATGGCATTGCCCTGAATACGGATCCCGCAGAATAATACGGTGGATAAGGTTTTTGGGACACTACATGGCGGTACCAAACCACCAAATAAATTTCCCAATGAACTGAATGAAGGAGGGGCATTAAGATCGGTGGCCGTTGAGTTAAGTGGGTCCATTTTTGTGAATTGTAGTAGTCTTTAGGACACTTTTGCGGATTCTTTCGGAGTTTTTTTCTCATACTCAGTTTCATCAATACGAACAATATGTGTTATTTTCAAAAAAAAAAAAAACAATATGTTTAAAAATTTAACCCAAACTTTATAGAAATTAAAAGAAAATACTGTAGAAAACTAAAAAGACATAGCCAAAAGTTAGGTCAAAAAGGAGGCCTTACAATTGTACTATCATGCAGCACGCCAATTTGATTGCTAATGTTGAATCTGCTTTGATGATTTGGTCTGTCACTTTGAAAAGCTTGTCAAAAATATCAATCGTCTTAAAATGCTTGCCAAAAACATCAATCGTGTTAAAAAACCCTGATGTTCGAATATCGACCGACATATACTCCTAACAAATTCTTTTTGAGAAATCAAATAAAAACTAATTTTGATCCAATGTGATTGAGTTCATTAATTTCAGTGGAGTTTTATTAAGGTCGAAAAAGTGTATTGAAAGTGTAGTAGTACTCCTTATGAAGTTTTGAGTTAAAGTTCTTTCCACCTTAGAATGGAAATCATAGGGCTTTCACCATGCATTGCGGGCCCCCATTGTGTATTTTTTCAGTAATTTGAACCGTCCGTCTTGTAGGACCCGCACAGTAATACATTCATACAAAAAATCATGTTTATCGGATATTGATAGGTATACCAAAAATTAAATTTTAGTTTATAAAATTGACGGCTGTGAATAGTTTAACTTTAAACTTATCTACCGTCGATTTTTTAAACCAAACTTAAATTCTTTATATACAATACCTATCTATATTCGATAAAGCAAATCTTTTTGTGAAGATACACTACTACCCCGCGAGACCTATAAGATTAACGGTTCAGATTACTACTCCCTCCGTCCCTAAATAAGTGTCCGACGCGCAAAATTAAACCTTCAAAAAGATGCATTTGTTTCGTTAAAAAAAATTAATTTTTTTTCACAAAATCAATAGATAGCAATGAGTTCTAGTAGATTGTGAAAAGAGATTTAATTTTTTCATAAAAAATATGCATGTTTTGTAAAGCCTAATTTTGCGCGCCGGACACTTATTTAGAAACGGAAGAAGTACAATATATACGTACGGTGAAGCCTACAATTAGTGGTGGTGGACCTAAGGTCGATAGAACACTCTTGAAGTTTTATGTTTTTCTTAGTACTAATTTTTTCCTCAATGAAAGTCAATTGAACTTCCAATAGGGAAGACCCTCAAAGCAAGTGACAAATGAACAAGTTGCACGCTACAAAGTTGGGCAAGTGACAAACTAATGTTTGGATTATTTGGAAAATTGAGATGGCCGCATTTCAGTCCATAAAATATTTTCACTCCATTTAGATATACATTGGTCCCACTTTAGATGCTGAAACTTTCGTCTATCTAAAACAAAAAAAATCAGCTTATAGTGATTCGTAGGATTCAAGTTGCATGATGTATGATGTTTAACTGTGCACGCACTACTCTCTTCTTGGAGTGCTGGAGTTACTTTTGGTTTGTATCGGTCAGTTTTCTATAATGAGTCTCGTCAATTGTGAAAACTACCGTGATAATTGCTCATCGACATCTTACGTGTGATTCTGTGACATATGACCACCGGATCAATTTATCGTTGTATATATCATTCATTTGATTTGGTTGCATTTTTTGTCTTCATGTGTGCAATTTGTCTTTTTTCAATTGTAGTAGATACACACGATGGATTGTAATTTTCTTGAGTATTTATTTCTTGTATTGGTTGAGTTGTTTGTTGAGTTTGGTTGTCTCGTGGACTCTCACAGTTGATGTAGTGTCTCGAGTTTGTGCTTTGTACTTCATATTTGATGTAAAAAAATCACTCTTCTATCAATTGAAAAAAGAAGAAGAGAGCTTCTTACTCTCTCCCCCAAAAAAAAATTAAATTAAATAAAAATATTTGGATTCAAGTTGGCTAAATCCAGCATAATTTATTAATTGTTTTTTTAAAACGGCAAAGAAATTTTTATGAATTATAAAGATAAATCTATAGATTTTTGCTTACGTTTGTTTTCCCTATTACTCCCTCCATTCCAAATTGTTCACGCAATCTACAAAATGAGAAGTTAAAAAATAATACATTTTTTAAACCAAAATTTGGGGAAAATTACATAAATCAAAGGAACTCATGATACCTCTCTCTTTTTTGGAATTTCAATGGGATTTTTTTTTTATTTTTTTGAGATCTCGTTTTGTGATCGAAGCAAATGATTTGGCATTGAGAGAGTATTAGAGCCCGATTGGTTGGGTATTTTAGTTTTTGATTTGTAATTATTACCCTATTTTTCTCTCCACTAATTACCCATATCTCCAATCATTATTTTCATTTTTCTCTCTATCTCTCTCTAATCATTACTCTACTTTTCTCTACACTCATAACCGATAAATCCAAAATACCCAAAACGAACAAGGTCTAACTGACGAGACACCACCGCATTAACATGTTGTACAAAATACTAGTCAGAGTGTTGTGTTCCTGAACTTTCTCGACAGCGAAATTTTAATGATCTTTATGAAAGATTGTTATTAACAGGAAAATGTTCGAAAATTGATCTGCCCCTTGATAGACTGTTGACTTTATAAACTTGCCCTCTAGAAGGCGTTGAAATGATAAATGGCACAAAGTAGGCCGAAAATAATCAATTCCAACGAATTTTCCCCTTGGAAGAAAAGCCGCAGTTGGACTAGTTTTTTGAACAAACAATTGGCCAACGTTTTTCGGCAAAGAGCTAGTTCGGTTAGTTGGTGGATATCTACTCCACACAATTAATTAAAGCTCGGTTCTTAGAGTTAGACTGTAAAAAAAATAATTTTTTATGAATTTTTTGTTTCCGGCGTGGATGATCTGCATTTGACAGAACCGCTGAGGAGATTAGTTGAGGGATAATTCCTAGCGGATCCCAAATCTGTTTGTTCAGGGGAAGAGCGAAGAGAGAGAAGAACGAAGAGAGAGAGAGGGGGAGAGAGGGACACTGACGCAGAAAGAGAGAGGGAGAGATGCTAAAATTACATGAGGTTAGTAATAAATGAAAGAGAAAAGAAAAGCAATTAATTCTAATTCACGAGAAATGTGACATGAGTGGGCCGACATATGGAACAAAGAACATTAATGCGCGCGAGGGCACATTTCAAGGGGTATTCTTGAGATAACTATATGGATAGGACCTTTTTGTTTTTTTAATAGGCAAATATATGGACAGGACCTTATCAGCTATGTACTTTCTTCTAAGGGCTACGGACCACGCAGAGAGGGAGAGACGGGGAAGTAGCACCTTGACGTCCCTTTTTGGCCTTGGCCTCTTCTACCGCCGTTGTTCCATAGATGCGCTTTGTATGTATCTACTCCTTCCATTCCATAATATTTGTCCGGTCCGTAAAACGAGGACTATAAAATAATGCATTTCTTTCGAGAAAAAATTTAAATTTTTTTCATAAGTTAAAAGAACTCGTCGAGATCTAGTAAATTGTTAAATTTTTTTTCAACTTTTCTTACAAAAATAGGATTATTTTTACGTCTCCGTTTTGGGACCGGACAAATATTATGGGATGGAGGGAGTACTATCTAGTGACCGGGAGAGACGGACAAAAGAGAGAAATTGACAGCGGAAAGAGTGTTCCGTGCATGTGCGAATCGCGATAATATTGTAAAAATGCACGTCAAAGGACCTATACAGCCTTTCACATACAGAGGACGGATCTCCCAAGCCATGAACTAAGAAAATAGGACCGGCCCAGAATTCTCTCTTCTTTGGGTAATTTGTGCACTGGGACTTGCTGAGTCTGTAGTCCACCCACATTGACCGGGCCAGGAAAGAGCATCAGGGAAAGCTTCTCTCTAAAGTAACATAGATCTTGTTTTAATAGGTTTTCATTATTTCTATAAAATAATATTTTATTAAAAATTGGATGTAAAATCGTAGAGACCAAAAATTTGGGGCAAAAAGAGTATAAATGTAAGATTTCCAGCACGAGTATCTCGACGAGCTCTACAAAATCAACGACTTTGGTCGAGTCTTCGACATTTGAAGTGGGCCTCTAGAATAAGCCCGGAATCGGTTCAAAAGAAAGGAAAACATCAAAATTGAGTCCAAAGCGAGCCCGTAATCCAAACAGACCTTGAGACATTTTCCCTTCCACGTCCAGAAATTCAAACACGCCCAAATCTTCGTTCGAAGAGGAAGGAGAGAGAGAGAGAGAGAGAGAGAGAGAGAGAGAGAGAGAGAGATGTTGCAGTATCCGGCGTTCATGACACAGTACCCATGGTCGACGAGGATGATTCCGACGTCGTTTCTGCTCCCCGCTCAGTGGCCTCAGCCCCCAAGCGACGAGCTCCTCCTCGCCATGGAAGAGTCCGATTTTGAAGACAAGGTCATATACGATAAGCCTAATTCAAACTCTCTATGCGATCACTTAATTCTTCAATTACGCGCCGTTACATTGCCTAACTGTTGATGGTGTGTAAATTCTCTAATTAGATTGTTCCTTTATCGCTTCACATCCTTTAATCAAAATGGGAACCAATTAATTAGGTTATGTGACAGAATAAATTTAGGGGTGCAAACGAGCCGAGTCGTGTTCGAGCTGGGCTCGTTTACTAAATGAGCCTAAAACTTGAGCCGAGCCGTTAAGCTAATTTACTTAACAAGCTGAGTCGTGTTCGAGCTGGGCTCGTTTACTAAATGAGCCTAAAACTCGAGCCGAGCTCTTAACGAGCTGAGCTTGGCTAATTTACTTAACGAGCCTCTTTTTAAACGAGCCGGGCCTATACACACGAGCTGAGTTTTGAGTGTTAAGCTTGCTCTTTTAGTAAATGAGCCTAAAACTCGAGCCCAAGCTCGGCTCGGTTCGTTTATAGCCCTAGCTATGTTATACCTCACAAGTCTAGCAAAATTCTGTTCAATTTGAGATTGTGCCAGTCCTGAGTTTTTTTTTTTGTTGGTATTTTGAGTTGGGTTTGGATGTGGACTTGATGCTGTAGTTTCTTTATTTTGTTGTGTTTTGGTGAAAGATAACTATGCATGCCAGTATTCTGTTTTGTTGGCAGAAGAGGATAAGTTGTGATAGTGATGTTTAGCTGTTTTCATGACGTGAAGGATATGTTTTTGATCAAACAAGGAGTTTTAGAACCGCTAATTTGGCTTGGTTGTTTGGTCTAGTTAGGGTTACTGTGGTGATTCTACAGAGGGAGGTCCAAAATTCCAAATAGTTTAAACCAATACAACATCGTATTAATGTTTAATTTCAAGGAGTTTTAACATTCAGGATGCGTGTTGTGAGGGTTGTGGTTTTAATCTGGCAAGAAGTTTTAGATTTGGAGATTTGCATGGTTGTGTGGTCTAAACTGCCTAGCGGTGAATGAGCATTATGACCGTGATACTAAAATTGGTATTCATATACCGCAGAACCCAAATAATTGTCTCCATGATCAATTAGTTGACTTGAGAGTAATGAGGACTAGTGTGAGAGGGGATTGTCACCAGCCATTTAGTCACATGTGGGTTTGACTCGCCGAACATGATTTTTTTTTTTTTGATAAGTCTCGCCAAACATGATTTGTTTTGTGATTCATTGGATCTGTCAAAATGATGAATGGAAACCCAGCTCTTGAGTTTGGAGAAAGGACCAGGGACACTTCAGAGCCCATATAATTCTTCCAGGCAGTGAAGGATCTGCACCATTGGGGCATGTGGTTGTTGTGTTGGTGATCCTATTCCTATTCCCTGAGTTGGTCCCTTCAATGCAGGGTGTCGGTGATCAATATGATCATATTTTTATATGAATGAACGTGCACTAGATTTATCCCGCTTGGGTTTAGGAAAAAGGGAATCCTAGTTGTGGTTTGGTCGTTTTCCGTTGGCTCTCTTACCCTGAATGCTTGCTTGTGAGTATGGATGTGCTAGAATCTTGTCCGCACACAAAAGAACTAGCTTACTGTCGTCTTATCTTCATTATGATTACGGGAAGAGCAGAAGGTGCATTGATGGTTGACTATGGCTTTAGGTGGTGACGTGATTCATACTGTTGTCCTTACTGGGTGCTTTCTTCTAGTTGGTTCCCACACTGCTGGGCTTTTTCTATTGTATAGTGCTAGTGATTCAAGCTTATATAACCTGCAACTGTTAAATTATGCTGTTTGTATATATTTAATTCTAGTGTCAACTGTTAACAATCAGTGTTTATACTTGCATAATCTTATACATTTATACCATATTGTTGCATATACGGAGCTCTGTGTATATAACGCCAGAAGCTGTGTTCATGTATAACTAGGGTGTGCGTAACCTACATATTATGGGTATTTACATTATTTTCTTCCATTATTTTTGAAAGAAGAACCTAACAAAACTCATGGGCCGTAGCATGAATCTGCTTAGTGTTTTGAGTTGATAGATACCTATGTGTGTCTTTACCCTAAAAGATCTATAGCTATACTTTTTACTTCATGTAGCAAAAAGGATAGGCCATTTACTCCACCCTCGTATTGCAACACATGTTATGTTGTGATTGAAGCTAACCATCACTGTCTAACCACAAATAAAATGTGCTGTTGCATTGCGTTGGTTTTACATGTTTCAAATTCAAATTCCAATCATTGTAGTTGCACTATACTTCTCTAAACTTTGTTCCTATCTTATTTAATTGAGAAGATAATATGCACTTCAAGATGAGTTTATTTCAACCAAGGTAAGGGATGTGGTTATACCAATTCGTAGTCATTTTGACCTAGAAAAGCACAAAGTTTGCAGTTGATTTGGATTATAGTGGAGTGACATTTTAGCAACCCGATCATGGATGGAGCTTACTTTTTGTATGAAAAGAAACAAATGCTTCATCACTTCATGTATGCATCCTTCATTGACATTTACCAGGAGACTTGGAGGTGACAAGGGATTGAAATGTGCTTGAATTTGGGTGATGGTGATGTTAAACTTTCCTGGATTGCTATGATCTAGCATTTTCAACATATTTTCCTTGGTGTTCCTCTTAGAAACCTAGTCTGCACGGTGTTGAGAATGTATACTTTCTGGTGGTGGTTTTCTTGCCGTACTAATCATGTTGGGGAATTCTTGGTTGCAAGCAATCTATTGATTAATAATTGCACAAGTATCAATTTGGTTATCCACCCTGACTTAATTGTGTTCGGGTCACTGATGTGCATCTCCAACCATACCTTCATTTCTTCAAAATCAGTCCTCAAATCTTCAAAATCAGGAATGCAAGCTCTCCAACCATGCTTCATTTCCATTCTTCAAAATGAAAAATCAAGTTTGATCCTCTATATATACATGGAGAAATGAACACTCTCCAAATTAAATTTGCACGTCAAAATGCATATAATTTGTGATGTTGTAATTGAACTTTATAAAATTAGTACCATTAGAAATGAATTCACAATACCTGTTAGATGAGACCAATTTTTAATATATTTAGGTAATATTTAAACAAGCGAAAATCTAAATTTTGGAGATTTTTTTATTTTTTATTTTGAGTTTTGGAGAGATGAATGTTTTAGAAAAGCAGAGATTGAAATGTTTAATTGGGTTGGTGTTGATGTGAATGGTTGCGTTATTCATTCTCACTATTTGAGTGAAAAACCGCTATTTTGACCCTTCAATTTGAAGAGTTGGGTTGGAGATGCTCTTATGTGGGCCTTAATTGGGTTCACCCAACAAAAATCTGCACTCCTTATCTTCCTCTTTATACATCTAATCAATTGGTGTAGATTGATAGAGATGGATTTTGTGCCGTTCAATCTGCGTTCAAAATTTCCCATGTTTGTGTCTGCAATGTCGCTCTAAGTTGTGTATCCAGTGCTATATTTGACATACAGGTATTGGTAGCAGTAAGGGAAGTCTAGCTTGTGATTTGGTCAGATATGGGATGAATCACTTGTATCCTAATTGCTCATATAGTTATCAGAAGCATTTATAGTATTTTATCCTATTTAAAATTCTTATGGATATTATGATATGATACATGATCCTGATACACAGACACTGTTTCTACTTGTATTTCGTTCTCTGAGAATGGTGGGTTACTGACATCGGTGTAAATATTGCTTCAGTTGAATGAAATCAGAAAGACGAATAGCAACTTAATAGTGATTGGGAAAACATCCGTCGAGAATGATAAAGAAGATTATGACAATGACGCAGATGATGAAGAAGCCGACAATGCAGATGAGTCGGAAGGGGATGATTTTGAGCAGGAAACAGGTTAATTGTTTCGTGCCGCTGCTTTTGTTTGTTTGTTTTTTTTTTTTTTTTTTTAGTTTCCTTGGTACAAAACAATCAGGTTACATAGATTGAGGGATTTTGTTTATCATTCGATGCCTAATAAACATATAGAGTATGCTTTTCAGTTTGCTATCGACCCTGTGAAACCTTCTTGTTTGCTTACATATAGAGTATGCTTTTCAGTTTGCTATCGACCCTGTAAACTTGTTTTTTCGCTTAGTTTTCTGCTTGTTATTGCATGAAATTGACTCATTTTTCTAGACAAGAAGTTCTCTAAGTAAATTTAACTCTTGGAAAATACCGGTTGACCGCACGCAGGACAGATCCTTCTCTCTTAAAATCAAGAGGGGAAAATGACGGGTAAGGACATATTTTGATAATTAATATCCGTCAAGAACATTTTCAGCGTTAACAGCGGCTCGCTAGGACTTGGGTTAAAATCTCAAAAATGGATCCGCTTTTTTATTAGTTAGATGCAATGCAGGATTAGTTTTACATGAATGATGTTTTTAACTAGTTCTACAAATGAAACAATTTACCAAAATGTAGATAGAGCAGTGCAGGATTGGTCCGGTATTTTTTTTTTCCGGTATTTTTTACTACTTTTCTCAATTTTTTGTTTAGTTTCCGTTGTATGTTTTGGAATTAATCATTCGTCCCACCGAGAAGAATAACAAAAGTAAAAAAATGTGAATCAAAGTTTAAAAAAATGAATATGGAGTATAAAGCAACACCAAAAAACAAAATCACCAGCTATTTAAGGAGTAATATTTTTTTTTGTCTTTTAGTAAATTTTTTAGAAAGAATGGCGGCCTAAACCTATCGGGCACTTGTCATATGGCACCCCACTCGTAATTCTTTTTGAGATTCCGATCTTTAGCCGGAAGAATATCTTTTTTTTTTAATCCTCGATCTTGGAAAGATTGTTGTTCACAGTTCAAACCTCAAAGAGCATATTAATATAACGTGCCACGCATTATTAATTCACCCAAAATACGAATCAGAATTTCCTTCCGCTTCTTTCTTTAATTTGTTAAAGCCTCACCCCCGACTTGGACAAATTCTCCCACGTTCCTATTGTTAATTAATCTTTTGGTCTTCCTGTGCTAACTCTAACACTCCCACTAACCCCCGCTGATATGTATCGCTGTGGCAAAAAAAAAAAAAAAAGCTCAGCTCTACTCTTACCAGATCAGATGAATCCAACATAGTTGGTTGGGGTCTGCTGATGGGTCCCCCACCGATTTGATTTGATGAATTGCTGTTCTTTTTTTAATAAAAAATGCTAGGGATACATGATGGAAAAAATCAATGAAAGTGTCCATAAAACTATAATCAATAGTCCATATTCACAATGTTTACAATTTCATGAACACTTTTTATCATTTTTATGGACCGTACCAGTCTTCTTTCTAAAGACGAATGCTAGGTAAAAAAAAACTTACTCCAAAAGTACCCCGAAAAAAGCAATACATGATTGAGAGTTACTTTGATAATTGAGTCACACACATCATAGTGAATCTCAACCACTAGTTACTCTTTTCGGGATACTTTCGGAATAAATTTTCTTTGTCCCTAGCATTTTTTCTTTTTTAATGGATCCATCATTTCTAAAAGAGACCACAATATGATTAAGGTCGGCTATTGAACAAACATCCGAAGAATGAGTTTACTTATTTAATTCGACTTATTGACTTTTTCTGGATTTTTTTTTTTAGCCAACAGGGTCTAAGTAGACTTTTCAACAGAGTAGTTTTTGAGTAGTTGTATTTTTTTTGAAAATACAACTTGTCCGCTGATTTCTTTGAAGAAAATGAGCTTGACACTGAGACTTACAGCCATAAACAAAAGTTGAAGGGGTCGATCTTTAAATTTTTTCCATTCGCAGGCGAAATATATACCCTATTTGTGCATAGCAATATACTCAAATTTGTGACCTTAACCTCGCAACTGTACCCCAAACGTTCAAACCTCAAATGCATATTTTAAGGGCCCCGCGTTTTTGGTAATGAGCAATGCTACGGGTATAAAAGTGAACATATTCAGGCACAGATGCGTTCAGAATCATTTTATTTGTGAATCCCACACACATCTACGTCCAAATCCGTATACTTTTATGTATTCCCTCCGTCCCAAATTCTTTTTCCGGTCCGCAAAACGGAGTGTTAAAAATAATATAATTTTTTCAAAAAAAAATTCAATTTTTTTTCACAAATTAAAAATACTCATTGATATTGATATCTAGTAAGTTGTTGAAAAACTTTTGATTTTTTCTTGCAAAAATTATATTATTTTTAACACTCCATTTTACGGATCGGATAAAAAAAATTTGGGACGGAGGGAGTATGTCCGTAGCATTTTTGTTTGGCTATTTCCAAGATTTGTTTTCAGACGTTATTCGGGACAGTCCAAAAAATATCCTGCCGAAATTTCGGCAATTGTCAAAAAGCCAAGGAATCCTCCACGAATAAGCTTTCCCTTTGGCAACTTTCCCCACTTGACGGGCATTGATTGATTCCCACCTTCTCCTCATCTGCAAAACAAATCAACCAAACAAATCAAAAGTTAATTTGCTCAACAAATCATCAATCAAATACACATAAAGAAATCCCAGTGCTCTTCACACGCGTGCCAAAAACAAGCACAAAGTTAACGGGGGAGTGATAACGTGTGAACGGAAACCCCGTTTGGATGACCCCAACGGCACACGCACAAGGACCAACCAATAAGATAGAGGCGGCAAAAATGACCGGGACCACAAATTACGGCAGTTTCACGGAACCCTAACGGTGCAATTTGTCTCCTTCCCAAACGATGACGCGGAGAAGATAGGCACAGCCGCAAGTTCAACAAATGAATCAATTTTGGACTGAACTGAATTGACAATCACCACCACAAAAAACGTCGAAATCAAATTCAGTCCTCGAGAAATCAAAAAATCCACGATCCTAACCACACAAATTGTATGACTCGAGTTTTTTTCCGGCTCTTTTTCTGATCCCTAATTCTACTCTTTTTTCCTTGTCCATATCTTATACTACTGGTACTTTCCTATTTTCATATGTATGTATAGTTATCGTCATCGTCTTCTGGATTACTGGCAACGGTTCAAGCGAGGAGTAACATAGCCCTGTCTAGGCCTTCCTTGTTCACAGCAACGGTAAACCTGCCTAGGCATCCTTCCTTGTTCACAACAAGGCCGATACCGAACTTCACCACCACGAAAACCTAACTTCGGCGACGAATCCCTGCTACGCGGCGGCGCCGAACGGACACGGGCCACCGAGTACGACGAGAACTCGCCGCTGGAACCAGTAGAGCACAAGTCATCGACGCTCGAAACAGGAGAGATCGTTTTCAGAGATCTAATCGGAAAAAGCACGGTAGTGATCTTCACGTCCTTGTGCGTGGACGACGAGAACCGATCGTACTCGTCCATGACATTAGCGAGGTCGTCGTCACAGGTGATCGAAACCAACACGTCCAGATCTTCGCTCGGCAATTTACACTTCAAACGCATCGGGAGTCCACAGAGCTCTTCGAATTTCTCCATTAGCTCTGCAATTATAGATCAATCCAAAATTCACTTCGCTTTCTAAAAAACATTTCAAATCCCTAACGGAATCGAGAACTAAAAGGAAAAACGAAACGCGAAGACGACGAACGGACCTTTGAAAGAGACAGAACGGTCGACTGCGAGGACTCTGGTGAGGCCGCCGACGTAACGGAGCTTGCCGTCGGTGGAACGGGGGAGGATTTTTCCGCCGTAGCTGTAGAGGAACTTGACTGTTTTGGTGGAGTTGCTGTTTGAAATCAACGCTTCAGTCATGACTTTTTAGGAGAGAGAGAGAGAGGGAGAAGGTTTAAGAGAGAGAAGATGCTCGTAGACTTGAGGCACCTTCAACCAGAACGATGCGTATACGATAGGTTTATATAGACGGGTAGAGTAGGAGCGAGAGAGAAGGGGAAGGGCGTAAATGGTGGGGTGGGGCCCGTGGGGAATTTGTTGAACATGGGAAAGGGGGTAAGAACGGAGACTTGTTGATGATTCGGATATTCGTTCCGTTTTTTTCGACCTGAAGGCTGTTCGGATATTCGTTCCGTTTTTTTCGACGTGAAGACTGTTCGGATCAGCTTTTTTATTGCTAAGCTTAAAAGGATAGAGGAATGGGCGATCGGGCATAATAATTTTCCCTTGGGTTTCATAATAGAAGCTTCAGACTGCAGTGGATCTGGAAAGGGATTAAAAAGCCATAGCAACTATCGTGCCACCAAAAATTAGCGGGCTAAAGCCGAACAGAGGAGAATGACCAAATTCGAGAGCCGTCGGCACAACTCGAACTTGGTACCTCTTATCCCCACCCAAACCCAAAGGGAGTAAGCCTTGACCAACTTAGCCATAGGCTATCACCCCTGATGGTAGGGCTGTTCGAGCCAACTTATATATATGTCGATTAATTTATCCTCGTTATTCTTAAAGATACATCATTCACGTTGAGACGTCCGGACTAGGAAATCCACGTGAAATTGCTTATTTTGCAACTTGACTCGAAAAATCGAATCTTAATCAATTATATGAGGAGCAAATTTTCCAAACAAATCGGGAGATGCTGCTAAACTGGTGCTAAGCGGCATTGCTAAACTGGTGCTAAGCGGCATGTGGTCATTCATCTCGGCACGGACAATTCGAATTGAATCTGAGAGCATATATATATTTAAATCATTCATTACTCGGTCGAAATCCGAACCACTGATTGCCGAAATGAATGATCTGATCGATCGCCTCGCATCCGTTTTTGGCTGGGGTACTTGATTTCGGGGAGAAATGTTCGTTTCTTGATGATCTAGAAAAGGGGGAAAAGGTCTAGTGGGCCAGTCAAGTTGGGATTAGTGGCGGGTTGAGGTGGAGCCTTACGGGGCGGAATTGGGCCCACCATGGTGTGGAAACCGTGTTGGCGTTTGGTATGGAACCAACGGACGCTTCTCGCAACCAACTAAAACCGGCTTTTTTTGGTTTTATTTGTTCGTGGAGCCCAGACGTGTTGATTTGTAGAATGGTGTGGAGGTGTCCAATGGACAGTTCAGTGCCGGTCGACCTATTTAATTTCGTACTTTATTGTGTCATGCCATGTCAAAATTACTCTAGACCCAACTTGCCTTGGGGCAGGGTGCGCTACAATCCGTGTCATGTCATGACTATCATGTGCCCCTGTCGTATTATGACCCCGATTAGTCGGGTCTCTTAAGGTTAAAAAAAATAATATAATAAGAGCTAAAAATTGTACGTGCGGACATACACTTTTAAGTGTTGAAACAAAGATTTGTCAATTTGTAAGAGCCAACATGAAATGGACATTACTTATCTATGTTATGATGGTTTTGTAACTATATATTAACGAGTCTTGAATTGTACATTTGGCCGGAGTCGTATACTGGTGACAATAAAAGAAGTACTAAGAGAATCAATATTTCAAAACTATCAAAGTTAACCAATTTATCATGGAAAGAGCAAATCTCAATTTTACGCGATTGAATCAAATGGGTCAACTTCATTTCTACATAAAGAAAAGGGTACATTTTTGTGCTCGGGTGGTGATTGTGCACGTCACGTGTGGTGCTCATATTTTATTGTGTCCGTATCGACGCTCCAAAGTGATAGTCTAATCCAATCACTCAAGTGCGCGTGTCGTGTCAGCTCATAAAGTATCGTGTCTTGCTCACCGACTAGATTACATTTCGAGTTTGTTTGTATATCTATCATTCATTGAAAGAGAAACATGTAAAGTAAGTTCAAAATTATTTGTTCAATGTAGATATATCCATGTTTATACAAGTGTACTGTTATTGTTGTATGTTTGATATACCTTTTACATAATCAAGTTAATGATCCAAACAAGTGAACATTGGAGTTCAGTGGTACAAGCGCCTCTAAACTGTGCTTTGGTTTACTTATGAAAAAAAACTAGGGCTTTGGAGTTCAGTGATTTAAACAGGTTACTCTTTAAGTTTTAACATGTTAGTTATCCATGTAAAAAGCCAAGTTAATCAGATATCAGAAAGTGTTTCGTTGAACCATGTCTGTCATAGATAACCATACGATCATAATTGAAAATGGACCTTTAGAAATTCATCCGATTCTCTCGAGACAAATACGATTCATTTAGGTAACTATCAATGTCTAATCAACTTTTTTTTCCCCTCAATGTTCTGTTGATTGAAATCGTCAAAAGCTCGAATAATCAAAACACTGACTGTGGTGGGTGCTATTTCCCTTCTGTGGTGGTGATCCCATGAAGAAATCATATTATACGAGGATCCAATCTCATATTATATATAATTCGAATAACAAATGAGTTTGCATAACGAAAAGTAGTATATATGATAGAACTTGTATTGCCACATGGAGGAGAGAATACATGATTGAGTGAGAAGTACGATATTTCGAAGTCTTAATAAGTGGCCTCAGGTAGGTCCCAAGAAGAGTAAATGCCAAACGAGTTCAAAATTTGAACTTCAAATCGCCCTAACCTTGGAAAGTTTGATTATTCGAGGGACTTGACCAAGCCCATTCAAGTCAAGCCAGAGCATGCTTTGAAATCCATGCGGCGACAACTTATTATTCAAGAGGGTTCATTCACTGGTCACAAGACTCACAACTCTAGAAAACGGAATGGGGATGTTGCCAAGCCCCTGCAGAGCGGCCACTCACCTCGGCAATTGACGGAATCGGAGTAAATGGGTGGTTCAAATTTGCATGCGCTCAGATTCGATTCGAGTCGTTCCTGCCGAGATGAATGACCAGATCAGTCGCTCTGCACCCGCTCAGCAAAAGTTTCTCGATCAGCAGCATTCCCGAACCCGACACCCATGAAAAATAATACACGACACGCCAAATTTTTTAGCCCTTTTAGATGTAAAGAAAGAAACCCTACTTTAGCCATCGATAGTAGGGACCTGGGAGCATGTTCTGTTGTGTCTCTGTAACAAGATTTATTTGAGACTTAAAAAATTTGATATGAACCATCTAACAAAATTGAAAATCAAATTCATCAAACATCGGTAACTACATCATCAACGTGCAATCCAAAATCATATTTTCTGTTCAATTTTTTGAGAACAATGATGTCCTCGGTTGAGTTATCAATGTGCGCTAAACTTGATTTTGATCATTTGATCTTTTCGCCAAACTCTACAAGATGAACAGTGTATATCAAAACTTTTTGCTCGGCATACATAAAATCTGTTGCCCTTCCTCCGGCTAGCTAGTATCTACCCCATTTAGAGAGGACCTGACTTTTCATTTAAATCTTACTCAAATTTTATTTGGTAAACATTAGCAAGTTCGATGGCTTATTCCTTGAGTGGAGGTTAAGATATGTAGTTCAAAATGAGATGCACATCCCCAAAACATGCACTTTCACGAGAAACGTACAAGTGATCATTTTTAGCATTTTAATGCGTTTCCGTAGAACACACGCTAACGGAATCCTGAACTCTATATTCGAAATTGTCAAAACAAGAAAAAAGACAGAGGTGAAGAATGGAAATTGTGCCTAAAGAGTTAACTCGGTAAGCCAATAATCCATTCATGGCCTAAATTCATTGTTGATTGAAAGTTAGGTATCTAATCTAAATCAACTATGTCCTTAATTATGCAATTTAATTATCGAATCCGAGGATTATTACGTGCTTAACAAAACTCTCCAAAAAAAATATGATCACTCTACTGGATGGATCATGGATGACATCGTCGTTCTCTCCAAGTTCAGGCATGTCTGATTATATTGTACAGAGGGATTTATAGCTATAATTTACTTCCTTTGAACTACACTCAAAAATTTTGTTCTATTTGCACTTGCAATTTGATTTCTCCAACCACTGGAGGTGGTTCCCAAAGATGGCAAATGGTGTGAGGGCGAAACTCCACTCAACACACGGTCACGAGTTTGAGTCATGTTTACGGGTAGTAGTCCTTGTGAACCGTATGCTGTGTATTGTGAGCATCATCTGTTTAACTTGTGCCTTGAAAGGTGACAAACTACCTTTCCATGGACAGGGGTTACTCCCAGAGGCACCCATGTAAGCTTGGCTTCTTCAAAAAGTGGTACTGATCAACTTACTAGCGGAACATGCCATGACGGTTGAGAACCTCGTTTCCTTAAGAGAGATTACGACTCTGGCTTTCTCTTCCCAACCATTTTACTAAGGCCTTATTCCGCTAAGAGAAATAATTATTTATTTCTCAAATAAATACTTATTTTTTGAATTGAATGTGATGTATTATTAGAGAATGATCTATCTCATAAAAAAAAAAATAAATACTTAAAAAAAATAAGAACATTGGTTAAACGGGGCATTCACCGAGAAAATAAAAAACAAAAATGATTTCTTCATCATTGGAGATATTTTCTGTCTGATTAAAAAAACAAAACTTTACTTAGGAGATATTTTCCGCTTTCCCACGGTAGTCGGTAGCTGGAAAGTGAAGCTGAGGAAGCAAAAACGAATTTTTTCCAAAACAAATCGACCGAATCAAAGAGGGAAAGGAAGAAAGTAAAGAAACTTTCGTTTCCAATCTCCTACAAATTCGCACCTTTCTCTCCAAACCCTAGCTGCTTCCGTCCCCTGCGAGATTTTCCCAGTAATGAACCCTCACGACCACCGTTACGCCGATCCTCTCTCCTACCACCCTCGTCGAAGGTACGCTCGATCCCTGCTTCAGATCTATCTTTTCCTTTCACACACGCATATATAATATACTTGTATCTGCATACAGTAACAGATTTCTAGTACTTTATGCTCGCGTGTGTCAATTTTGCGATTGGCCGTGTTAACCTTTGTGTGTTTCAAGGGTAGTTGAATGCTTTACCTTGGGTGTTATTGTATTTGCAGTGACCTAATGGGGCCGGTGCCTCCGGTGGTGCCCCCGGTGATGGGGGGTGGTCCTGCTGCGTATGGCCGTGGCAGTCCTGCTCCTTACGGGGCCTCCGAAGTGCCCTATGCCGCTGGTGGAAGAGGGGCTAGAGGTGTTGCTGATTCGGCACACGGTGCTGGTGGCTATAATGGGTAATGTAAACTATCTCGAACCAATGCATATAGTATATTGTCGAGAGATAACGAATTGGTGTTAATTGGTTCTCTTCGTTGAGGTAGTGTTTGGTGCGCTGGAATGATTTTGTGAAGTAATGAATTGGTCGTATGGGCATTCACCGAAATTGGAGTGTGTTCAACTCTCTGTTACTTTTTAGTGAACTAAATTTTGGAGGAGGAATGCTCATAAGATTCCGGATTTGTTACAATGAACCAAACACTGTCTGTGTTCGATTGGCTTACAACTGTCCTCATATACAATGCACTCTGCATATTAGAGATGACAGCATTTTAACGTTGGAACTCTTCTACATGAGCTATTAAAAGCTTTAAATCATTAACTAACCTTTTTCACTAGTAGGTATCCGCCTTTTCAACCTCACGCTGGAAGAGGGTTTGACATAGGCATAGGTGGTGGTGGTGGAGGAGGAGGAGGTGGAAGAGGATATGGTGACGGAAGAGATGGAGGAAGGGGAAGTGGTCATGGTGGTTACGGTGGGAGGGGATTTGATTCTGGTGGTCGGGGAGGTAGATCTGGTGGTGGTTGGGGAAGCAGTGGGAGAGGTTTTGATGGAGGCAGGACTAGTGATAGGAGTTTTGATGGTGGCCGAGGTGGTAGGAGCTTTGGGGGTGGTCGTGGGAGGGGGTTTGACGGAGGTCGTGGTGGCGGCAGAGGTGGAGGTAGACATGGTGGAGTATCAAAAGGGGACTTGGACAATATTACTCTTCCGAAGCAAGATTTTGGCAACTTGGTCCCTTTTGAGAAGAACTTTTACATTGAGAGTCCTTCAGTGAGAGCAACGTCTGAACAAGACACAATGCTTTACCGTAGTAGACGTGAAATTACTGTTGAAGGTCAAGACGTCCCTAATCCAATTCGGGTATTCCAGGAGGCAAATTTTCCTGGTATTACTTTGACCTTATGGTTTTGATATTTAGCCATTGATTTTGAATTGCTGAGCTAGTGATTGATCTTATATTCTTGATAGATTACTGCCTTGAGGTTATTGCCAAATTGGGTTTTCTTGAGCCGACACCAATTCAATCTCAAGGATGGCCGATGGCCTTAAAAGGCAGAGATTTAATTGGCATTGCTGAGACAGGTTCTGGAAAGACCTTAGCATACCTACTACCCGCTTTGGTTCATGTCAGTGCACAGCCTCGTTTGGGTCGGTATATACTTTCTGACTTCAAATGGAATTTTTGTCCTTTTATTATTTGTTCATTCATGCTTATTGTATTGTAAACGGGATATGACATTTCAGCACAAGGTGACGGCCCCATTGTCCTGGTATTAGCACCTACTAGGGAATTGGCTGTTCAGATCCAGCAAGAAGCTTTGAAATTTGGATCACGTGCAAATATTAGAAGTACTTGCATTTATGGTGGAACCCCTAAAGGACCGCAGATTCGTGATCTTCAGAGAGGTACTTGTTCAATCCTCGTGGCTCCTTTGAAGTACTCCCTAGCTATCAAACTGGTCGCATATAGGTTGCTTGACAGAGTTTATGAGTTCATTCTTTGCCATGGCAGGTGTTGAAATTGTAATTGCGACACCAGGTCGACTGATAGACATGTTAGAAGCTCAGCACACAAACTTGAAAAGAGTGACTTACATTGCATTGGATGAGGCTGATCGAATGTTGGACATGGGTTTTGAGCCTCAGATCAGGAAAATTATTTCCCAGGTAGGGTTATTCCCCAGGCTGGTTGGTCCTAACTAGGTTAGAGACTAAGGCCCTTTTTATGCATTGTTAACCTCAACCTTTACTCAAGTCCTTTATTTCTATTTTTATCAGATGAGCTGTGGTAGTATCTTGGTTTGTTTGAGAAGATATTTCTTATATTTTCTACACTTTTTTTTTTCAATTCTTAATTGTTGGATCTTTTTTCAGCTCTCTCAGTATGCTTCCATGGATTTTTTTGGTTTTATCTAGCTCCTCTTTTAGCCAGTTACTTTGGACCTCAAATCTTGTAACCATAAATATAGTTCAAGTCTTAGGACCTAAGATCACTATCTGTGTGTATGCCAATGGACAGTAAAGCCGAAGAATCTTCACGGTGCTTCTAAAATGTTAGCTTGATCTCATTTAGTTTTGATTCAACTCACTGTGAAACTTGTCTAAGGATTTTGAATTTCCTAGTTATGAGTAAGTTTTGTTCAACTGGAGTTGAAGGTGCTTCTTTTGTTTGGTTCGAATCAAAGAAAACTATATTCTTATCGCGCTGGATGGAATCTGTTGGAGAACAGTATTGGCCAAAATCCTCCAAAAATGATGAGCATCCCAGATAGTTCGTTATCTTGACTGATTGGAATTGATTGTGCTGTGTACCCTTTGTTTTGTTTGAAAAGGATCAGAGCGGTACCAACAAGTACGGTACAGGAATGCAACCTTAGCAATAGCAACTCATAAACATTTTGGATGAAGAATTTTGTTGAGGATTCAGCATCAATGGGGGTAGATTTTTGCTAGTTGGTCATTTTGAGGGGTACTGGCTAGAGAGAACTTTGGAGAATGATGATGTGACTCAGACACTTAGAGATGTATGCCAGTATGTGTATATGGAGCTCTGAACCTGGATGAAGTTGTTGGCAACTTGGCATATTCTCAAAAGTTGACTCTTCCAACTTCTCCTGTGTATACGCTTGTTGTGGTGCTTGAACTTGCCTATCACCATTTATATGGTTTGTATGAGGTCTTTGTCGCTTAAATTTCTCCACCCCATATATCAGGGTGCTAAGAATTGCTAGATTCTGGTAGCAGCTTCCAATTCCAAACCAAAGACCACATACAACAGTTATAACAGATTCCTTTCTATATGTGCTTCTGCTCTGGTTCTTTGATGTAATATGACAATATTGTGAAAGATATTGGTGATTTAGGGCAACTTTAGATAACTCGGGGTATTGCTTACACCAATGGGAATTGTGGTGGTTTTTGGCTATGGAAAGTTTGCATGGTGAAGGTTAAAAGAGGAAGAAGTTTTCTATGATGTGGTGATGAATAGCTATGTAATTTGGATTGACTTTGTGGTAGCTTGGAAAAAAACAGGCTTTTTAAAGGGTTTAGATAGTACAATTTACTTTTTGACGGTTGAAGGCATCTAGTTAGGAGAAGGGATTAGGATTGAGTAGGCGTGGTTTGAGGGATTTAGAGGCGAATAAGTAGTCTGTTTTATGTTTGTGAATGTATACCACTAACTTGGGAATATTATCACAACTTTTGCGCTACGAACTTGTGAAGAAAAGAGGTGTTTCGCCCTCAAAAGGTTAAGGCTAATTCACACTCAAATCTCAAGATTTTCTAAATTAACTCTTATAGATTATCTGCATGTTCTTAGGCCAAAGGACTCTCCCTAGTCCTACCTCTTCTAGGACGAGGACTCAAAATTTCAAAACTTAGAATATTTGGGAACTCCAAATATTTCGTACACTGTCCATTGTTGAACCAGAGATGGGTTGTTTTTCAGAGGAGTTTTTTTTAGTTTTTAGGGCTATCCTTATTCCTGTTATACTCCCTCTGTCCCAAATTGGATGACAATTTTTGATATTTGTGTCAATTTCAATTTCTTATATCTTTCAATATGAATCTCAAAGAATATGCAATATGGATCTTGTTTGATAGTTCTCGATTAGTTTTATTATACAAAGTTTTCAAACTCATGAAAAACTTTATAGATTGAAAGATATAGACAATGAAAAATGACACAAATTTCAAAAATTGTCATCCATTTTAGGACGGAGGGAGTATTGATTAAGAATAGTTGAATGGTAGCTTGAGGCTCTTGGCATTGCAACTGCCGATGGACAGCTTATGGTGTACCGTTGAATGCTCTTTATCGTTTGAGGTCTTTTATGTGGAATGAAGTTTAGTTCTCTTCTCAGTGTTATGGTACTAAAACTAAACATCTACAATAATGTGTGATGGAGCTTCTTTCTTTGGTTGGTGTTATAACTTCTATACTGGCATTGGAATGATTATAAATTTTTCTTGTTTCATCCTGTTAAATATGGAAACTTCATAGCATAATTTTAATGGTGTTTTTATCTGTTACAGATCCGACCAGATAGACAGACATTGTATTGGAGTGCCACATGGCCCAAGGAGGTCGAAACTCTAGCTAAGCAGTTTTTGCGCAATCCATATAAGGTTCCGTTTTCCACATTTCTTAATTGAGTTTTCCATTTGTGCTTTTATAGGCATGAATCTACTACCCCTGATCTTTATTCCTCGAGTGTTATTAATTGGCTTCAAAATATTGTGATCTTGTTAGGTAATTATTGGTTCTCCACATCTCAAAGCAAATCAATCTATTAACCAAGTTGTTGAAGTTGTAACAGAGATGGAGAAGTACAACAGGTGAATTTATGACTGGTAGTTCATTGTTGATTTAAAGTTCAGACATTGTTGTGGTCTTTTTGAGTCAGTGTATTTTGTCCATGCAGGCTGGTCAGGCTGCTAAATGAAGTGATGGATGGAAGTCGGATACTAATTTTCACACAGACCAAAAAGGGATGTGACCAAGTCACTAGGCAGATGAGAATGGATGGATGGCCAGCTTTGTCCATCCATGGTGATAAAAACCAGTCTGAAAGAGATCGTGTCCTGGCTGAGTTTAGAAGTGGCAGGAGTCCTATAATGACTGCCACAGATGTTGCTGCACGTGGTCTTGGTAGGATTGCTGTGCGTTAGGACATAGGAGTTTTTAGTCTGTTGATTTAGGGTTTTGATATATTCTGGAGATAGGCGAGTCGGCCGGCTGCTGTCCACTGTCCTGAGAATATGATTTGTGGCTTGGGTGCAAATTGCGATGCCATCTTGTCTTGAGGCGCTCATGTGCATTTTTTCAGCATGGTCCTACTTCATGATATGATTACATGTCAGTTTTAGAAGCATCTTTTGAGGTGCAAAAATATTTTTATATTCTTGGAAATAAAAAAATTCAAATGAGAAAACTCTTTTTTTGAACGGAATGTTTTTGAAATGCGTTTTCAAGAATTTTGGTGGTGGTTGAAAAAACACTCAGAAATAGTTTGGAATTGTTTTTTAGTGGTAAACGAATTGAATTTTTGAAAACTGATAGTGTTTATTGCGTCGTGTTAGACTGTCCCATAAGACACTCTGCTTGCTACTACCTTGGCATTCCTCTTGTTAAGACGGACACTAGGAGCACTGTTGTACATTTTCCAGTGCTAATCTCTTGATTCGGGTGTACACATAACCATTATAGTACGAGGGCCACTACACATGGGGTAATTTTTCCCTTCAATTTTTCTTGTCTGTACATACGGACCTGGCTTTTATGGGATCATATCCTTCACCAAATTGCAAAAGATGGTATGGTTCCTTTGATTGGTCTAGTTTGCACCGTTGGAAGTCATCGCTACCCATCCACAGTTATGCAGTTAGTTGTCATGGCAGCCCGGTTAACTCATACAAGCTTATACATTGATGATGGCATATTAAAATGGATTTGGAAGTTGTGGAGGTGGTGGTGGAGCTGCTGCTCCTTATCCCTTCAAGGTTAAGGTGGGCACATTTACATGTTGAATGTGTTGTCTTAATAGTTGATCACTAGGATCCTAGGGATCCAGGGATAAGGCTGCATTTCATTTCCTCCATTTATTTTCGCTAAATCAGTAGTAATTCTATAAAGCTGACCTGTCCCTTTTTGCTCATAACAGATGTGAAGGACATAAAATGTGTTATCAATTATGATTTTCCAACAAGTCTGGAGGATTATGTTCATCGGATTGGCCGAACAGGTCGTGCAGGAGCTAAGGGAACCGCTTTTACCTTCTTCACTCTTGCAAATGCAAAGTTTGCGAGAGAACTCATTAAGATTCTGCAAGAAGCGGGACAAATTGTCCCCCCTTCATTGTCTCCATTGGCTCGCTCTGGTGGTTCAAATCTTGGAGGTAATTGTTTGAAGTTTCATCATCTCTTAACACCTTCTCTGTCCCAACTTGTCCATTCTTGGCAGTTCTGCCCTCTAATCGGATGAACAAATAATGTATTTCCGTTGAAAATTTTCAAATTTCACCTGTCAAAAGATATCAAGTAATTATTGTAGACATTTTCCAAACAGATATATGAAAGAATCAATGAGGAAATATTAGTATGATTTTTTGAGCTATCTGGGGTAGTGAAAATGCACAAAGTGGGACAGAGGGAATCTTGGGTCTCATGTTAAGGTACTATACTAAAATTTGTTCTCTGCTCTGTCAGGTGGCAACTTCCGTTCCAGAGGACGTGGTGGCTATGGCAATAGGCCTTTTTGATTTAGGGATCAAACAGTGTCCCAAACCAATGGCTACGGCACCATTGGTTTGGGCAAAAACAGATTTGGATTGGTTTTGGAAGATCTTTCAAGTTTTGAAAGAAGGCAACATGCTCATAAGGAGTAGCTCATTGATATTATGTCAGCTTTGTGACAGTCGGAACTTCAAATCTTGAACCTGGTTTGAAATGGGCATCTAGAACAGTTTCATGGCTGAATTAATTGTATACACTACTTGTGTTAATTTGCAGACTAAAGGAAGATGGAATGTGAATTTTCGAGTTTCCAAGTGATTTTTTGGGGCTTATTGAATGGTTCTGCCTTTGAGTTTTGTAGGATGAATAGTGAACCGTCTACCGCTAGTGTATGTGATGTGGATAATGGTGTGTTGGGGCACCGCCAAGACCACCATATAATTTTTCTTGTTAAGAACTGTTTCCCAGTAGCAGAGTTTGATTTTCCAAACCCAGACTGTGGTGGCTTGAAATGAGACCCATTGATACTGTTTTAACCCATCAAACCCAATCACATGCTTAACCTACTGATGGTGTTGGCTGTAAATGAGTCTCAATTCTGCCGTTTTAACCCATCAAAACCAATCAAATACGACTGTGAAGTTTAACTTCTTCTTAGGTGGAGTATTGATTATGATATGGCGGCCTAATGTGTATTCAACAATTGTCTGTTAGGGATTAGTTGAGGAGCATGTAAATTAGTCTGAACGCTCTGACCATTGAACCAAACAAAAAGAAAAGAAGAAGAAGAAGAGTCCAAAGCAGTTAAAAAGACAAAAATTATTGTAACCAGGTCATATGTTGTATTTTCCAGCACTCCATTTCATATCTAGACTTTAAAAACACATTCAAAATTTGTCAATTTGCATGTCGATTCAAACGTTGCTTGATACGCCCATGTGCTCTTGAGTATTCATAGGAAACAAATTACTCAAGCTCGACTCGATTGAAGATCGTTTGAAGTCTGCTTAGAAATAGATAAATAATTTACTGACTTGTTTATAGCCTATGGTTAAACAAAGCTGTTAAGTAGGATCTATTTTGAGTTTTCTTGGACCCGAAACAAAATTTTCAAATGCTGCCCTTCATCTCATTTAAAAATAAAAATTCAACTTCAAACCCAAAAAATATTACAGGTTTTTGAAAGTGTAAGTACAAAAAATTTGAATATAAAAAAATAAAATAAAGTACAAAAAATTTCATAATCATTGTATAAATTCAAAAGTTATTTCTTCAGAGGCTTTCCGTTGTGTAGCTCTGTGGGCTCATCACTCTTCTGGCATTTTAGAGGCAAAAGTAATAATTAAGCTTTCATACAGCCTGGTCCAATTTGGATCGTTTGTGGGCCCTTTTCAGTTTACAACAATGATCGAAATCGTTTACTTTTTAGAGCTTGTCGAAAATATCGATTATGTCAAGAATCAAGTTGATCGGATACCATTTGATATAATTTCAAAAATTAATGGTTCGGATGTGTCAGCGCCATCCCCCAATACAAGGATTTCATGGCTAATTTTTTCTTTTTGTCAAGGATTTCATGGCTAATTAAAAAGGCTGCTGATTTTGACACACTTTTTGTTAACGCTACTCCCTGTAAGTGTATTTTTTGGTACACTTGTAGGGAGTGACGTTAACAAGGACTGACAAATTCATTTCTAGTTAAAAATACAAGAAACAAAGCAAAACTAACAAAATGAAAAAGAGTGGGTAAAATGGTAAAACGACCACATCCGATTCTATAAAAGTGTCAAAGCCCTAAATTCTTACTTCCTCGGCTTCAGAGAAACCCTAAACACTGCAGCAGCCGTCGGACCTCGCCACACAGATCCGGAAAATGACGACCCGATTCAAGAAGAACCGCAAGAAGCGCGGCCACGTGAGCGCCGGCCACGGCCGCATCGGGAAGCACCGGAAGCACCCCGGCGGAAGGGGAAACGCCGGCGGCTTGCACCACCACCGCATCCTCTTCGACAAGTACCACCCGGGGTACTTCGGCAAGGTCGGCATGCGCTACTTCCACAGGCTCCGCAACAAGTTCCACTGCCCCATCGTCAACGTCGACAAGCTCTGGTCCTTGATTCCCCAGGAGGTGAAAGACAAGGCTACCCCCGAGAACGCGCCGCTGATCGACGTGACGCAGTTCGGGTACTTCAAGGTGCTTGGGAAAGGTGTGTTGCCTGGGTCTCAGCCGGTGGTGGTGAAGGCGAAGCTCGTGTCGAAGAATGCGGAGAAGAAGATTAAGGAGGCCGGGGGAGCCGTTTTGCTCACCGCTTAGTGTTAGATTTGAAGTAATTTTGGGTTTCAGATTTGAGGTACTTTGGATCTTGTTATCTTAATATGAATATGAATTTGATTTTGGTTGATTTTGGATCTGCTGGTTGAGTTCATTTTTCATATTGGAAAATGCTATCGGTGTGTTATCTTCTCGCGATGCATTGATTTTTCTGTTGCATGTGGCGTGGTGTGATTGCCTTCTATGATTGAGCTAGGCTCTGTGTGGCGGTGTTTTGTTTTTTTTTTTTTTTTGGTTGTTGATAACTTTGGTGTCGGGCCAGTGTACTTGCACCTCGACTAATCCTGTGAAACCAATTACACCGCCCCCTTCCGCGGGTCTCAATTAAAGCTAGAGAAAATACTTTGAATGGACAGGCTTGAAAGTAATTGATAGCACCTCAGACCTTAGGAGACCTTAGGAGGGAGAAAACTAAGTCCCGACTTTTGACGTTTGCTTCCTCCTAAGGTCTCAGACCTTGACCGCTACCCCTATTCCAATTGAAGTGATATGAGGTTTGCGCATTTGTTTCAGTTTTTGCATTTTATGTGGATTGAAATCACAACAGAATATTTGAACTCTGTCTGACCAATTTTGACAAGTATGTGAAATTTCCTGTGGACGTTGAAATTACAGGCTCCATTGGGCTTGTTAAGAAAGGGAAAATGGATGAAGCGGGCACATTGCTGAAATTTGGCAATGCATGCCCAGTTTTTAAAGCTGCAGTGTCTGGTATTACTCTGTCTCATGGGTATGTTGAATAGATGGAGTCCATAAGGATGTAGGGCTGATTCTCGCCATCTAGGAATGATGGATTCCCAGTCTGGGATCGATCCCTTCTTTATAGTCTAGTAGCCCTTCTGAAACAAGATTCAATAGCTTCTCCTTCTGTTGACTTCACTCCCTTTGAGCTAACAGCAGTGGATGACATAGCAGTAGCAGCAGCTCCCATTTCTATTCTATCTGCGTAGCTTCTCCTTCTGTTAACTTCACTCCCGAGTGCATAGCTGTGTGATTGTAATTCTTTTTCTTCCAATTTTGCAAATGGTGGACAATAAAGCCAGTGATCAGCTATTTTCAAATGAGGATTTTGCTTATTATAGGCTTTAATAGAAGAGATTCTATTAGCCGTGGGCATATAATCAGATTGTTAGAACTAGAAGGGTAGAAGATAACATATTCTGTAAATTATCCATTCGTTAGTAGAGTACAGTGATCATCCGTTCGTGTCCTCGTTGCACACGAGAACGAGAAACCCAGATTAAAACAGCATAGTAGATGACATTAAGTAAAACCATTGACATACACCATTGACATAATTTGTTTGTCTAGATGTTTTATTTTTTGATTTCTCCCGTTGAGATGAATCCGAAGAATCAAATGGTTTAACCATCTACTAGAAAGAATTTACTACACCCAGGAGATCCAAACTAAAACGATTTACTACACTGAGCAGATCAAAAGTAATTAGCAAAGGAAATAAACTAGCCCCGTTCTGGTTTGGTGAAACTGAATATAGATTTGTAGTTGGTTCCTGCTCACTGATCAAAGACTACTTAAAATTCTTAGTACGTACCCTATAATTAGCAACAGTTTTGCCGTTTGTGAAACGGCTAGTGGGTGTCGACATGCTGTTGAAATCGATTCCGTGCGGAACAAATGTTCCGCTAAGGCTGGTTTTGTTGGTGTTCGACTTGAAATCCTGATGTTATTTCCTGGGTTGACGGTTGAGTCTCCAAAAACAACCAATGTGAGAATACCCAATGGATTGCTAGCATTAGGAAGAAGCTGCTGCCTACGATGAGGATGCCGATCAGCGAGGGGTCATGCTTGTGACTGTGCTCGTGCATTGGCAGACCAAAACAGAAGAGAGGAGTAACATCAGAGTTCTCTGTTTCGTTGCTGCTGGAGAATCGTAGGAGAGACCATCTTGTTCTGAAGAATTCGTTCCTCGTCTCTTCTTGTGCTATCATTTCCAACGGAATCCTCACTTCATGGAAATAATAGCACGAGAAGAGATGAAGAAAAAAAAGAGAAAGAGAGCCCAAAGTTCTTTGGTTAGAAATGGCAGAGTTGGGCTGGTTGCTATTCACGTACTATGCGACACTGCGACACGTATCTTGCGATTCAATAGGTTTAGAGGTCAAATCGATCAATATCTCGAATCATATCTTATTTTTAAGTTCATATTTTTGCAATACCAACACAATTCATGATGCGATACATGATATCTTTTCCTTTTAAACCATGTTATATATAGTTGAAGTAGTGAAAATTTGCATATTCAAAGTCTCTATTCATTATATGCAACACCTTTTGTATGTTGTGCTGAGTATAACTATTTTTTCAATTTATATTTTTGCTTTTTAATGTATCTTAAGATACATGACGCGCATCCCAATACAATACATGTTATTAACAAAGCAATAACCTTGGTCCTGATACCAAATCCCGCCTCTGGAGGGCACCACGAACCACCCTACAAGACAAGATATGAAATGATTTAGAAAACTCTATTTCCCGTTAGGTAGGATCTATAAAACCCATGCCATGTTTATTTGATCAGGGCAACCTTGAATTCTTTCATGAGGCAGGATCCTTTGCGCCGAAAACCCTTGTGCCGAGGGTTTTCCGGCCATTGGATTGTATGTGGCCGGAAAACCCCTCGGCACATGGGCACATAGGGGTTTTCGGGACAGAGGAGATCGGACCCCATCTTCCATCCTACTTTCTTTGAATGTTACTTACTATTCCCATGCATGCTTGTGATGATTTTGATGCATACTCTGGCTCCCATAAACATGTAAAAGTACAGCAACTTACTCTGCATGAATTCACATCATCACATCCACAAAGTAGCTTTCCATTGAGGAAGTCTACAGCTTGAAATGCTGGTCCTACGTCAATTCCCTGCAACAAAAACACAAGTATGATGTTAATCATACTAATATTTGCCCAATAGAGAATCTTTATATTGCTGTTTATGAACACTCGTTTTCAAAACCAGTCTATTACGTACCCTGTCATAATCAACATCGATAAAATTCGCCCAGTTATGAGAATCGATCGTACGACACAAACGAATTGCATTCAACATGAGGTCTTTGGAGATCTTTTCCCCATACCTTCTGAAGCCTCGTGGTGGAAGAAGGTAGTTTAGTAGCACTAGAGATTTACTTTTCTTCTCTAGTGGTGATAAACCGTCACGTTTAGCACACATCCATGGATCCATTCCCTGGCTTCCATCTACAAAATGAATCGAAAACTTATATATATTTACACGAACCAAAACTATCGACTAGAAGCATAAATTTGAGCATATTTTCAACATACTCTCTGCAAGGTTTCTTTCTTATGGATATGGCACTCAAAAGGAAAGGAGGGAAATGTGTTTGCTTACGTACATTGGTATTCAACTACAAAGTTCCCCTGATACCCAATTCCTTCACTTTCTTCCTTAGTTTTGGCTGAAGAGAAGACAACAAGCCTCTGATTAGCAGCAACCATGTCTCTGACTCTCGGCCAATCTCCACCGTATCGAGGCATTTTCGATAGCGGCAACATGTATTTTGTCAACCCGGTTGCATCGAAAAGTTTTGCTAGCCCATTAGGAGTCTCAACTTCATCTTTCAAGAAGAGTGTTACTACTTCAGATGGATTTGATGTTAAGAATTCTTCGACTTCCTGAAATAGGCCAAGAGCAGGGCTCTACAAAAACAAGCGACATGAAAAATATTAATTACCATAAGAGGAATAAAGTAGATGAGGATAGAACAATAATTGTTAGCTCAACACATCAATCAAGATTTTCCTCTTTGTAGCATGCATACGCGAAGGATATGCTACGCAGCCGATTGATTTTTACATTGAGAACTCTGATTCTATATCATTAGTTGCATGACAGAGTTCATGCATTACTGGATATTAGACAAGAGGAACTCGCGGCAGTTTTGGGGCTAACAATTCTATACACTCTCCTAGACTCCACTTGATCAAGACGGTGCAATCGATTGAAGACCGAAGACCGGGCAGACGAGTAGGCCATACGAGTAGGAAAGGTACCTTGTCATTGGGGTACTCGTCGTGCTTGTCGCATTTCTGACACAGCCATACATCTTCAGTCTTGTTAAATACGTTCAACATCAATGCTCTAACACCGCTCTGCATATTAGAAGTATTAGTAGAGCACGCTTTTGGTAGAAAGAAAAATATAAGTACTGGTGGTGGTGATGATCTTACGTTTAACTGTTGCGTGACACTATCTTTTGACGCGGTACCAATTTGATACCTTCCGCCTTTGACGGTATATTGGAATGCAGTTGAAGCATGCGCATCGTGTGTTGTTAAGAATGCATATTTGTTGAAAGGTAGTGCATTGTTCTACTGAGAGAGAGAGAGAGAGAGAGAGAGAGAGAGAGAGAGAGAGAGAGAGAGAGAGAGAGAGAGAGAGAGAGAGAGAGAGAGAGATTAGTCACCAAATAAAAAAAGATTAGTCTCACCAAATAAAAAAGATGAGTTCCAGAAATTGCAAGCGAAATGTGCTTGAATACAAATCTGCAGACTGAATTTTATTGAAAGATTATTTGACAATACTAGCTAGTCTCGGGCACAACGTACAAACTGAATTTAATGCTCATATTGTTTTAGGAGCTAATTAAACTTAATTATCAAGCATCATCTTAGTTTCTGTTAATTAAAGAATTAAACTTGGAAATATTTTACGAGTAAATATAATTGGGCAAGAGATATATACCACAATCTTAAATGGATCCGAAGAGCTTGATCTGGATTCACCTTCGATCTGCAATTATACCAACCACATGTAACTGAAATATTGTACTATCTGTTTTTTGTGGATTCGGCTTGATTCGACAACTGATTAATTGGGGGAAAAAATATTTATGGAATGAAATTTGAAATAAAGTGCAGAAAATATACTATGGATCATTCTAAGAATGAATCGGAATCTATTCCACGCATTTTCCTTTACCATACGATAGGATGTTAGTAGTATATTAATATTGATTAGATTACTACGAGGACTAACCTCGTGTCCATAAGAGTCGAATCTTAGACCCGCGCTCCAAAGTAGCGCTAGCTATGTACGTACCCAACCATTAGACCAATCCCAAGGTCCATTCAAGCAAGTTAATTAGCAAGTTATATAACTCTAGCTGAAATTATGAGTATTCTTTTCAGGTGAAATTACACAAATGCTCCCTCATCTATTCGGTTTAGACACGGACACCTCCTAACTTTTAAAAATGCCCATACACGCTCTCTCATCTTCTACCTTTACCCAAGGAGCATCCTTCCGTTTGAGTACCGTTTGTTGCAAGGCACATGTCAATATTTTTGTCAAATTTTAGACAAAAATGCCCTTTAACGGCAACATATACCCAGTTGCTTTTCATACCTTATTCTCACTTTATATCAGAGATTCACTCTCTCACTCTATATCACAGATTCCTTCTCTCACTCTCTCTCTCTATCTCTCTCAGTTAGAGCTACAACTCCAACCAAACCCAAAACTGGGTGGATTCCTACTGCCGTTGTGGAGAAAAAGCCCCCTTGAGGACTTCAAATACAAAATGGATGACAAGCAAATGCAAAACTACAAAAGCCTCAATTTTTAAAGGTTATCGACACCATTGTACAACACCTTTCAAAAACCATACTATTCCCAAACAAAAACCCTAATATATTCATATATCATATAATATGAACATATACATCTACATTTGCACCATTAATAAGAAAATCTAGGATTTTTTTACATATAAAACATACCTTCCAAAGTAAGGTTGGCCACAATCTACAGCTTTTCTACAGTGTACATAATCCGATGTTCTTCGAAACTTAGGTTTTCTTCATGATCTAGGATTAGCCATGATCTACAATGCAAGTTGAAGAGGGAGAGGAAGAGAGATAGAGGCGCCATGATCGAGTAGGGTGGAGAGAAATTTCTGATCGAGTGAAGTGTGGCGTATGTTTGTTGCTCTATTTCATAACAAAGGGTATATTTGACATTTCGTTCATTCTGTTAACGGCGTTGAGATTTTTTTCCTTTTCAGTAGATGAGGGGGTGTGTATGGATGTTTTTAAAGGTTATGGGGTGTCTGTGTCCAAACCAAATAGATGAGGGGGTGTTCATGTAATTTCATCAAAGGTATATTTGACATTTCGTTCATTCCGATAACCGCGTTGAGTTTTTTTTCCTTTTCAGTAGATGGGGGCTGTGTATGTACTTTTTTAAAGGTTAGGGGATATCCGTGTCCAAACCAGATAGATGATGAGGTGTCCGTGTAATTTCACCTTCTTTTCAAGTCCCAATAGAACAGAGTTGTATTTATCACAAACTTATAGGGCGCAGCCCTTTATTTTCTTCAATAGTCCGTTAAAAAATTTCAATTATACTAGACAGTTAGTTACCGAAATTGAGATATATTTTCAGCATCCAATTACCGAAATATAATATTTTTTTCAACATCTATTTACCGAAAATGTATGTTCGGCAGTTGTTTACTAAAAATTAACATATTTTCGACATGTAGTTACCGAAATGTTATGTATGATTTTCAACAACCATTTACCGAAATGTAGTGGGCTATAGGAGAAAATAAAGGACTGCGAATAGCAGCGCCTAACTTATAAACTGCCAAAACTTCAATCTAACCAAGCGAGAGAGAGAGAGAGAGAGAGAGAGAGGGGACCTGGCGTTGTTCATGATGAGAGAGAGCATTGGCGGGTAGAATTACATAGTGGAAAACTGAAAGTACGATCAAAATGATGTTACAAATAAGACCACCCATTGATGACAGATCAAAATGAATGAATTAAGTTGTACTCATATACTTAATATTTACATGTACACACAGTTACATAATTAATACATACATATATACAGTTACAAAAGTAATACGTACTTGAACCCGGGGTGTATGCTGTGAGGCAGTGCACAACATGCGTGTTGTGTAGCTCGAATCTCGTCTCGACAATGAATTTTGCATGCGTACTTGGAAGGGCCACACATGTTCGCATTTATAGCTCAAATTGAAGGGTGGTTGTACCAACTACCAAGTTTTTTTTCCCCTTCTGTTTTCAATATTGTATACATAGAGTTAGCTGTTTGTTCCAGAAACCTTCTTAAAAAATAAGCAATTTATTTCACATTTTCAAACTCAAAAATAATGTAAATGAAAAATATTTTTTCAAATTTTTTTTGCATCGTATAAAACAAGATCCATATTACATATTTTTAAATTTCAATAAGCTCATAATTTTTTAGTTTGAAATTGTTTTTTTAAAAAATAAGGACTTTTTCCTCTTTCTGGAGCGGACTCTAGTAAGTTACTCTACAAGAGTTTTAGAGACTATCCTCATCAATCCCGAATGGATACGACGAGATTCGAACCCTAACCTCTCACATAAAAAGGACATGAGTTACCAATTAAGACAACAACCCATGCCATTGGTGGTTGTACCAAGTTCACGTAGTATCCAAGTTGGAACTTTCCTAACTTGCACCAAGCTCCAGCCTCATGGCGATTTTAATACTAAAATTAGACCCAACAAGTAGCCCAACCAAGGCCCAAGTTTGTTATTTAAGGATTTTGGACCCACAACCCAAATCAATTCCAAACTATCCGAGCCGAAGTTGTCAATCCTGTACCGGCCAGCATACCGTTTTCACTACAGGAATGGTACGTACTGGTACCGGGCTGTATCTCGGTACCGTTCTGGATTTACTGTAATTAATATTTTATATATATTTAATATATATCTACCAGATTGCAAAACCATTTCCGTGAAACAAATGGCAGCAAAAAATTATCCAATAAAACTCAAAACAAAGTTGTGAAACATATCAGGATTCCATCGTGATCTTAAGCAAAGAAAAACATATATAAGCTCATAAGTTTCTTTTAATTAGTTTAGAGCCCACAACTTATGTCATAAAAAAAGAAAGAGAGAAGGTAATTTTGTACCGTCCAGAACACCGGAAAATGTCCGAAACAGACCGGTATCGTCTGGTACATCCGGTATTGGCTGGTTTTTCAACCGGAACGGATCTTGAGTCTTTGTGTTCCGTTTAAGCACCGGTACGGTACATACCGGCCGATACGGAACGGATTTCACAACTTTGATCCGGGCAGAATATACCACAGACCTTGGACCACATGTCACAGGTTCACGGATTTTGAGACCCGGCCTCGTCCAGGTGTTCAGTGACGGCTAGCGAGCGCGCTTGCATTGACTAAACTTGGCTTTTGCAATTCCTGTGGTGAGACAGTTTTCTGTCATACTTAAAATGGATTTGTTCATATGTAGGCTCACCATAATATTCGCACAAGTTTTTCATTTTTCCAACACGTTTGAAGGATACGGGGGAAACAGGAATTGGGTTTTGGGAACCAAAAACCAAACACAGTCGTAGAGTATCACTCAAGTAACAAGTCAAACAACAATGCTATGGTGACTATGTCTGAGTACCACATTTTCAGTACCGTCTCAGTCTTTCGATTTGAACATTTAAAATCATAAGATCTTGTTCCCGCCCAATCGACTACCGGTACCGTTAGTGAAAGACTGAAGGTGGGTGGATTCTAACGGGGAGCTGGAATTGCTCTCGGTTATGAAGATCAGTGTTTTAAACCTTCAGATTGAAAACTTCAGCGTTTAATTTGTTAATTATTAGGTGGACAATAAAACTCGTGACTTTTTTTTCTGTGCTGGAACAATTTGTGTGGGCTCGTGAGTGAAACCTCGGGCTCGGGGTTCTTTAGGTAGTTTGCCCAATTGGGAGGTGTGCGGGGCCTGGCCCCGCTTGCACCCTGCTCACAAAGATCTAATTCATACTTGCACTTTTTTCCTTTGATGACATGGGGTGGTAGTATGGGTATGTTTGTTCGAAACTGCCTGTATATGGTGCTTTTTGGGGGGCCATCTTCTACGCCCTCTTTTGTCCTTTCTGCTTTTCTTTCTTTCTTTCTTTTTTTTTCCCAAATCAGAAGAACCGACCAATTTATCCACAGCTCAACTAAATACTGGGGTCCTTGATTCTTGAAACGAGGCCATTGTCTTGCTTCTTTTATACTTCTCATCTCAACTTGAAAAGAATTGAATCTTTGAAGGTAGATTTCCAAAAAAGTTCACAAAATTAAAGATGATTTATGTTCTACAAAGATAAATAAATGGCTAAGACAAACTAAAGGGAAATATGGGATTTGTTATTGTTTTCAATGCAAATCCTGTTCTTATCTCATTGTTGGCTATTGAAAAATAGTCATGACAACTATCTTTTCCTTTTTTTTTTGCAATGGGAGATGCAGAAAATAAATTGACCTCAGCTGCCTTATCCAACTGCTATATATTTTGTTTTGTTTGACCACAAGCAAGGTTTTAAATAATGGCGCGTAATTATAACGAAAGCATGTGAGGGTAATGGGAGTATCGAATGGTAAGTAGTGAAAAATGGTTGTGATGCCTGTGAAGGGAAACTAAAAAACCCGGATACGAACTGATACACATTAAGAATCAGTTGCTTGCGATTTTTGGATAGCACCGGCATAGGGGAGCATAACTTTATCGGATGGACAGAAAATCTTTATACGCAATGGCTAACTGGCTGGCTGCTATTTAAACCTTGACCACAAGTACAAAAAGCCTTACTATTAGGGCTCGTTTGGAAGAAGTGAACTTTTGAATCAAAGGTTTTATTCTATATATCCGGCGTTTTGTGTATCTTACATTTGGAAGAAATGAAGAACTATCTTTTCAATTTATATCTACTCTTCTTAATGTATCTTACGATACGTGGAATAACATATCCTAATACGACACACAAAATGAAAAAAATAATACCCGATACGTATCCTATTTTGAAAACCTTGGCCATGATACCAAATTCCACCTCCGAAGGGCACCAAGAACCACCCTACAAAACAAGATGCCAAAGGAAGTTAAAAACTACATATATGTTAGTTAGGAGTGATCAGCACTTCACGAGCCTTTTTCACCACGCATTTGTGTGGAAGCTACACATTTAATGGTGGAGCCCATACGAATGTGTGGTGGAGAAGGTTCTGGAGTACCACGTGACGGTGTTCAAAGAGCAAGCAATAATTTTCCCATAGCTAGGCATATAAAACCCCTGCCATGTTTATTTGATCAGGGCAACCTTGAAATCTTTCATCCTACTTTCTTTGAATGTTACTATTCCCGTGCATGCTTGTGATGATTTTTCTCATGTATAAACAATGTAACAATGGGGATGTTGGGAAGCACCCCCGCGAAACAATTGATTCGGCTGTTCATCTCGGCAATCGATGGTTCGGATCTTTGTCGAGCAATCGACGGCTCAGATTTGTATGCGCTCAGATTCAATCCAAGACGTTCGTGCTGAGATGACAGTCGGATCAGCCACTTGGCACCGCTTGACAGGAATGCCGCTTGGCAGCATCCCTTGCTACATGAGTTGGAAATCATAAGCTAGGATCTATAAAACCCGGACACGGGGATGCTGCCAAGCACCCCACTTGGCAGCGGTGCGAGCAGCCCATCCGGCCGCTCATGTCATGTTTAGATTACAACTTACTCTGCATGAATTCACATCATCACATCCACATAGTAGCTTTCCATTGAGGAAGTCAACAGCTTGAAATGCCGGTCGTACATCTATTCCCTGCAACGAAAAGACGATTTTAACTATCAACAAATGCTAAAGTTTTTCCCAATAGATCAATCTTTATATGTGTTGTTATACATATATGGACTCAATTCTTGTCAAGAGCTATCTATTAAGTACCTTGCCATAATCAACCGCGATGAAATTTGCCCAGTTATTAGAAGCGGTTGTGTAACACTTGTGAGTCGCGTTCATGAGGTCTTTGGAGTTCATCTCGTTATAGTACCTCGCGAAGATTGGTGTCGAATGATAGTTGAGTAGCACTAAAGATTTTCTTTTCTCTTCTAGTGGCGATAAATCATCATCGCGTTTAGTACAGTTCCACGTATCCTTTCCCCGCCTTCCATCTACAAAATTTAATCGAGGAACACATACGTTCACAAGAACAAAAACTATACATAGAATAGAAGCAAAAATAGGAGGACAATGTAAATGCGTGTTTGCTTACACTTATATTCGACCACGAAGTTCCCTTGATAAGCAATTCCTTCACTTTCTTCCTTGGCTTTGGATGAAGAGAAGACTACAAGCCTCTGATTAGCAGCAACCATGTCTTTGACTCGCGGCCAATCCCCGCCGTATCGAGGCATTTTCGATAATGGCAACATGTATTTTGCCAACCCAGTAACATTGAAAATTTTTGCAAGTCCATTGGGAGTCTCAACTTGGTCTTCCAAGATGAGTGTGACTATTTCAGATGGATTTGAATTTAAGAATTCTTCAACTTCCTGAAATAGGTAAATAGCGGGACTCTACAAAAACAAGCGACATAAAAAAATAAAAATAAAAATTTAACTACCACAATTATTAAAAAAAAAAAAAAAGAATCAAGAGTTCATGCATTACTGGATATTGGACAAGAGTACGCATGGAGACGATTCTGAGACGAATAAGCAAAATATGAAATGTGTATAAAGGAAAGGTAATTCCTTACGACAACTCTTAAGAAGTTATCGGTTTGATCGCATTCCTCACACAACCATACTTCATCATTGTGGTTGTGTGCGTACAACATCAGTGCTCTAACACGCTCTGCAGATTAGAAGTGTTAGCATGTGTATAGTTTGGTAATGTTTGATATTAAGAAGAGATAGCGTCGCTAGCAGTGAGGATCGTGATCGATGATCTTACATTTAACTGTCGCGTGACACTATCTTCTGTATTTGTTCTCATACTGGCAGGAAACTGTATTCCTTTGGGGCCAAATGAATATCCAGTTGAAGCAAACGAACTGTGTGTTGCTAAGAATGCATATTTGTTGAAAGGAAATGAATTGCCCTACTGAGTGAGAGAGAGAGAGAGAGAGAGAGAGAGAGAGAGAGAGAGAGAGAGAGAGAGAGAGAGAGAGAGAGAGAGAGAGAGAGCAGTTACCAAAAGAGACTAATTAGCCAAAAATTCCAGGAGGTCTGATCAGGATCCTTAGAATCATAAGCATATTTGCAAATGGAGTACAAATTGAAGGATTAAATTAGTTACTAAAATGGTCTGATCAGGATTCTTAGAATCATAAGCATATTTGCAAATGGAGTACAAATTGAAGGATTAAATAAGTTACTAAAATTTTAAACTATTGAACATAGTACTATAATTGGGATTTGGGAGAGAGATATATACCACGATCTTAAATGGATCTGAGAAGTTTGATCTTGCATATTGGTGATTAACTCCTTTGATCTGCAAATTACATCGACCTCGATCATAACTCAAAACTGTACTAGCTGCAACGACAATTCAAGACATTCGGCTGGAAAATTTACGCAAAAAATGAATACTATATATATGGTACTGCATATCCAAACTTAGCATATATAGTGTTCTCGAAATGAATCATTAGTGGCGGAGCTACATAGGATTAAGAATCCTGGAGGCCGAGTTAACGGAATTTTTTTTTTCTTTCAAAGCTTCGACTGTTCAACCCAAGTTAATTCTGGCTGTAACTTTTTTTGCGTCTATAGAATTGAGTAAATTGTGTATTATACCAAAAAATTGAAGCACATAAACCAAGATCGGTATTTCTTTCTTAAAATGTCCAATTCATTGAGTAGGAGTTTGAATTAACTTTTTTTTTTGCCACGGCGATATATATTAGCGAGGGTTAGTGGGGCTAATATATCCATAGCCTTGGTCCCCTAAAGGGCCTGCCCTCTGGGGCTCGAACCCAAGACCTCCACAAAGAAGAGGTCAGTAACTTTTTTTGTTGTTTTTTAAAAATATTGTTCAAATATTTGCTTTTTTGTCGATTCATCTCAATGAGAGAAATACGAAAAATAAAAATTATCGATTGAATTTGCAAAAAAAAAGAAGTGCAGAAAATAAATATGGATCATTCTCAAAATGAATCAGAATCTGTTCCACACAAGTTAAATCGAGCTGAAATCATGAGTATTCTTTTCAAGGAAAATACAGAAATTTGCAATCCAAACCTTACACAGAGAGAGAGAGAGAGAGAGAGAGAGAGAGAGAGAGAACCTGGTGTTGTTGATGGTCAGAGAGAGCACTGGGGGATAGAATTACATAGTGCAAAACAGATACTCCGATCAGAATGATGTTACTAACTAGACCACCCATTGATCTGTCAAAATGAATGAATTAAGTTGGGCTGATATACTTAATATAGTAATTTGTACACACAGTTACATAATTAATACATAGTAATATATACAGTTACAAGATTACACAACGTTTCAACTCATCTCACAGTCATTAGATTGTGTTTTCAATGATCCGGATCTGCTGATGATCATAAACTATTTGTGACCAAGATTACACAACGCTTCAGCTAAGGTCGTCCTTAGACCTAAAAAATGCGAACGTTAGCTCACAACCGTTGGATTGTATTTTCAATGGTCCGGATCTGCTGATGGTTATAAACCATTTGTGACCAATCACAAATGATTTATGACCATCAACAGATCCGGAGCATAGTAAACACAATCCAACGGCTGACAAGTGATGTTCGCATTTAACAAGTATGAGGGCGCCCTTATTGGAAGGGCCTATACAAGATTAATACGTACTTATAAATATGGAAGGGCCACATGTGTTCGCATTTATAGCACAAGTGGATGATATAAGTAGACCCAACAGGTCTAAGCCCAACCAAGGCCCATGTTCGTTATTTAGGGATTTTGGGCTCACAACCCAAATCAATTCCAGATTATTCCAGACCATAACTAGACCACTGACCTTGGACCACATGCCGCGGGTTCAGAACTCTGAGTCCCGGCACCGGCTAGATGTTCGGTGACGGCGAGCGCACGCACACGCGTCCATTAACAAAACTTGGCAAAAGCCAAGTTTTCCAAGTTTTTGCCATTCCCATGGTGAGACAATTCCTATTCATCATTGGGATAGATTTTCTTTATATGTAGGCTCATTAAAATATTCAAACAATTTTTTCGTTTTTAAAAGAAATGGGTTTTGGGAATTAAAAACCAAACACAGTCTTAGGGTTTCACTCAAGTAACAAATCAAACCTAGATCGGACTATAGATTTGAGCATTTAAAATCTAGATCTTTGTAACCGAGAACAATTCCAACTCTTTGTTAGAATCCATCCACTTCCTTTATGGCAGTTGGTTGCGCGAACAAGAAGTACCCCAGGGTTCATCTAGCGGTTCTGGCTATCAGGGCTTGCGTAGGAAGATATACAAATGGAAGAAAAATAGAATGCGAGATAAGCTTAACCCATTCAAAATTCGGCGCGTGGGTTGCGAAACAACTACTATGTCGAAATTCTTGTTCTCACCCAAACAACTACCGTTAAATGAAAGTGGATGGATTCTGACGGAGAGTTGGAATCGCTCTCGGTCACGAAGATCTAGCGTTTTAAATGTTCAGATTAAAAAGTTGAGACGTTGAATTTGTTTATTCAGCGAGAAACCTCGTGGTTCTTTGGGTAGTTTGCCCAATAATGTTTATGGTTCTATACTTGTTCTACTCACCCAGAAGACGGTCGGACCCCAAACTTGTTTTGGATTTTGGATTCTCTCTTTGAGCACGATTCTCAATAAATTTTTTTGTAGTCATTATTATTTCTCTCTCTATCTCTCTTCATTCAAAATCCAAAACCCAAAACCCAAAACGAATATTCGTTGGACTCTGGTTCTTGGAGTAGTTCTGATGTCCAAAAGGCAACAGTACTTTAAGCACAGGAAAAAAGAAGCTAGATTCAGAAAAAAAATACAGCACCCCCAGGCATCAGAATCATATGCGTGGGGGGTGGGGGACCATTCAAACTTTAATCCGCCAAAACGCCCCTCGGGTGAGGGGCCATCTTTTATGCCTTCGTTTGTCCCTTTTGCGTTTTTTTTTTTTTTCTAATCTAGAAGAACAGACCACTTCTCTCCTTTTAGGTCTTGGATGGCATATAATTGTTCGGGAGCTTATGTGTCAATCTAGTTGGGATATCTGCTTTGATTTTTAATGCCGGTTATCCTTGTTCCCTTTAGTCTTTGTAATCCGTATTCAAAGATTAATAAAAAAAATTCGCCGTTGACTAGCATACATGCACCTTAATTAATTACTAGAGATCTCATCTTACCGTCCACTAGCCGATAGTCCGATTAAACCCGGAATAAAGTCCCGTATATTAGTCTGGTAAAAAAGTTGATAGTATCTAAGAGGTTTTGAACTTAAGACTTTTAAAAAAAGACAATACTACTAATATGCGAGGGAGGGTAATTTTAGAAGATTAGGGTCTTAAATGACCTTAATGGAAAGTGAAGAATGAAATAGTACAAGTCATGAACTTGGTTTCGGGGAATAGCCAAACCACCGGTTGTTGCACTTTGGGTCTAGATATTGTTTTATTGAATGGTAAAAAAAAATCATTAATTTTTGAAATTATTACAAAGAAAAATAGAAACGAGGAGAATGGTATCAAATTTCTAACAAAGCTAAGAGAAATCCTATGCCCGGCCTTTTTTTTTTTTTTGATCCATATGCCCGGCCATTGGTTCTAGTTATTCTTGATTTTGGTTGGTGGACTGCATATGATAAAGTGGTAGTAATATTTATTTTCCCATATTTGGCAAGATGAGGATAAAAACAATACTACTCTATACGGAGTATTTGGCAAGATTCACTCACAATATTCACATTTGCACTACCAACTAGTATTAAGTGCTAATACACACATATACTCAAACACTTACACAAGCACTCGTATTTTTAAAACTCAAGGGTTCGGGCCAGCTTACACGTTGTACCTTGACTAATCTTGAGGGATGAGCTCAATCCCAACTGCCAACTTGCAGGGATTGATCTCAATTAAATTCGGAGTAAAACTTCGTATGGACTTGCTCCAAAAAAGTAAATAGCACTTGGAATGTTTCAAACTTAAAATCTTAAGAAGGTGCAAACTCCTAAATCCAAAGTCTTCAACATCAGCCCAATTCCTTGGGATTAACACACTCATATTACATACACAGACACTCATGCTGTGGTTTTTTCTCGTCGTTCAAAAAAATATGTGATTTTAGAAATTTTGATAATGTGGGTCTAAAGTTGGCACTTGTGCCTTCTTTTCCATGCCCACCGCCATATTGTTGACTTTCCGTTACCAAATCCCTAAGGTCATAAGGTTAATTATGCTTAAATTCCGATCGTATTCGGCTTCGGCCCCTTTCGCAGGCTCCTTTCCCACTCGCTTCGATGAAATTCATTTCATAGAGTTCATCAAGAAAACAATCGCATAAAAAATCTAGCATGATTGACTTTCCTTCGATATATACATGCTCTCGACATAATTAAGTTGAAATATGGTTCATATGAACATGTTCCTATATCCCTTATGTCAATCTGGGTTTTTGAAGATAAATGTTAAAATCATATTGATGACGGTACCAATCATGCATAAACTTTCTTAAACCTGGAAAATCCAACATAAAAAAAGGTTTAGCCGAAAGAGAAAGTCAAAACATTTTTTTTTTTCTATTTCTCCTTATGTGAAGGACCACCATGGTTGATGGTAGTGTAAAGTTTTGTCTACTTTCCAGTCGTTTTCAAGGGAGGTAGGTGGGGGTTGAGGTGAAGTTCACTACTCGAAAGTAAGCGCTGAGAGATTATTCAATGCTTTAGGAGCATTATTGTAGGGGCTTTTCACACTATCATTTCTGTCAGGATCGATCAGGCCTACTCTCAGGTGCGGCTCTAAGATTTGAGTTTTGCGATGATAGAAATGTATAGGAGATTTTTGTGATACAAAACTCTGCACAAAATTGAAGGGTTTTTTTTATTACAGTTAAAAATTTATTCGGCATGATTTGTGTTATTTTGTTGAGCTATACTACTATCTAGTTATTCACACATTTAAGTGAATTTCATTCATTTTGACTTTGTACTATTCAGTGCATACAATACTAACAAAAAAATCATGTCACATGTCAAAAAATATTAAAAAAAAAAATTAACACATTTTCTGAACCTAGGGAGTTCGCTTGAACCATTCATCTAAAAGTGAAGTCGCGCATGTCTTATCCACCACACAATATATAATAATATAGGATTTACGTACTTTGTAATGATTTTTCTGAAAACGCATGGTGTTAGTAGACTCATGAAACACCCCAAAAAGGCATTACTCCGGAAGCACTTGTATTCTTACAAATAAGCATCATTATACCAAGTGCAAATCTACTAGGTTTCACATCAAGAAAAAATGACCTCCCATGTACTCCAAAACTCTGATAGGATATGGAGAAGGGTCGACATTGCATACACTTTTGGTACACCAATCAAAGCAAATTATAACATATTTTGACTCTCCAGCCACAATTGCAAAGGTACCCACAGAGAAAATGTCTATTCATCTTTCAATTATGCCTGCCTCCAAAAGGTGCATGGTGTTATATGGTGTGTGATTTGGCTTTAATTTGCATATCTGTAAATGATAAGTTTATTGACCTATGGGCTATAGACTATAGAGCCTTTCTGTCATTGATATTTTGAAACATCATAATTTTGAAACATCATAATCAAACTGTGAAGAGAGAATTTCCATCATATAATCAAGAAAAAGATGGAGATTTTGGGGAGACTTTCACTTCAGTTTTCGATATGGAGTACAAGGTAAATTAAGGTAATCAATATTTACGGCTAGCAATATTGAAGTCCAAAAGAGAGATAAAAAGTCAAGAAAGCATTACGAAGAGCTAGGACGTTCTATTGAGAGAACACCATTTCCTTCCCAGAGCACACTCTACGCCGAATTATATCATTACAAATAACTTTGAATTAAAACAGTCATTGGGTTCGCCAAGGCTAGCTTGTAAAGTGCAGAGAAGAAACAATTAATCTTTCTTGAGATGCTGAGAGGCCTGTGGAAGTTATACCACACACTGACAGTTTCCAGAGATGGAAAATTTTTGAACGAGCTAGGACAATCGAAGCTATTACAAACACGGCCAATGTTATTCTTGCCGGTAGTTTGACACTAGCACATAGTGCTAGCATTCGAATTTTGAACTATTCAGAATATATGACATGCTTTATATAACCTTATGAGACACACAATTTTCATTTGTGATCCCTTTGTTTTGCCAATTATGTTGTTGTCTTCCTTGAACCTCGTACAAGGGCCCTAGTCTAACCTACTCTTGGAGGTGAAACTACGTAAATTATTAGCTAGTTAATTCATAAGGTACACAGAGAAATTTCGCGAACAGATAATTCAACTAGCAAACTATTACCAGAGAAGAAGATAATAACCTCACTTCTGCCTTTTTAAATAAAAACTAGCAGTGAACCCGTGAGAAGTACGACTATGTGCATCGATATAGCTATTGTATCATATTAACTGGAAAAGATTGGAAGTTAAAGTTGCTTTCAACCAAATAAAAAACCAAATATGTTTGTCTCAAATAATTAATTTTTAAAAGAGTAGAGTAATATGACCATCGTTAATAATTGATTTAAAAAAAAAAGATTCATAAATAACATTAATCATTCCAATAATTGAATACTAGGAATGAACATGTGCGATGCACGGCGATGTGTATCTATTTGACTATTTATATTAGTATCATACTAACAGAAAATTCGTAATATACAAAATAGAAGAGAACATAAATTGTACGGAAGTTAAACATAATAAAGGATTGGAAGCTAAAAGTTGCTTTCAAACCAAATCAAAAAGAGTAGTTGATTAAAAAATAAAAGTCACAAATAATTGATTTTTAAAAGAGGAGAGTAATATATATGTTCATCGTAAATAATTGATTAAAAGATAAAACGTTTATTATAAATAACATCAATCATACCAATAATTGAATATCTTTAAAAGAGGAGAGTCATATAATTGAACTAAACATTTAGTTAGGATAAGAAATTGCAAAATTGACATGAAAGTAATTTGTTGAGTTTTTTTAATAAAATTATTGTTGCCGATAAAAAAAAAGAAAATAAAATTGACATTATTTTAGATAAGAAATTGCATTTATCTGTTTATCTTGACATATTCACTACAGATAAGTAGAGAGAGATTGTACAAAAAAAAATTCATCTGTTTTCGGTGCTTGGTGCTTCAAAATAGCAAAGATTTTTTTCATCAAGGAAAAAAAAACGTGCTAAAGAGGATTTGAAAAAAAAAAAATACTCTACTAAATAGCTTCGATGTAATATGATTTTGTCACTTATGTCACTTCAAATTCTATTTATAGTACAATTAATTCATGTCACTTGATGCTTCGAGAGTTTTTCTTGCAAAACAATCACTAACAAACATACGAATTAGTTATATGTAGTATGTTCGAGGTCGTTTGATGACGCGTAATCCACAATTATACTCAAGACTCATACACTCCGAATGACTCTAAATACCATTTTATTCGAATTTAAAACCGAATATCCGTGTCCAAAGCATTTTCCATTTAAGAAAAAGAATAAAAAATATGGCCGTGATGATGTGGGATAGAAGCTCAATTATTTGTGTTGGAATGTAGGGCCCCCCTCCATCATGGGAACACAGATCAGATTCAAGCCAAATTAAAGTACACATGCCGTCCTCAAAACTGTACTGGCAAGTGGGTATAAAGTATGCCAATTGAAAACAAAGCTCAATCCACAAATTGACAACATAAAAGGTTCTAATTCCGGTATGAATAATTTGTCTTTGACCAGATTAAAAAGAAAATTACTCTATTTGAGAAGGACGTAAGTTGGCCGAACATTGAATGACCGGTACTAATCTATGACTGGACCAGGAAGGAAATCATTTGAGATGTACGTACGTAAGCTGACCGAACACCCCCTGCCGTAGGAAAGAAAAAAAAAGATTCTAGTTCACGACATTACACTAGATGAATCTATCTCAACAAATCCAGATTGTTTATCAGTTTTTATGTCAACCTAATGTGGTAGAGGACACTGTGCTGAGTCAGACTGTATCACAAACAACCAAATTATAAGTATTCTATACTATATACTTTTATTTGATGGGTACAGCCTATGTCTTGCACTAGAAGAGATTGTACCTTCGTGTTGGGTTCTTAACGGGTCCATTAAAATGATCAAAATTGTTCGAATTTTAAATTTCGTCGATAATATTAGAACTAACGAAATTTATATTGATTGGATATTGTTTTGTTTGTTTTCAGTACACATTTATATTTAAAAAAAAGGGACATTGCAACATTAAATTGGCCCAGGTACCAAATATTTTGAAATTATATCAAGCAATATTGGATCAACATAATTCTTGATGTAGTTGGTGTTTTCGTATATATCAGAATAGCGATCGGTCTCGATCGCTAAAGTTAGCCCGGAAAGAACCAATAATTGAGACAGGACCGTCCAATCCCTTTAGGGACAGGGAGGATCCTTGTCCTTATTTGATCGAGATGATGTGTCCGATGATGTTAAGGAAATGTGACATGGAAAAGAGACCTGCTATGGGTACACCATTTGGTGTACACCAAGTGTACACCGTCTTCTATGAGATCCACTTAAGAGTCCCACACAAATGATCAAATTCGCTCAATATTTTTAAAATATTTTTTTAAGCAGTGCTGTAAAAATTCAGCTCCGTTAGATATCGGTAAAGACTTGATCGATTTTACGCCCAATTTTCTGTCAGCAAATCAAGCGTAGAATTGATCAAGCGTTTACCGATATCCAATGGAGTTGATTTTTTACAAGGATGTTTAAAAAAATATTTTGAAAAAATTGAGCGGCTCTGATCATTTAGATGAGATCTCTAAGTGGGTTCTATAGAAGGCAGTGTACATTTGGTGTACACCAAATGGTGTACCCATAGCAATTTTGCATGGAAAGAGAAAGGAGTTACCTAAGTGGATCCGTTTTTAATAAGTAGGAGTAGCTGTTGTATTTGTGAATGATTAATGACGTAATATCAATATTAAAACACGACTAGACGGGGTCAAATAACTATATTAATAAAATTAGTCCTATTTATCACAATTTCCTTTTGTCGTGTTTGTTGCGATTTGTTGAGAAATCCTGGAGCGCCCTACAGGGGTTGTAGTTCAGCACACAGATCGTCGATCTTGACAATAAATGGTTGAGATATGTTTTTTAATTTTAACCGATCGGTTAAAATTAATTTTTAATCTCAACTGTTAATTGATAAGATTGACAGTTGTGTGCCTCATTATAATCCCTGTAGGGCGCTCCGCCCTATAGGATCCCCGGATATCGAGTATTCGAGTTATTTTACTCTATCACTGATGATCGTGTTATAAGTATTTCATTTTTGTAAAGTCTGCAGGGTGCTCCGCCCTATAGGATCCCCCCCGAATACGAGTATTCGAGTTATAAGCATTTTACTCTATCACTAATGACCGTGTTATAAGTATTTCATTTTCGTAAAGTCCATATCACTGCTGATTTTACTCGATCGCCATTTATCAAATAGTAGAATAGTTTGTATTGTTAGTTGAGTTTCCACATTTATTTTATTTTAAATAAAAAAATAGATACGAATATTTGTTTAGGACATACTCCATTCTCAATATTAATAAACGATTAAGTAGACCAGATTATGCATTGATAAAATTAGTGGTATCCATGAAGACAACTGTTGTCCCACTGTGCTCTCAAAATGGACAAGTTAAAAAATTTGATTCAAACCGTTCGCTTTATTTATAAAACTTATCGAGCAGAACACCCATGCAAAAAATCAAATTAAGCTTATCGGCATATACAACCATATGATCGGATCAATCCCAAGGGGTTGGCCTAACAGTCAAGGCTTGAAACTTAGGTTAGGAGTTTGTTTCCTCCTATAAGTCCTAAGGTTTTAGGTTCGAAACTTCAAGTGCTATTAACTCCTTTAGGGCTAGTCCATATAGAGCTTTGATCCAAATTTAATTGGGCTTTGCACGTGGGCAGCAGGGTTGGCCCCTCATGATTATTTGAGGTGATTCGAATTTAATTGGGCTTTGCACATGGGCGGTAGAATTGGCCCCTCATGATTATTTGAGGTGCGCGTAAGCTAGTCCGAATACCTGAGTTATAAAAAAAAAAAAAAAACATATGATCAGATCAAAATTTATCCTCAAATGTGCAATAAAAATCCTACTTGCCGTTGATTTCTTCAAGGAAAATCTAACTTGTTCGTCGGGTCATGAGTTGTCTTTAACTTGAATTTTTTCTTTTTTTTTCTCTCTTTCTCACAACGACGTTCCATTATGAGCTCTATACAGTGAACCATTCGGATTGAATTTTAGTATTTTCACAAAGGAATCTTAGAGATCTGTTGAACCCGAGCAGGTTTCATATTTAATTTTTCTTCATCATTCACCGTAGTGTTTGTTGTTGTGATTGAAGAACTATTTTATTCATCCGCCCAAAGAATGAGTGGACACTACTCATCTTGAGTGGGGTCCACACAAGATGCAATATGGGATACCAAAATCTTTCCTTTTACATGGCTTCGTTCTCTTACAACTCTATAGTATCAGATGAACTGAATATTGATAAGTTTATCTAATCAAATCATTGAATTCATATTCTTAATCTCGTACAAAGATTCTAAACAAAAGGCAATTATGAGTCAGTCTAACACAAAAAATACTATACAGTTGAATTGATTTTTTTTTCATGAGTTATTTACAAATCAAATCTCACAAGATGAATGATTCTAATCATTAGAGTAACATCAAATGTAGGTTCCATACGAAGCGAGTAATGTTCACCGGTCAAAAAGATGGGTGAATAAAATAGCACTTGCGGTTGAGATTGTGAGAATCAGATGAGTAATTACTTTACTGATGTCGTTTTCATATATATAAACTATAATAAAAATCAGATACGTAAGCAACTCTTGGTCTCACCCATCCACAACTTAAATTACATATATATGTAACCTTCATTCTTACCCAAAATTGGCTCATTACCCACCAGAATTCGTGAAGGTTGACGTAAGAATTGCAAAGGTCAACGAATAATAGTAATAACTTGAAAAAATAAATCCAACAACACATGCCAAAAAAATAAAAATAAAGAACCAACCGCAATAGAGGCAATCAAGGTAACAAATCCAAAAGCCTAATGGAAATTATTTTCTTGTCCCCACTTTTTTTTTTGAATGGCATAAAAATGATCGCGAAGGTCGAATGAGAAAGTTGGGATTCCCAGGAGTCCTTATTTAATAATTGCAATGAAATGTTTGGCCTTATCATGCAAATATCAAAAGTTTTCTTGGTCCTTAACTTGTGTCCATAAGCAAAAAGTAGATGCTCCTATCACCCACCCTTTTACTCTCTCCACTTATCTCCCTGGTCCCTCCGATAAGTAAAATCCATTTCCAAACCAAAAAGAAAATACTAATTAGTCAAAAAAAAAGAAAAAAAGAAAGAAAGGAAAAAACTCTAAATCAGGGGGCAGTGCACGTGGTAGTAGTGGTACCCTCGCCCATATAACGACTCCCCCTCTGCTCTCTCTCTCTCTCTCTCTCTCTCTGCAAATCCAATTTCCTCTCTCTAAAATCCCAACTTTCTATAATCTCTCTCTCTCTCTCTCTCCGTTTCAAATCTCGTGAATTTAAAGACGCATTGTCCGTTACAGGGAGCCCTAGTTTCTCGAAAGGACTCGCGCACTGGTTTTTCTGTCCTCTCTGTTTTGGTGAGAACACATTCATGCATATATAGGGGAGAGAGAGCAGAGTGGGGAGTGGTGCGGAGGAGAGAGAGAGAGAGAGGGGGAGAGAGAGAGTGGTGGTGGTGCCACAGAGGGATTGCTGTATGTCAGTAGATTGCACTCGCTACTGCGGTGGATTTGGTGAGATTGCTAACCCCCTACAATGGCCCCAGCTCCGAAAACGGCGCCGCCTTGTTGCGATTCTTCCGCCCCCGTCGTCCCTCGCGCTGCTTCGGCCGCCGTGCCCGCGGAGGCGGAGGTGGTGGTGGTGCAGGATTGGAAGGCCGGCGATCGGCGCGCCAAGGATCAGCCGAAGAAACAAGCTGCCGTGGCGCCCTTGATTCGCGCTGAACCTTCCGCGAATGCGCCCGCCAAAGGTTCTCTCTCTCTCTCTCACACTCAGTCTCACTCATAGAAAATAAAATCTCGATATTATTTCGGTGATCCTGGTATTAGATCGGGATGGTGATTAGATTAGAACGCCGTGTTTTTTGTGTCTTGCTTTTGCGTTTAATCGTTTTTGTTGAGTGTTATGGTTGGGCTTGTGAAGCCTGATTTGATTTGGGTCGCGCTTCACTCACTATCAGGGGTTCCACCTTAAATGTATCTTGTACTGTCTTCGTTCGATACACAGTGAAAACTGAGGCGAGCCATGGATGTACTCAACTACACAGTTGGGGAGCCACGTAAAAATCTGTGTGCGTTCTTGGTTGGGAGCTTTGTAAAAATCTCCGCGTGTCTCGCGTTCTTGGTCGGCTCCATGTCTTGCGTTCTTCTTTATGTTCTGGATTTTTCTTCAAGCGTACGTGTTTGTTGGTTTGGCTGATGTATCAGCAGGTTTCTGTCAATTTCATCGTCATTGGCCTTAACAGTGATCTAGGTGAACGATATGGCTGAGAAATTATAGAAAAATGCAAGGAATATCTAAGGAAAGACAAGATCAAACGGTTTAGATTTACCGGTAGCGTAGGCATATTTCTTTTATATGCTGTATGTTGGGGAATGGAAATACTTGTTCTGAACTTTACTACGCTAAAGAGTAAAAGTTGGGCAGATCAGTTTCTGCAGTTCTAATTAGAATAACAGTAGAATATTCTACAATGTGAGAACTACTTTTTGGGGAGTTCCAGCTGTAATTGTTGGACTCATATTGCAAGTTTATTGTTTTTGAGAATCAGAATCTATTTTCCTGTATTCAAAGGGACGGGCAGATTTTGTTTTATTATGTTGTGCATTTGATGTAGTACTAAGCTACTAGTTACCGTTCAGATTCTTGTTGTCATTTAGATTCTCTCATTGTTCTGTAGGGATGCCATATACTGTTGTTTGGTCTTTCTATTGCCCAGGCAATTACCAAAGGCCTTTGTTCCTTGGTTTTATTTGGTCTTTCTGTTTTTAGAGTCTTATATTTTTCTTAATCTGATTTTGGTGCATGATAATTGCAATTTCACATTTGCCATATGGTGATATGTCCTACTTTTGCATTGTCTGAACATGTAATAAATTTCAATTTTGTTTCTGGTAATTTGGAAGTTTATCCACCCAAACAACAATAACTCATCACTGGGCATACGTCTAATCAATCTCAATAACCTTCCTTGAGAAACAAGGGAGACAGAAGGCAGGAACAAAAGAAGGCAGTCAAGCATTATTTTTCCTGAGTTTGTTACTCTTGAAGATGTTAGTGGATCTATTCCAGGCCAAGGAAATAGTTTCCAGTGGGCCAGGTGGCATCCACCGTGCTCCAAGATCGATCTTGTCGAATATTAGCTTCAATGTGCCTGGAAGGCACTAGGATCTCTTGAATTATGGCTGAAAGCTCTCGCCTTTCTTTCCATTCACAATTTGTATGTAGCACAACCAAGAATAACTTATAAACTAAATCTCTGCATGAATTCCTGTTAAAAGGATGAGCGACCAATGAAGTTCAGTATGATATTCTTTTTGTTGTTACGCAGCGTGTTCATCTCGTTCTTCCTCAATAAATTGTTCCACACTTCCATGTAATGCTAGAGAAGCCACACTGAAAAAAGAGATGATCATGAGATCCCTCCCCCTGATTGCAGAGGCCATGCAGATAATCCACTTGTAGTCCCCATTCTCCCATTTTGGTATATTATATTATGCTTTAGAGTCACTGGAATGCTTATGCACATAGTTGACTGTGCTTAATGTGATGCACGGTGGACAGACGATCATTGTGTGATGAGCAGAAAAGTTAGTGCAATGGTAACTGCACTTGTTTAAAGTTCCACCCAATGAAGAAAAAAAAAGTGAGTACTGTATGCTGCTTATTGTCTCGGTCTCCTTCACACTAACAACACAGGGATTCGGAATTTTCAAGTGCATGATCCAATGTATATTCTTCTTGTTATAATCATATTATTCATTTAAAACTAATTGCTATATAGATGATTTAAATATACGCTATAGTATCTACAGAAACCTTTTATTCTACTAATTTTTGGCTGACTAAAATATTTCTGTTATTGGTAATGTTACTGATCATCTAGATGTAGTTCTACAAGAATTATTCTTGTGGTTTGTCCGAGACTCTGTCATTAATTCTTCTTGCTTTTGTTGTTAATATCATCGGAGACCATTGTCAACAAAAAAGTATGTCATGTTTTTTAAAGTTGGTTGAATGATGCCTTGCCTTTGCAGGGGTCCAGACCATGCTAAGGGCTCAAAGCAGCCATCCTTTGGACCCATTATCTGCTGCTGAAATTGCTGTGGCTGTGGCAACTGTGAGGGCAGCTGGAGCCACACCTGAGGTTTGTCATTACAATCCGATTTGTTTTTTTTTTTTTTTTGCTTTTTATGTGCAAGTGCTGTTCGAGTGTGATGTACTTATCTTGTTTTCTTCCCAACGGTAGTGTAATCCTTCTATCCATTCAGGTCAGAGATAGCATGCGATTTGTTGAAGTGGTTCTGTTGGAACCAGAGAAGCATGTTGTTGCTTTGGCTGATGCATATTTCTTTCCCCCTTTCCAACCATCATTACTGCCCAGGATCAAAGGCGGGCCTATAATTCCTAGTAAGCTCCCTCCAAGGCGAGCTAGACTGATCGTTTACAACAAAAAATCAAACGAGACAAGCATATGGATAGTTGAACTGACGGAAGTACATGCAACAACTCGAGGCGGACATCACAGGGGGAAAGTAGCTTCTACTGAAGTTGTTCGAGATGTTCAGCCTCCAATGGTATGTCTTATCTTTTTTGGAGACTATTCTGTTATTGAGGTCTCATTCACCATACAGATGAGTGGTTGAAGAGGGAGCATAGTGAAGCTCCTTGTTTGGTTTTTTTTCCTTCTGCCAATCTGGTTTAAATACAAAACAAAACTCTTCTACGCTTGAATTGACGGTAAACCCATAGTTATCCTGAAAGTGGTTCAGCAAGATTTAGTCTAGGACTAACGACATGGGTTGGCTTGGAAGTTGCTTCCCATAGTTCCAAAAAAGGATGTTATTAACTAGTCTTTTCCCACAACTTAAATACTTTAAGTTTTAGTTGTACTTGTTGTTTGTTATTTCTTTATATTAATTTGGGTATCTTGTGTTCAAAATCTTACTTTTCAATCTCAGGATGCCGAAGAATATGCTGAATGTGAAGCTGTTGTGAAAGATTATCCTCCGTTTCGAGAGTCAATGAAGAAGAGAGGTGTTGAGGATATGGATCTTTTAATGGTTGATGCCTGGTTAGTTAAATCTGCATTTTTTTGGTTTTTCTATACTTCTACTGTTGATCTCTACTGTAGTTTGAATATTTTTTGATGCAACTTTCTGCCCTGCACTTCCTCTAGGTGTGTTGGTTATCATAGTAATGCAGATGCTCCTAGCCGCAGACTTGCCAAACCACTTATATTTTGTAGAACAGAAAGTGACTGTCCAATGGAAAATGGTTATGCACGTCCAGTTGAAGGCATTCATGTACTTGTGGATATGCAAAACATGGTGGTGATAGAGTTTGAAGACCGCAAATTTGTCCCCTTACCCCCAGCTGATCCATTGAGGAACTATACTCCTGGTGAAACAAGAGCTGGGGTTGATAGAAGTGACGTAAAGCCCCTACATATCATTCAGCCGGAGGGTCCAAGCTTTCGTGTTAATGGTCATTATGTGGAGTGGCAGAAGGTAGTTATTGCTTTTACTGATCTGTTTTATTAATTGAGCTAAGCATTCAAAGCTTGCTTTCTTGAACCGTAGTGTGATTTCTCCATCACAATCAAAACTTCTTTTATTGTAATGGCTTGTTTTTTTTCTTGCTTGTTGGCGGCAGTGGAATTTTCGAATTGGTTTCACTCCTAGAGAGGGTTTGGTTATACATTCTATCGCATATGTCGATGGTAGTCGAGGTCGAAGACCTGTTGCACATAGGTTGAGTTTTGTGGAAATGGTTGTGCCTTATGGAGATCCAAATGAACCACATTACAGGAAGAATGCATTTGATGCAGGAGAAGATGGCCTAGGAAAAAATGCGCACTCCCTTAAGAAGGTTTGTGATATTTCACATACTGTTGATTTTCTCACCTTTGATACTATTGTTCGTTGTTTTAGGTCTAAAGTTTGCCCTTCCTATACGTACTATCGCAACAGGGATGTGACTGTTTAGGATATATCAAGTACTTTGATGCCCATTTCACAAATTTTACTGGAGGTGTCGAAACAACTGAAAATTGTGTTTGTTTGCACGAAGAGGATTGTGGAATCCTTTGGAAACACCAAGACTGGAGAACTGGCTTAGCAGAAGGTCGGAGGTGTAGGAGGCTGACAGTTTCATTTATATGTACCGTGGCAAATTATGAGTATGGATTCTTCTGGCACTTCTATCAGGTAAGTAAAGTGCATACATTGCTGGATACTTAATTTCCTTGCGATGAATAATTTGTTGGTCGGCACTTTCTTTGATGCTGATTCAATAATGTTTGGAACTCAGTTTTCTGTTCTTGGCCAGAGTTTTCTTATCCATTTAATTGCCTAATCATAAAGTTGCAGTTGTTTAGAAAACTGGTTGCAAGTTAGGCTTCATTTTGATTTGGAATTTTCTAAAACAAGTGAGGGAATTTTCTCTCAAAAATCATCATTGGCAGAGGCTGGGAATTGCAGTTTTTCACGGATTCTGGGAAATTTCCTTCTGGCCAATCTGTTTTAGTTGGGTGGAAACCTCCCCCAGTAGGTTGGTTTAAACTCTCAATGTTGATGGGGCCTCTCAAGCATCTATATGTAAATAGCTGTAGCAGGTGGCCTTACTAGTGACTTTTATGGGTCATGTGACTCATGCGTTTGGGGCTTCAATCGATGCATTGGTTCAGCTTCTGCTTTGGCTGCTGAAATTTGGGCCCTTAGAGATAGTATCAAGTTGGCAGCTGGTTTGGGAACTCAGCTTCTAGAAGCGGAAACAGATTGTAGAATAGTGGTTCAACAGTTAAAAACAAAGATTAACATTGTTATCACATCCAACTCAAAAAATTGGTAGTGAGTGGAGAGGCTGCCCAAGCTCGTAACTAGTTTTGGAGGTGATAATTAACCAAGGTGAGTCAAGCTCTAATACACCCCCGCACGTGCAACCCCTCACTTGCACGTGGAGAGAGAAACAAAGGAACCATAACATAGGGATCGTAACGAGACAAGGTGCACTTAGGCACAAACCTTGGGGCAATCAACTGAGAGATTCTAGTTTAGAAGCCTTCGAAAGCCTAGAGAATGCTAAGGGGAGAAACATAATGCAGACAAGGAACAAATGCAAATTGAGAGACTTGAACCCAAGACCTCTCCCAAGATGAGCTCTAATAAACATCGTTATCTAATCAATTTTGTGGTTGTATTTTTGTAATGATAAAGTTGGTGCAAGTATCAGTCAGACATGTATTTCGTGAAGGAAACAATTGCACGATATTTTAGCGAAGCTGTTCCAGGAATAAATTTTTTATGTTCACTTCTTCTTGCTATTTCTTCTGTTTTTGGTAATGATGAAGAAGTGGTTGAGTTCCCCAGAACCTTGTTTACTTTTTCTATATGTTTTGCTTTGAAGAAAAAAAAGTCAGGTAAACAACGCTGCTTCTTGAAGGGTGAAAAATATAGGAGTATTTGTCATTGTTTGTGGACTGTCGACTTGAAGTAGATTTGTAGTAACTATTGTGTTAGAGCTTCATATTGCCAATCTTAGCATTGCCAGATTTGAAGAAACTATATTAGATATCTATATTTGTGCATAAGTACCTTTTGGCTGTACTAGATTTTGTTCTGTGTGAGCATACATTTGTGGCTCTACTTTGCTAATTGTATCTGCTTCAGGTTGAGGCATCGGCATTATTGGATTCGGAATTTATTTTTCGCTCATTGAACTTTCTGCTGCTTGTCTTTTCTTATTTTCATCAGTTCCCCTGAAGTTCTTTCTGACATTAATATACTCATATTCAGCTTTATAGATGACCATCCTGAGAATAGGAGTTTGTAAACTACTTTTTTTTGGCGGTTACAGGATGGAAAAATTGAAGCTGAAGTGAAACTCACTGGAATTCTCAGCTTAGGAGCACTGCAGCCTGGAGAAACTCGAAAATATGGTACAATGATTGCTCCAGGGTTGTATGCACCAGTTCATCAGCACTTCTTCGTTGCTCGCATGGATATGGCTGTCGATTGCAAGCCAGGAGAAGCATACAATCAGGTATCTGCCTGAGCCTGTTTTCATATTCGCAATGATCTGATCTGACTGATCAATTTATGTTGTATTGGTCCACAAACAAGCCTATGGTGCCAAATATGACACCAGTAAGGCTCTTAACATACGGAAGTACGTAGCGAAAGGATGTGTCGACATGGCAGTTAATCACTGAAAAATGGTGGCAAAATAACTCTACAATGGTATAGGTGTAGAGAAGCAGAACTTATGTTGCATCTGTATGTGTGTGTTCACCAGTGTGTAGGCGTATCTTTCATTGTATTTACATGGTTACATATAATTGTTTCTTGTTTGCTTTCACGAATATAGAACCATATATTAGCGAAGAATGTTGGAAGCTACATTAATTATATAATCTGCATTGGTGTAAAGGCTGTTCTCACCTTATATGGAGATAAATGAAGTTGACATGATACTAGATTTCAGTAATGCTGTACACTAAAGTCTGCCATTCCATAACCCAGTGACAACACTGCATTGTGCCTCTGAGAAAAGTAAAGGTTTGCAGGTCCAGCCTTTCTGGGGAACTTAGAAAATTAGTTTATTACATGCTTGAGTTATAGTTTCCTGATGTTTAACATGAATACGGATGTCACATTTTGTCTTTTGCTCGCCTTTTAAGCAAAAAAGATTCTGTTAGAGGTGGAGATTAAAGCATTGGTAAGATAGGGAATGTGGCGTGACCTACGAAATTTACTTGCAAGAATTATACATGGAGGGTATGAGATCTGTGTTGAACATCTTTAGTTAGACATTCACCTAGCAAGAGTATTTTCCAATTCGAATTTCCCCTTAGCTATGCATGAAACTCCTATATTATGCATGAAACGCCGTAAGAAACAATGTAAACAATATTTATCCGAGAAGATAAAAAAAAACATACTGAGGAATTTTAATAATTTGGCAAATCCCTGTCTCCTTGAGATGGAAATAATAAGAATCTGACACTTAGACACATAGCCAAATCCACTAACATAGGACAATACAAAAATGCAGTTCAACAAAGAGAACATAGTGCTTTTATTCTGAATCTGACTTGCATGAAACCATTCGTCATTGTTGGAGCGTTAAACTTCAAACATGGAGCATTTCGAGACATTACTAAGACAACCTATGGCTCCATATTACTTAGGATTTGCATACTCTGATGGCATTAAAAGTTACACTAATTAGTGAGTGGCTTGATGATAGGGTACAATCACTGTTCTACTGAATGCAGGAGGGGAAACCATATGTTGTTTCACTCCCTCTCAAGCTACTGAGGACTAAGTCTTGAGGACTTAGATTTTAAGTTTCTTTCTATGTCAAGGAATCCATGTTGTCTGTTGTATTGGACAGAGAGCATGCCTTGTAATTAAGAGAATGGAAAGTTTCAGATCTGTATTGACTTTCAACATTTTATCCCCATGACAGTCTTATTACTAAGAAGCACAGATATGGATATGGGATACGGATACGATACGGATACGCGGATACGTGATTTTTCCAAAAAGAAGGATACCATACGTTGGGGGATACGTTGAATATAAAAGTAAATAAAAAATATATTATATATGTAATTTTTAATTCCTAAAATTTCATTAATGATTAAAGTTTTTCATTACACAAGATCACCATTTCACATGCCGAGAGAGATATATTTACATATAGTTATATATAACTGTGTGTGTGTATATATATATATATATATATAAGTACACACGAGAGAGAGAGAGAGGATATCGTCGGTGTGTTTCTGGTGTCGATTAGTGGGGGAAGAAGAAAAATATAGTCCTACTTGCAATTTTAACCCATATATTTTAAGTAATAACATATTTACCCTCGCGCGTATCCAAAACGTATTGGTATACCAAAAAATAATTCTAAAAGTAGGAAACTTTAAAAAAAAAAACGTGTTGGATACGTATCCGGAGCGTATCCAAGAGTATCCGCGCATATCCGAAACGTATCGGGATACCAAAAAATAATTCTAAAAGCAGAATACTTTAAAAAATCGTATTTGGATACGCATCCGGAGAGTATCGGTATCCGATACGGATACAATACGTGATACGGAGGCCAAAATAGAGCATCTATGCTTCATATGACTCCCAAAGACGAATAAGCTATGCCAATTGCAGATTTGCTTGTCAACGGGTTGGCCAGGAAAAAAGTGTTGTCTTTCATAAGGTAATTTGTGTACATGGTTGGACAGATATAAGCTTGGGTATGTTTAGAACTAGATTCATGAGCACATGGTGTGAAGGATCATGTCACTTAAATGTGTAAAAAGAGCATATGTTCATTCATCGCCATGAAGAAACATGAGAGAGAAGAGATCAGATTCGTCGATTGACTGTAGTGACTTGGGAGCAATGACAATAGTCTATTGCAAACATGGTTTATGATATTCGTACAAGTTTTTATGTTGAGACACGAAAGGGAGATCGATGCAGGCAGGACTCACAGATAATGAGGATTACCAAAGATAATCCAGAAATTGAAGTAAGAAATGTTCTATAACCTTGTCAATACGCATGGACTGTGTGAAAGCATCCAGTTAAAAAGCAGCTGACTAACTACTTTCCAACATGAAAAATATTTGCCATGATTCAGATTTCTTCTTTGCAACTGGCCTATTACGATGCACGGATTGTGATTGATTACAATGTTCTGTTCTTCATTCAGATCATACTGATAGTTCCACATTTAGTATTGGATGATCATCAATTGTGGTGGACATTTGGATCTCATAGATTGACCAATTGGGCATCTACGAAAATGCATGTTGTTTCAAGGTTATACGATGAGTTAAATTATGGATTTAATTAACGTTCTTTTGTGCTGGTAAATGTTAGGTTGTTGAGGTGAATGTTAAAGTTGAAGAACCTGGGAAGAATAATATTCACAACAATGCATTCTATGCCGAAGAGACATTGCTTAGATCAGAACTGCAAGCGATACGTGATTGTAACCCATTGTCTGGTCGCCACTGGATTGTAAGAATCCACACTGAGATTCATATTTGTGGATATGGTCCTATCTGGTTTCGCGCTCTCATGCAGAATTCCAGAGAATTGTTTCAGTTTGCTGCTATAATAGAGCTACTGTTTTGACTTTGTTCACGAGTTTTTGGATGTGCCCTTGTGCTTGTGTTGATGATGTACAGATGCATTTTCATATTGTTCCCTTCTGACACTTAATATCGGGTGATTTTGTTTGAACTCAGGAACATTCTTTCTAAGCCCAGTTCCTTTTTACTCCTGCTTCGTATAATTACTCAGTTACTCTACTTCCAAACTACCGTATCTTCATATAATTAATCTTTAATTTATCTCTACCTTTAATCACCAGCCACCAAGCCCACCACCGCCAGCAGCTGCCCCGAACCGCAACCCCCCCCCCCCCCCCCCCCCCCCCCCCCCCCCCCCCCCCACACACACACACACACACACCACCCCAAACACCAGCAGCAGCACGTCAGCCATCTGAATTACAATCTCACACCACTATTTTAGAATTGTAGATGGGCCTCATGTGGACAATTTTAGGGTAAGAGTTTGTTGAAGATATGGAGATTTTGATGTTACACTAAAACTTTAAGTGGGCGTGAAAATATTTGAGGTTTTTAGAGATCGTTCCTTGGGTTCACATAGAATCACCCTTTAATATGTTGTCCATTTTTTTGCTATAATTTTCATGGACAACCCCAGTTCTTGTCCCCAACAGACCTCCTTACCTTTATTATTTTCTATATACTCTAATATTGTTTGGCAGAAATCTTGTGCTCAGTAGCAATCGTAATTCAGTCTAACTCATATGTTTAGTTATTTAATTGGTTGGTTACTCATGTTTAGATTTTAGACAGGCTTTAGTTTTTGTTTACTTTTTTCAGTTGCATTTTTTTAATCATTTTCCTTGTTTCCAAACTTTTTCAAAAGATTTCCAATTCCCCTCATTTCTTACAGGAAATGTGTTCCTGCTACTCTGTTCTGTTTGATCACTTGATGTGTATGGTGTTTCTCTTGTAAGTTCTGTGTTAGTTGTTTACTGGTATATAACTTATATTTCAGGTGAGGAATACAAGAACCGTCAACAGGACTGGGCAGCTTACTGGCTACAAATTGATACCTGGTTCAAACTGTTTGCCATTAGCTGGTCCTGAAGCCAAGTTTTTGAGAAGGGCTGCTTTCTTGAAGCATAATCTGTGGGTTACGCAATATGCACGTGGGGAAGATTTTCCTGGAGGAGAGTTTCCTAATCAGAACCCTCGTGTTGGTGAGGGTTTGGCTACATGGGTTAAACAAAACCGATCTCTGGAAGAAACTGACATCGTTCTCTGGTAAGTTTGTGATCTTGCAAGTGTCTGGTACTTCATGCAATAATAATTACTGAGATTTCATGTCTTGCTCTATATTTGTTGATCCTTTGTGTACTTGATAAAATGTTGTTTTCACTTGGGTTGTTGAAACTGTTTAATACTCCCTCCGTCCCGGTTTGTTTGTCCCCTTTGACTTTTTGAGAGCGTTTGACCTCTCAAAGAATTGTCTATAATTTTCAATTCGTAATGTTTTTAACATGCAATATGGATCTTGTTTGATAGATCTCAATTTGTTTTATTATACAAAATCTTCAAAATCATTAAAACATTATAAAATGTAAGATATAAGTATATTTTTGAAAGACGCGAATTTCGACAATTGGACAAACAAATTGGGACGGAGAGAGTAGGTCTTATGGGTATGACTTTACAGAAGCTAGCCAACTCGCTTTCAGATTTTGAGTAATTAATAAAATACTTAAGACTTTCAGGATTACTTTCCTGCTTTGACTCTTGTTTATTGCAGGTACGTATTTGGAATCACCCATGTTCCTCGGTTGGAGGACTGGCCTGTTATGCCAGTGGAGCACATTGGTTTTATGCTTCAGGTATGTTATTTTAGAACCAAACAAATTTCTCATTTGACAGACTGTCCTGTTATGCCACTTGTGTGCGTTGACGTTTGTTACCTTCACATTGGTGAAGTCTTGATTGGCCAGGTTTCTTTAGATGATGTTGGATTTGTGAATACATGAAAATAGCAATAGATCACTAGACCCCACATTTTGGGTTTTAAGACCCCACAAATAGCTAATTGCTATCCTAGCAAGCGTTTCGAAAACTGGACCTTTGAGCAAACCGGAAATGATGCTGTTGCTTCATCGGGTCAACTGGAACCCGGGCTTTAACGTAACAATTACCTCACATACATGTTAAATTATTATCGTTCTAACTTCAAGGAATTTGTGTTGCCCAGTCCGTCCTCTGTGTTATTTCTCCATTCCTTTTTAGGAATGTTTAAAAGGATTAGTCCTCTTTGAAATATCAAAGTGTTAGATTTTCAAAACTTCCCCTCGTAAGTGGTTCACAAACTATTTGAAATGAGAAGTACAGGGTAGTGCTGGTATGCTTTGATATTCGAATTGAAATACAATAATTCCATGTTGCCTCAAAAAGTTGGAATTCCGAAAGGGACTAACTAAATGGCGGAGGGAGTGTCCAAATATGGACGTGAATTCTAGGAATCGTGCTTTCCCACTTCTGCTTCCACATCACGATTTGTGGCTTAGGTCTCATGTGCATGTGTGTGCTTCCTGACTGGTTGCGATCAATCCTGTCGTTTGACGGTCTACATCTGTCCATGGTTGGTCTATCAACTCTAGGCCTGTCAAAAATAATGTCTGAAGTGTTGCAGGAACTGAGGAAAATTTGTTGATTTCACTTAATGGTTCACTATTTGTTAGCTCCCCTTCGCAAATTCCCATTGTGGACCTTTGATATGCAGATGCCAATAAGTGGCTGTCCTATAGCCATCACAAGCCACATTGGCTGAGCCTTCTGAATATGGTAGTGTCATCCCACTAGGAGCACTCCTTTGCTTAGCCAGCAAATCTTGATTTGTTTTGTAAAAGGTTCTTAGTAGGTGTGGGAATCATGTTGTGTGTCGCAGGTTTTTGTTGTTTCAGAATTTCCTCAATACTAACCCAACCCAATCCATTATTTGCCATGTCATTTTTTGTGTACATGCATAGTATGGCCAAGTCGTGCCATTTATATGCCTGTGCCAAAGAATGGCCAGCCCTTACCCTCTTAACTTCGTATATGGTTGGACGTGTGTTAATCTGTTGGGTCAAGAAATATTCACCCCCTTAAGCCTCCAATGCCTTGGAGAAATCACTTCCCTGTCCCTGAAGTATATCTTCCTCCCTTCTGTTGAACCCACATAGTTGTGCGTATCAGATGAAGTCCTACTGCACAGAGAACGCACTTCCCTGTTTACGGTAATGGTAATCATTGTTGATTGATTGATAATAGTGAACTGGATTTCAAGATTACAAATAAATTCGTTCACAAACATTGTGTAGATTTGTATCATGCGTCTATGGATTGCAAAATAACTGTAGTCCTGACCTATATTGCATGAGCGCCTCTAAATCACTATTTCTTGATGCATACGTATCAGAATGAGAAGTGTATCTTTAACATTTTTCATAGAATGTCGCTTAAGAAGGATGTTCAATAATCCGAGACCGTGGCACTCATATTATGCATGGAAATTATTTTTGACACCCTTGTAAACTCCATATTCCTTTGAATACAAAGTCCTTCACAAGAGGATAGGATGAATCTGACATTTAGCTCCTGATCCTTTAACGATGCTTGTGGATGCAGCCTCATGGGTTCTTCAACTGCTCTCCGGCAGTCGATGTCCCTCCCAGTGCATGTGAATTGGATGCCAAAGAAGGTGACAAAGATAGTGCCGTAGTGAAGCCAATTCCAAATGGGTTAGTGGCAAAGCTTTGAAGGGCGGGTTGTTGCTTCCAGATGAAGGCTATGTTTGGGAGCTCCTTGGGTTTTTAAGTGGTTCTTTTGTTCATAATCTGGACATTCCTAGACATTTTCTGTCTGATTTGGAACTATCTTTGGTGGTTGGATTCGCTTTTGTCTTTGTATTTGGGACTTTCGATGGTGATTAGTTCTTAACTATGTTGGTGTCCGCCATTGCCCGTTGTATATGAAAAAGGTGTCTGGACAGTATGAATGAACTCTGTTTTCGTGTTTACCTTGCAAATCTTCAGTGGCCCCAATGGTTTTTTGCAGGCGGTGAGAATTACAATTTCAGTTTGCGAAACAGGAGAGATCAAAACTTCATCTTATTACCAGAAGGGAAACAAAAACACGAAAGAGAAAAACAGTCTCACCTCAGACCTTTACGTAGGACTTACCTGTACTCTCAATATCAGTATGTTTTTTTTTTTGTTGTGGAGGGGGGAAAAAAAAAAGGGAAGGGGATTTAAAATCAATATTTGCTGGAAAAATCCAAGTTTTCTGATACTGTAATCAATGGATAGCTACTGAAAGCTTCTGAATTGTGCCCGATTTGCCCTCCTGGCCATAGACTTGGCTTAATTTCTTCATATTTGATCCCACTGAACTGAAACCCAAACTCAGGTTCTAATTTTTCCTGCACCCATGAAACTGTTGCATTATTTTCCACGACGCTGGCATCGGAACTATTGCTTGAACTTTGTTTCACCTCATTGAATGAGAATGAACTCATTATCGAACCCGAATTATCTGAAAAATCAGTTAAATCGGGAACTGAAGTGAATCCAAAATTGTGATTACCCTCCAAATGGTTTTGATGATAATTTGTTGAGAAATTTGAGTTGTACCCAAATGGATCATAACTCCCTTGGATTTCATATAGGATTGGGGGATCAAAGTTTGGTTTGCTTCCAAATTTCTCAAATGAGGCTTCTCTCCCTCTACCTTCAAAGTAATTTGTGTTGGTAATGTGAACTTCTTGTTCCATATCAACTGAGGATGATATAGTCGGAACAATTTCGTTTTTTCGTAACTCGGAAACCTGCTCCGGGCAGGGCCAAATTGGACCCACCTCGGAACGGTCTGCTTTGATCTGCTGACAAGCCAATGGTGGTTTTTCTGCGGAATTCTTCCCTTCTATCTCCTCTTTTTCTCTTATAGGCTTGTGGGTGTTGGGATCAATTCCTTGCTTCATTAGTTTCTTCTTCAAACAAGAGTTCCAAAAATTCTTTATCTCATTATCCGTTCTTCCCGGCAATTGCGCTGAAATTTGAGCCCACCTGCCAACGACGACAGGAAAAATATATGGAAACAGATTTCTACATTCATTCTAACAATATAATGCGAACTCGCATGGCGAGCTGTTTCCGAACTTTCGGAAACAGCCCGCTTGTCCATAATTCCAGAAAGTTAGCTTTCGATTTGTCGAAAAATACTTCCAATCTGAAATGAATACAATAAGAAAACATGGGTGTTTTCTCTTTGAGCACACTTTCTGAAAAAACTGTTTTTGAAAATAAACATAAACGAAATAGGACACATGAATACCCATTTTCAAATTTGCAATGAGAGATTTTGAAATTTTGGTTCTTTTCAATCAATTTACCTGTTGCCCAGAGCTTCATGTAGACTAATTATTAGATCCTCTTCTTGTTGTGAAAACATTCCTCTTTTAAGATCAGGCCTCAAGTAGTTCATCCACCTCAGTCTACAGCTCTTTCCACACCTCTCCAAACCTGCTTCAATCAAAATCCAAAAATAAAAAAAACATGCATACCCGAAGGCAAGTTTTCATCTCTACAACATTTAGGGATCAGGCTTCTCTGCAGTTGGACTGCAGACTCTGCCATTTCACCGTAGCCAATCATCTTTGCATTCGACGGTCTAAATTTAAAAAAACAAAAAAACTCTTTTAGGGAAGAGTTAATTCTTCACTGGAAGAGTTTTGTTAAAATCTGAACCGTTAAAACAAATATGATGTGTAGTGATCGGAAACTCACCGGCTAGTTTAGGAACTGTGCTCCAGCAACCGACCCCGAATCTAGATATGAAATTGTTCAATTTTTCATCCTCTTCTGGTGACCACAATCCTTTCCTTAATTTTGGCCTTTTCTTTTCGGTATGGCGCCCCATTGGCTGAAGAAAATGCAATAAAAAAATGTTTTCTAAAACAACTAGAAAAATATTGAAGTCTAGAAGATGATATATGAAAGATATATTGTGAGAGCTCGTGAAAATTTCAGAAAAGTGAGGTGTGAGATGTAGTAATGTAGGTTTCATGCGGTGTTTGAGAGTGCCAAAAAATATTGATCAACATGTGATGATTTATAGGGGACTGGTGAGGCTCATACTTAGACTTCAAGTCATGAGAGAGAGAGAGAGAGAGAGAGAGAGAGAGAGAGAGAGAGAGAGAGAGAGAGAGAGAGAGAGAGAGAGAGAGAGAGAGAGAGAGCAATCAAGTGGTTTTTACGCAAATCTGGTGCAGCCTTTTCCATTCCACTGAATTGGGTTTTAAGATATCTCCATCTCTAGAAAATACTACTCTGAATTAGTAATGGGCAAGATGAATGACAACTCAATGAAAGTGATATTGTGGGGGTAACGTATCTATGTTCTATGATAACGGTATACACGTGAGAGAGCCCCCTATCCCAAAAAAAGAATCCCAAAACACAAGTCATTTGTTTCTTAAAGAAAATTAATGGGATTTTCTCAATTTCCACAAAGGGTAGGAGAGAGTTTTGTAAGAGCCTTTTTCGGAGCACCTCAAATTGGAACCGTTCACTTTTTAGAGCTTATCTGAAATATCAGAATCATGTTCATCGAATATCAATTGATATGTTTGCGAAATACATTTACGTGAAGAAATATGAACTCCAATTCATATGTTCCAATCTTCATTTTTCTTCAGTAGTTTTTCTTCTTCTTCTTCTTTTTATTTTATTTTATTGCAAGTGGTGGAAGAATACAATTGTTTGAATGACATCATATCAGACATAATGTAACAATCACACTAAGTTCAACTGATAGTCCTTGAAAGGCCCGTTTGTTAGGGGAGAAGGAAATGGGAGAAATTATTTAATTAAAGAAATAGCCCCAATTTAGGAAAAGAAATAGTTAATCCTTGTTTTCAGCTATGATTCACCCCTGGCTTCTCCTGGAACTGGAAGGGTACAAATTTGGTCAGTTGGCTAATCACAATTACTTAATTCACTAACCTTTTCAATATTTCATAACCAAAGAATAAGATCATTAAATAATCAATAAGGTTGAAAAATATGTAAATATTTATAGGATATAATGTATATAAATCGGTGACATCAGAGTGAAATGTACGAAGTGTGTACTGATATGTATTTGACATGTATTTACCTTACTGATATGGAAAATGTTTTGCACGTCTCGATTAATCTCTGTGATACCAATTCCACCATCCACTAGTATTGAGAGCAGAGAAAAAACTAAAATCAAGACGAAACCTCATATGGATTGTCGGTTGCCCCACAAGAGTTGAAAGTACCTAGCTTAGCTAAAAGAGAGAAAGAGTTAAAAGTACTTAGGAGATTCCAAACCTGAGACATAAGGAGGAAGCGAATTCCCAATTCTCTGTAATTAGATTCTCTGGTCGAAATACGGGAAAAGTTCTCAATCCTTGACGACATGCCAAACTCTTAGGATCACATATTCACATGCATCTTAAATTAAGTTCTTTTCGACAAATTGTTTTCAAAATATTATGTTGTGCATGAGCAACGAAATTAAGCTTCCAAATAAATGTAACCTGGAATGCTTACATTTCATTATTGTTTGGATGCATTTATGCAAATCTTTCACCTCATTAACCATGAGAAATCCTATATATATATATATATACCAAAATGCTGCTGGTACAGCAGCTTTCTGCACAGACAGCTCGTACAGCGCCCATTTTGGCTCGTCTCGGGTCCAGCAAAGATAATCGGAGCTGCTTATTTTGTTCAATATATATTTTTTAAGGTCCGTGCAAAATATCAGCTCCATCCGACATCGAAAAGAGCGTTTGCAAAGCATTCAAAATTGCTTTAGAAAATTTTCAAAGCAATTTTGGACGCTTCGCAAACGCTCTTATCGATGTCGGATGGAGCTGATTTTTTTCAGGGACCTTAAGCAAAACATATTGAACAAAATGAGCGGCTCCGATTATCTTTGTTGGACCCGGACAGGCCCAAACGAGCGCTGTACGCCTGTCTGTGCAGAACTCTGTACCTGTAGCAACATTTCTCTATATTCAGGTAGCATTTCTCTATATTCAGGTAGCTGAAGAAGAAACTGTTAAAAGTGATTTGAAATTGTCCTTTTCAATTTTTTTAGTACAACCATGAACAAATATTATTACCATTTGAATCAAATCGTGGACCTTGAAGCAATTCTGAATCTTCTTTAATTGGTACACAGGATAAAAGTGTAGGTATAATACTCCTTCACCTCTGTTAGGGAATATTGCCTTAAACCACACTATTATTTATAGAGAACCTCACTAGTTTTATATATGTCGGGTCCGAAACTAAAGTCTCAAAACCTGTGATCCTGTGAATGGTATTAAGAATATGTTTAGCTCTAATAAAAAATTATGAAATTATTCAACCAGATCCTGAGTTTTCACCACTTACGTACCCAACCCCTCATCGGTAATTAGTGTTATCTATTCAGTTTTATGATTAGACATTAAATGGTTTTTCTTCTCAAGGCACCTTTTCTATTTGTTTTTGTTAAGCTCTATGGTAATGCAAATGTCAAACAAGTGGTGGGGCCCATGGTGGCTAGATCTAGACTATTTTTTTTTTTTATAACTCATATGTCCGAGTCAACTTTTGCATATCTTGATTAATTTGGGAGCACAATCCCATCGGCCACTTGTGAGGAGCCTAATAAAAGCTGGAGAAAGCTCCGTATAGACTGCCCCCCAAAAAAGAAGTTGATAGCATCTGATATATTTCAAATGGCTCCGGATATTTTTGTATGGAGACGTACACCATCCATTTGGCAGTGTTTATCATTTCTCATCAAGCGAATCCTTGTTAATGCATTCGCTACTAAAAATCAAATACCTTACTATGATTTAAAGAACCAATTATTATTATTTTTTTTTTGCCATTCGTTAAAAACCTAATCTACTCTATCCTAGGGAATTTCGGGAGAGAGATGGCGCTTTCGGGAATCGAACCCTGCCCATGTGCGTTGGAATATAAGGGAGGCACCAATTGCACTCCACCCCACTTGGGAACCAGAAGAATTTCATCCATCCAAAACTAAAAGTAATGTCGGCACATCTATATATATATCCTTTCCTTTCAGAAAAAGTTCACAAACTTTAGCAAAATGAGATCAAAGTAGCAATCTTACACAAAACATCAAAATGTCTCTTCTTTAATTTCTTTTTGACTTTAACATATGCCGCGGGTGTTATCATATTAATCGGTGTTATCAAGTCGTTAGGTTAAGCCGATAGGAGGGAGGGAGGGAGAGAGAGAGAGAGAGAGAGAGAGAGAGAGAGAGAGAGAGAGAGAGAGAGAGAGAGTAGGGTACAAGGGCCAAATTGTGTTTCTTAAAAGGTGTCATTAGGGTTTTCATTGGAGTCAAATCATGCATATTTTGAATCCAAAAGAAAAACAGGAATTTTTTCTACGGAGGTTTTCCATAAATATGCTTTTACGGGGCTAAATTACGCGTGTCCAAAAGTGTTTTGAACGGTCCGGACCAGTGATTGTAGAAACGGACGGGTGAGATTTGCCGTCAGCTCTGTGAATCACGGCTCCTCCGTGAACAAGTTATTCTCAAAGAAAAAACAGTGTTATCACCTAATGTTTCATGATTAGACATGGAACGTTTTCTCTTCTCAAGGCACCACCCCAATAGCAACTTTTGAGTTATAAGTTAGTGCATTGGGGGACCGGGTGTCATCACCTAATGTTTCATGATTAGACATGGAACGTTTTCTCTTCTCAAGGACCACCCCAATAGCAACTTTTGAGTTATAAGTTAGTGCGTTGGGGGACCGGGGGCGTGGGTGCTGTGCGATCTCAACCGTTCAAAAGTGTTATGGATGGTCTAGATTTAAAAAACTTTTTCGGGGAAGAGTTTAACTTTTTCTCGAAAAAGTTTCATTTTAATCCGGATTATTGATTACTGAGACAGATGGTCTAGATGGTGCGCAACACACTGCACAACACAGCCTCCTCGTCCTGGATTGGGTGGGTGCATGGATTAATTCACGGGGGCCATGCATGCTTGTATGGAATCTTGAAAGTTCCATTGAGGTGTTGAAACAAGCTAGCTTGTAATAACCACTTATTGAAGTTAAGTAATGCAATTATTTGTGACAAGATATTTCTCCTACTAAACTAACTTGGGTAATCCGAGAAGGCCTAGGCTTCATGGTCTAAGGATCTCTTGGTGGATGAAAGAAATTAATTAAAAGCAAAGCTCACTTAATTTGTTTGTACATTTTGGATTCCCTATAATTGGCAATTACTAGAAATTAAGGATCACATCCTAAATGGTGTGATGGTATTTGTGAGATGCAATTTTTGGGTGTTTAATTTGGTTCGATGTAGTCTACATACTGTAAAACAAACGAAGTTACTTGAGTTATAGTTGCGTTTGTTTTGGCAGAAGCTCGTTTGAGATCGACTGGTTACCTAGACGACAAATCTTGAACACTGTTTCAAGCTAGATTGATGATCAGTTTCACTCGAACTCGTCCAATTATATTTGTAAACCAGGTTACTCGAGCTTGATGATCAACCTGCCCCCCCGGGTATACAACACTATATAAGGCTATCTCATTATGTACAACATGTAATTTTTCCTTTCATTCTATTTGTTCAAAATATTGTCTCCGCATTCATCTTGTGAACTGAATTTTTAATAATAAAATTCAAATCAATTTTTTTAGGTACTTTACACTTATATACACACTGAAAGTACTTTTTTTCAACAACAAAATGTTTTCCCACAATAAAAATAAGAATTTGCAAATACATACATGCATTTCAAATAAAAAAAAAAAACGAAACGAAACGAGCAGATTTTGAAAAAAAAAAAGTTGTTTAAATTGTTTTTTTAAGAAGAGATTATAGTAATAAATTATACTCCCTCCGTCCCTAAATAAGTGTCCGGCGCGCAAAACTAGGCCTTCAAAAAGATGCATTTGTTTGGCTAAAAAAATTAATTTTTTTTCACAAATCAATAGATAGCAATGAGTTCTATTAGATTGTGAAAAAAAATTAAATTTTTTAATAGAAAATATGCATGTTTTGTAAAGCCTAGTTTTGCGCGCCGGACACTTATTTAGGGACGGAGGGAGTAGTAGAAGTTCTCAACCAGCAAAGCCATTGTGACATATATAATGTGCCTTTTTGCGAGTTTTACATCAGAACCTTCCCATCCCCTTAAAAGCCCATTAAAGCTTTTTTTTTTTTCTTCTTGATTAGCAAAAGAAGTATTTTATAAAAACTCGATAAGAGTACATCGAAGAGAGAAGATGCAATTGAGTTCTCAAAATATGAGGGCTGATATAGCCCAACATGAGAGAACCAAACCAAAACAAAAGAGTAGCAAGGGGGAGATGGGGATCCAAATTAACCATTGAAGCTATCTTTTTCCAAGACACACACATATATGAGACATTTATCTATACTTGTATCTGTGTGCGCGCGCGCGTGGGACAAGCAAACATATGAGCAATGGGTGTAGGACCAAAAATCATTTGGTGCTAGGATGAAGGAAAAGGAAAGGGCTCCAAAAACATTACTTTCCTTGATTTTGTGATCATCATCATCATCACTTGAAAAAGAAGCCTGCAGCCTCTTGAAAGAGACTCTACAATTGGAACAGATAATGCCATTATAGGGAAAAAATGTCAGTACTTTCCAAGAAATTTCAATCATATCGGTTATTCTATAGTCTATTTCAAATTCAGCGGAGCATTGATCAATGGTATCAGTTGTTAGCTAGGGTGTGTCTCGGATTTAATCTGTTTTTATGCTCATAACTCATTTAGCGTCGATCTACTCTCGATCATGGTTCTAGGTTTTTAAGGGTGTCTGGGTCAGTTTACGCGTACCTCGATTATTCTCATCCCCGTTTCAGTCAAAGGCAGACCCTCCACGTTGGGACTAAGGGAAAATATGAATCCAGCTTGGGAAATCTCCTTGCCATGACATAGAAGTCTCAGCGGATAGGGCATATTTAGCTATCTCATGATTCATGAGTTACCCTGTTACAATTGCGAGAAACAAAATAAAAAGAACAACACTGAAGAAAATGAACTAAATTAGACATTCTCCGATGGTCACTCGCAAGCGGGCCTTGGCACTAATCCTTCCTCGCAGCATCTGAGCAATGCTGTGAGCATACCCTTCCAAAATACACTCCATCCTGCCATAGTTCTTTGCCATCAAAACCACAAAATTGAAACCCCAAAGCTTCAACCGTGTCCACCGCTGTAGCATTGCCAATTGAAAAGCTTCTGCTCTTCGCAAATTACCGGCCCAACGCATCTCTCATTGCAACTCCAACTCCCCCTTCACCAATCATAGAATTGAAGGCTTCCATCAACTTTAATCTTAAGGATGCCCAGGGCTGGTGGACTCCACTGATTAGACTGAATCATCCCCTGGTTTTTTGGCTCAACTGCTTCCTTCAAATGCACCTGATTTGGCTCTGAATACAGTGAATTTTCCTTGTGTCCTTAGCTCCACTCCAAATAATTGAGCTATATTTGAATTCGACATCTTAAACATGCCAAGGCGAATTTTAACACAGGCCATAGCACAAGTGGGCAGCGCCAAGAGGACTGATTTGGTTAAAACCTCTTTTCCAGCAGGATTCAGGAGTTCCCCTTTCCACCCTTTGATTTTGCTCAACACCCTTTCCTTGATGTACATCAACGCTGCCCTCTTGGATCTTCCGATGATATAAGGCAACCCCAAGTATTTGCTGAACGAGTACCAAATCCCAGGATTACTCGGCACTCCATTCTTCTTTCAACTGTCGTGTTCAAGCTAAAAAAAATTGAGGATTTTCGGATATTCACTTGCTAACCGGATGCCCTATATGATTCCAGAATTTGTTTAACCACTGCACAATCTTCTCCCACTGCCTTGCAGAAAATCAAAGAGTCGTCGGCGAAAGGGAGATGTGCTAATGTATTCATGTCATTTAGTCTTGAATATATTTATCAAGCTTGAAACAGCTGACAGAACTTCTGAGGAAGATCATCTCAGATGATGCAGGAGTGATTTTGAGTGTTCTGCAATCAATCAAACACAATCTTTTGAAGTTCCAGCAGTGTCAAAATGATCGCACAACATTGGATACAGTTTTTTGGGAGGATAAAACCATTATTGGTAGCTTCTGAAATGGGCAATCAGCATGTAGAAGATATACCATAGCGTAACCATGCTACAATGGCAAGTCATCAATCAGATAGAAAAAGCTGAACCAAAACAGTTATCAAGCAAGCAAATTGTTGTAGTTGGACCTAAAAGCAAAATTACACCGTAATAGCTACTTACATACATACTCCATTTCATATTGTAGTACTTTGATCTACGTCTCGTTTTCCATGTAAGAAGTTACTTTACCTTATTATAGCACAAAGGAAATAACCATGATATACAAGAATGGAGCCTCTGGATTAAGAATCTTTATGATGGAATATGCTGGAGGGCCTAAACTCTAGTATTCTCTTGATATAGGCTCCAATTTGAGGCCATCCAATTCTGAATTGGTGATAGCTCAAATTTGCTAGGGGTGGAGGTGGTCTGTTGAGTACAAAAATAAGCAGTTCAACCATTTAGCTTAAACATCTGTTAAGACTTTTGAGGAACACCTCAGATGATGCAGGGATGATTTCGAGAGATCCATATTCAATCGAAAATAAACTCTAAAAGTTCTTAGGGTGTCAAAATGATCCTACAACTTCGGATAGAATTTCTTTGTGAGAATGAAACCATTGTTGTTAGCTTTTTGAAGAAGAGTTCTCAAGTGAAACAAAATCATACTCCATTAGCTGCAGCACAGAAGCTTCATATTTAACACTCTTTCTTCATGATGAGAAGGTGGACCATAGACTATAAGAGGAGTGTACAAGTTTACAATATAATGGCAGTCATGAACTCGAAAGAAAAACAGCGCCAAAACAGTTATCATGCAATTCATCAAGCTGGACACCAAAGCAAACTGAATATGTAAGTGCATACTCCACCTCATGTTGTACTACTATGATCTGTGTCTCCTTTTCTTCCTAAGGTGTTACTTCTTCCTTGCCATCACACAAACAAAATAATCATGATACTATTGGAGACTTTGTAATAAGATTATTTTATGAGGAAATATGCCAGAGGAGCCTAATCTCCTCGTTCTAACGTAAGATTCATACCACTAAACGAAACCTATCTCTACTCTTGTATCATTTTTATCTGAGAAACCAGATCCTTCTTCTTCGGTTTCAGAGTTTAGTGTCCCTCACACAGCTCAAGAATTCATATTTAGTCATCCTGAGGAATCCATTTTCTCTTCCTTTTCTTTACTCCCGTCTCCTTCCTCTTTGTCGAAGAACACTTGGAATGGAAAATACGTTTCCTTTCGATACAACCTCAATATTCATGCCATACAATTTTGAAGTTCACTTGTACGTTGGTGAGAGAGCTCAATGCCTAATTTCACTTTCTCTGGAATGAGCTGCACACATCATTTCAATAATTCCCCCCTCCCCCCCTTCTTTTCCAATTATCCTTTGTGTTTCTCTATCTTATCTTATTTGAAAGGGTAGTGATTAACTCAAATTTAATCTTTTTTTTCCTTCCAACACCATTTTCATTTCACAACAGGTATCCAAAATTTTAAAAGAGGATTCAAAGTACCCACAAAAACCTCATTATATGTGCTTAATTTGCAGTCGATCAGTACCTTGGGCCAATTTCTAACACCGTAATCCACATAAAATCAAAACCCACAAAGCTATTAATTAGATTGTTACTCACATTCTTGGCCGCGAAATCGGACGCTCTGAGGCTTAAGATGTGGGTCTATTTCTGATAGCCAAATCAGACACGCTGCGTCGCTGACACACCTCTACCGGCTGACTCAGTGATCGGAACTCGGATCGGCGGCGAGGTCGACTTTTGATCAAAACGGACTACGACCAAAAAGGCCTTTTGAGAAAGAAAAAAAAACTTCCGGGTTGTAATCAAGTGTGCGCACCTAACTTTCTATCATTTTTTTTCGGTGTATATCTTCTCTGATCAAATACCATTAGGCATTCGATTTACTTGATATTTTTTAAAATCATTTTAATAAACAAGCTCTACAATACGGACGAATCGGATCTTCAAATCAATTCTAAAATAAGGTCGAAATTGCCAAAAATGGCGGAGAAGTCTACTCACGTTATATAAGGTTGTAATCAAGTGTGGCTAGCTTTCTTTTTTTCATTTTTTTTCGAGATATATCTTCTCCGATTAAATACCATCAGGTATCCGATTGACTTCATGTTGTACACAATAATTTTAATGGACAATATCGTCAAAATGGACAAACCAGATCATCAAAATAACTCCAAAATAAGTTTGAAAATTACCAAATAAGGGATAGAAATCTTCTTCTTCATACTTCGCAGGTTAAAATGCGAAGTCTAGTGAAAACCAAACTCGTGTTTTATACATCCGCGTTCGGGCTTTTTTTGGCTCCTGCCTAAAGCGTTTCCCGCGAACATGCTTTTGTCATAACACAGATCCCAGGTTCAAGACGCGAGGTTGAGCCAAATACGAAACTCGCGCTAATGGAACACGATTCTCCCAGAACATATATAAATACTTGATGATAGTTATTTTGTGTTTCAAAGATTTTCCTCTCACTCTACGTCTATCACCTCACCTCTGATTTCGCTGATACATACAAACTCTACACCTGGATTCACTCCCTGATCTATGCTTGCTCAAAACTCAGTTTATTTTCACGAATGCCTTTATCTTCCCCAAAGTGGCAAATCATGCACTGCTCTATCTAACCTCAAAGCTGGATGGCATTGCGTCGGTATCCGGGTTCGGTTCAGATCCCTTTGTTCCGTCGTCCTTGGTTCACATAAATGTCAAATGCAGTCAATTAAAGGATGCCCATAAACTGCTCAATGAAATGTCTAAACCAGACGTGATTTCTTGGATTGCTTTAGTTTCGGGCTATGCTCGGGTAGGACATGAGAGTGATGTAAAGGAGGTCTTTGAGGACATGGAGAAAAAAGGATCGAGCCAAATATGGTATCTTGCAATTGGATGATCATGGGAGTCCATGGGAGTGGATGTTATTCAGAAACAGTGTTTGATGTTTCGAAAGATGCATTGTGTTCTTCCTGAAGTGAGGGATTTGGAGGATTTGATTTTGGGCAGTCAGATTCAATTGTAGGAAAAATATAAGGCCACAGTAACTCCCACTACAAGTTGGAATATTGAATGGTCGGTAATTGGTGGCTTCAAATAAAACAGTAAAACATGCAGAATATGTACGTTGTCGACACCATTTCGATCTCCCTAATTCCTTGCACTTTTTCGTTGATCACCACCATGCCGGGTTTTTCCAATATCACTTTCGTGACCGGAATGGTGCAGGTTTCCAACACCGAAGCTTCTATATTGACGGCTCTTGCTTTTTGTCTGTGCATTTGTTCAGGTATTGTTTTCTTTTTTCCTTTTATGGTGTTGTAGTTTTTTCCTTGTCAATATATTGAAAATCTTGCTCTTTCACCTAAAAAAATGTCTTCTGATTATTTTTGACCTTTTCAGCTATTAGTACTCCATCCAGCCTCGTTATGGGACTTCTGTGTCGGCCTTTTGGATTGGATCTATCTAACTGGTAATTAAAGTAGCCCACCATATCCACAAAAGGACTGGAACGAGTCGGAGACCCTCACCATTTGGGTTGGACTTTGGAATTATGGAAACATAATTTAGGCTTAGGCCCAATTCTGATTAATTTGCGTGGTGATTTCACATGTGATGTTGATTTTGGCGCTCTACTTTTGTACGTAGGCGCTTCATGTTGACATATGTATGACTGGTTTTGCACCCTTGTCCACCTCACCCCACAAAATCCCAAGGCATGTGATTTCATTAGCTATCAGCGATCAAACCAGCATAGAAATGACACCATACGAAGTTTTGTATGGGCATCCTTGTCGATCCCCAGTTTGTTGGACAAAATTAGGAGAAACAAGCCTATTAGAACCAGTGTTAGTTTGAGGGACAACAGAAAAGGTTAAGATCATCTTTCAACGACTTTTGGCAGTGCTGAGTCAGTAGACCACTGGCCTTTCAAACTGGGAAAACCGTCACTCTCAACAAAGACGTCACTCTCAAGAAAACAGCCCGTAGAGATCCATGATTATAGTGAGAAGTGCATCCAACGCAAAACCATTCAACCCGTCCGAATCTTTTGGCAACATTGAGGAGTTAAGGAATCAACTTGGGAGCGATAAGATATTATGCACGTAAACTACCTTCGTCGGTTTCCACCAGAACTTTCACCCTAATTTCGAGGACGAAATTTTGTTAAGGAGGGTATGTTGTAACGACTCTAATTTTTTCACTAATTTTTTTTTTGAATAAAAATTTATATCTTGTATTTTTAAACTGACTAGTATCTGTCAATATATATATATATATATATATTTACCCGTATGTTATGATGATCCAAAAATTTAAATAAGTTAAATTATAATCTTATACAAAAAAATTATTTCCTTATAAAGTTAGTTAGATAATTATAGATTATACTCTATATTAGTTTAAATTGAGTTATCAAAATTTCCTTATATGTATTTTTTTCATCACCCCTTTATTTTTTTTGATCCGTTCATCACCCCTTTATCAAAAACAAATATCTCGGCCCTCTCCCTCTCCCTCTCCCTCTCCCAGCCGTCTATCTCTCTCTCTCTCTCCAATAATTCTTTTTCTTTCTCCCCAAGGAAACCATCCCCCTATTTCTATTTTTTTAGGCTAAACTTTTTATCTTTTCCAAATCATTAAATTCGACCTTATCTCCTTCCTCTTTGCACCCCACTCCACCCCACCTCTATAAATACCTCTCTCCCCTCTCGCAATACAACACTCCTAGTCCACTATAAAAACAAAAAAAAACAAGAAAAGAGGGATCACACCCTTTCGTTTTTCGTCCATATCACGTCTCTCTATTCACAGTCTGTTTTCTCCTAGTTGCTGTCGTTTTTAGGCCTAAGTTTTTTTGGCCTAAGTTTCTTCACGAGCTTCGATTTCGACCCAAGAATCACCCAAAACAGTCAAGGATTGAAAGAATTATCGCTGTCTAAAGTTCAGTGAAATTTTCGGATTTCTGTTTCTAAACAGCAAACAGGACTTATGAAAACCCTCACTTTTCTCCTAGTTCGAATGGTTTTCGGGCTTCGACTTCTTCACAAAAGTTGTAGAGCGTTTCAAGATTTTCGCGTTAAACACAAGAATCGTCCAAAACGGAAAAGGTTTGGTCAAGTTATTCCAGTCCAAAGTTACTGCTAGAATACCGATCTTTCGCTGTCAAACGAAAACCCACCGAATTCCACCGAATCGTTTTGTCTAGATTAAAGGTATTATAATCCCTCTCTTACCTTCTCCTAAGTATATTGAGTGATTACGTACGAATTTTATGTTCTGGAATGAAAAAAATCGACCCCGACGTTGTGTGGCCGGAACCGGCCATCTTCCTCTGTTTTGCCGATTGTATTCTGTAAACCCACGTAGTGGGATTTGAAAATTTGGTTGAAAATTACCCTTTAGCCCTTTTAGTTTGATATGTGTGTTAAGTTTGGCCCTTATGCATGTATAAGTTGTTAAAATTGACCGCTGAAGTTATTAAGTTTATATTTTGGTCCTGAATGTTAATAATACGGGTTTTATATATTATAATCAATACCCGGAGGTGATTAACTGTAATGTTCGGCCCCATAGTTGATATATATATATATTATGATTGTATTGTTTTAGCTAATATTTTATAGGTAAATAATAATAATGTTTATTAAATAAAGATTTCCTGTAATAATTAACTTATTGGCCATACAAGATTAAGGACAACGGTCCATTCATAAAAACTTACGTGATTCTCTAGCTTTTTGTTTATTTCAATTTTTGATGTGATTATTTGTATATTACTCCAACTCTTGATTTAAATGCTAGATTGGACCATAGAGACATGGGGTGGTATGCGAAATAGAATTCATCTAAACGATGCTAGATAATGGATAAACTGGAAAGTTTTTATTTTGAGATTGTCTGCAGGCAGATTTTGAGATTGTGATGAGATTTGCGATGAGAATTAAAACTGGCTGGTGTCCAGTGATGAATTGATACTGACGGGTGTCCAGTGGTGATTGTGATGTAGTTTGTGAAGTGGTACATAAGATAAGCGAACCCTAGGCATGATTCAGGCATGATAAGCTTTCCATTGTTGTAGTTATTAGGATGCACACTCGGTATATAACTTAGGTGTATCTGCGACAGCAAAGGGAAGTGATCTCATGAGACCGAGCATGACTAGCGATTGGGGAGGAAAGATCTCGCGGATGGATCTTAGATTTCACATTAGAATAATGAATAGTAATAAGCTGATGTTTGTGAATTTCTATTCTACTTTTCGTATCTTTATTATCCTGTTACTTGCTAACTGTTAAGGTAAGAGGGGTAGTTGGGTTGGATTATTCTACTGGGTGATTTATCACTCACGGATACGTCTGTATCCTGGTAAATCGATTGCTTCGGCGATCAATTTGCCAGAGGGTGCAGGATTCAATGGAGGAGCAGTCAGACACAAAAGGAATACTAGGGACAGAGATCGAGTTTGCTTGGGATCCGTATCAAGCCTAGAGTCAGCTCTGGAGTTAATGTATTTTGATTTAACAAATTTATCTTGAGATTGTAATAATTAAACCTTTATTCTGAAAAATTATATTTATTTAGAAAAAATTTCGTAAGAAAGTATTTTATTTTGCTCCCGAAAAGTCGGGGCGTTACAAATGGTATCAGAGCCAGGTATGTGATTTTCTTGTTTTTTTTTTAGATGGACCCCACGTTTGCAGACCAACTAGCCGATGAATGGAGCAGATTGCAAGACTTCTTGGAAAACACCGTAGGATCCGATTTCTCTTTTCAAGACCCTTACGTGCCAGCTGAGTTCCCTATTATGTACGGCCAGCATCAACAGCTGAGGGCGAATTTGCCAAATCAGAGGGAGGTATACACGGCTCAGCATCCAAGCCCATGGAAAAGGGCTAATCTCAAGAGGGAAATCCGTGACATACTAGAAAGTATACCAGGCTTTGACATCAGGAGCGAACCCAATAACTCACATTATAGGGATATGGATAACCAGCCTCCGATTCCCACCGCAGACCGGAACCATAACTCTCCCAACATTCAGGAGGAGGATGAGATGGCCCAGCTAACTGCGGAAGTAGAAAACCATCCTCCTCCTGAATGTTGGGAGAGTCATGGTTCCGGTCTGGGGTGGGAATCGGAAGCTGGTTATCCATATCCCTATAATGTGAGTAATAGGGTTCGCTCCTGATGTCAAAGCCTGGTATACTTTCTAGTATGTCACGGATTTCCCTCTCGAGATTAGCCCTTCTCCATGGGCTTGGATGTTGAGCCGTGTATACCTCCCTCTGGTTTGGCGAATTCGCCCTCAGCTGCTGATGCTGGCCGTACATAATAGGGAACTCAGCTGGCACGTAAGGGTCTTGAAAAGAGAAATCGGATCCTACAGCGCTCCGTTTTGACATATGTATGACTGGTTTTGCACCCTTGTTCACCTCACCCCACAAAATCCCAAGGCTCAGTGTAATCCATGACTGTTTCTATCAGTCATCATCGGTGTCAACACCGTCTAGGCTTTGGTAATCTGCAATTGGGCGTTGTTCGGGGATGTCCACTCTGCAAGTGCGCTAGCAACAGTGGTGACCAGCCTGAGCAGTACCATTTATATGACCTTCTTACAAACCTCTCTGTGGATCCCGGTCGGCATTGCCGCTGGCGTTATTGTATTGTTAGAACTCATGCAAATGGTGAGTCACAATCTTGACTCTCTCTTTTTTGATAAGTTAATTATTCTAAAATTAATTTTTCAAAATTTGATTTGTTGCAGTGGGCAATACAACAGAGGGCCTATGTATCTTTTTGCTTCCACCACCACAGACACTACCAGAGCTACTCAAGCGACTTAGGCAAGGAACTTTCATGCTCTGTGTTCTGCGTGTGTGTGTTTGTTTTCTCTTTTCATGTTCTTTTGGTTAAGTCTTGGTACTGTAAAGATTGAGGGAACGAGGCTTACACTTAGTACTTTCAAGATTAAGATCATGCAGTTACTGAGATTCATTAAGAAATAAAGAAAGGGGTCACACCTCTTGAATTATTATATATAGAGCTACCTCTTGCCAAAGCCTCTGTATTCTCTTGCTTTGAATGTATGAAATACGGGACTTAACATGCTTTTATAGATTTCACACTTGTACCTAATTGATAGATTCAACGCGAACTCCCCTACTGATACCTTTCTCCAAAATGATAGTACCTTTGAAGATTTCCCATGGTTTACCTTCCAAGATGGATTGGAATTGAAAGCTGCCATAATCTTCTTAGAGTAATTGATGATTTTGCCTTGTAACTGACTTGCATGACTTGCACTTCTCAATAGAGTAGTAATATGGTTAATAGATGTTCACCAGAAGCCCATGTTGAGGTGCTTAGTTAGAATTTGAAGAAAATTGAACAAGATAGTGGAATTTGTAAAGAAATGATGGGTCAGAGGTGTTAATAGGCACAAAGGTGACAAGGCTTTTTTAAGACGCTCCTCCTATTGCGCCGATTGCTGCCTCGACCCATGCCATTGCCTAGGCTGCTGTCCATGCCGCTAATGTGAACAACAATTGAAAGGTAACAAATCGATTTATTTTAATTATAGCTTGTATAGAAACATTAACCAAGCACCGGAAAATGAAAACAGAGGGTAATAGACTAGGACAATCCATTGTAGTAATTTATTCACTCCTCCTGCTGCGTTGATTGTTGTCCCAGCCCATGCCACTGCCCAGACTGCTACCTAGGCCGCTGTTGCTGCCCAGCCCACTGTCCATGCCGCTAATGCGAACAACAATTGAAGGTAACAAATCGATTTATTTTAATTATAGCTTGTACAGAAACATTAACCAAACACTGGAAAATGAAAACAGAGGGTGATAGACTTGGACAATCCATTGTAGTAGTTTACTAGGCGATAGATGACGCTGTCGTAGGATCGAGTTCTAGTTGGTTGTTTATTTACACCGGAAAATTCCACTGGTTCCCACCGTGGATCCGTTCTTTCGCTCGTTGGTGGTGATGTTCAAGTAGAAAGTGGATGTGTTCATGCTTCTGCTCTTGTGAGCCAGTCTGCTCTTCGCACAAAGGTGACAAGGCTTTTTTAAGAAGTGCTTTTTCATTACATTACAAAAGTGAGTACAACTTAGCTCTATTTATAGAGCAATTTTGCCGACTTTCCCATTTCTAGAATAGTTAAGTTAAAACTCATGTGCTTAATTACAATTTTCTAGATCTCTATTTATAGGTATTTTGTTACATATCCTACATTATTTTCTAGAACAAGATTATAATTTACTTTTCTAACACTCCTCCTTAATTTGTAATCTTCATGAGATCCTGAAAATTAAAAGAATTTTTCTGATGCTACTGATTTGGTCACGATATTTGCTAGCTGCTCTTTGGTATTGACGAACTCAAGCTGAATTTTTCCTTTCTGCACCAAGTCTCTAATAAAGTGATGTTGAAGCTCAATATGCTTTGTCCTTCTATGAAAAATTAGATTTTTGCTCATTGCCATATAGTTGCAGTATAGGCCCTTCCTTCTTACCCATACTGTTTCACAGGTTGCATCTGTTGCTACCATATATTCTGCTTCCGCCGATAACAAAGCAGTTGTTCTTTGTTTTTTAGAACTCCAAGACAATCTAAGTAGACAACCTTGTAAATTGGCAGGACTAGCTTGGGAATTAAAGCATTCACTTGATCCAAACCTCGAGAACGGTCAAGAAGTTGGTGCACGTACAGCCGATGGTAGAAGCACAGACAGATACCAGTTCACTTCTCTTCATAATTAATGACTAACTTGTGCCCATAATAGGAGCCTCGAAGTGCTTGGAGCTCGTAACCCTCGAAATAACGTTACGTTGGGATTGCTCCCTTCAAATTACTCTGCATTGCATTCAACGTCGCAAGTGCAAATACAGCACAGAATGGCAGAATATGGAGTGGCTATAACAGTACAGTACACTATAAAGCTATTGAAGCGCCGACTGACCTATCACAGCCAACAGGATAAACATGTCCTTTTGTACCGAAAACAAACGCGCTACCAAGCTGCACTTCAAGTGAATAGCTCATCAACCGTGGATCATGATACGTGTCATTATAATTGTATACCTACCTGAATTCACATCCCACGCGAGTATTGACGATATACAACAGAATGTCAAAGGTCTTTATTCAAACGAAAGAGTAATAATCAACGCAACCATTGGTAAGGCACAAAAAGCTTCTCCTTGCTTGGTAGTTGGTTGACAATTTGGAACACTGGCCTGGGGGAGGGTCCCTCGATCATCATTTCTGGTACCCTCCGTCAATGGCATTCATGTCCTCCTCAACCTTATCAGTCAAATAAACCCGGGGAAAATCATTAAACACCAAACGCTCCCTCTCCCCGCCCATGCCTTCCGCCGCCAAATCCGTCCTTTAAACCCTCTGCCGGTGCATCAAGAAGCCCTGGGAGATCACTGGCCCCGAGTACATGGACGCTGCGCCCAAGGCCACCAAGTACTTTGTCTTCTACCCGGCCACCGTGCCCCAAGAGGCCATCGTCCCCACCTCCGATCCCGAAACGGTCTTTGACATCAAGTTCTTCTCCCGCGACCAGCGCCGCAACCGCCCCCAAATCCAGTGCACCGTGCTCAAGAAGGCGGATGTCGCCCATCCCCAATAGTCCACTTGATGCCTTTATATATCCAGAATAGGTTTAGTTTTAAGGATACTTTTCCAGGTATATGTGCGTGCGTGTGCACACACAAGAATAATACTAGTTACAAAAGGGGTGTACGTAAGAGGAAGAAATGACAGAGATTCCTTTTACTTTCTTCTCGTTGGTTTCACTCTTGTTGAGTCTCTCATGTGTAATGGGCGCATTTGATTTGGTTGACAAAGTTTGTCTTCAAAATAGAAGTCCTCCTTTTTGTCACGCAGCTTTGAGGTCCGATGTTCTATCAGCCATATAAAATTATACCGGCCTAGGATACGTCGCTCTTGACTTGACGCGGAGACATGTTACAGCCACCGGTAACTATATCAAGACCCAAATAGCGCAAAATCAAGATCCCGGCCTCAAGGAACCCCTCGTGTTTTGTGTGCAGAAATATAAAGAAGCTCTATATGCTAGCTTGTGAAAGAGCAGGGCTCAGCTTGGGTGAAAGATATTATGAAGGTTTCTATATATCTTGCCGGAGATGCTGTTTCAAGTATTGGTAAAGTTTGTCAAAATGAGTTCGGAGCCAAACCCTCCCCAGTCGGAAGGAGAATTAATAAAGTTACAGTAGAGTAGTTTTTGGTGATCTATCGAACTATTGCTTCTTTTCTAAGCAAGGTTCAGTAGAGAGAACATGTCTTAAAAATATTTTGCGGTAACCAAATACCCAAACTAAGGAAAATGCTTCAACACACACCGGCCTCCAGTTTCGAGATACATGGTGAATGTTACGCAAGCCTAATCCTGTGCTGTTATCCTTCCTTTTTTCGCATTATTACCTCCTTATTTTCCTATTAATATGTTCTTCTTTCGCGGATCAAGAAAATAACACTGGTAGTTTTGGATTTTGGTAACATTGCCAACGAGGATGTCCTGTGCTAGCTCCTGGCACATGCGACAGCGCCGATTTGAGTTCTTAGTACGAGACTGGATTTTTTTACCTCGTGTCTGGTTTTTGTATTTTAATGTAATCAACCATCTCACACATGCCGACCAAATCCAGATTATTTTTGCGTGCAAAATGCTCGATTCTCCAAAAAAGCGAGCAATTTGGGACGATATTGAGGCAGATGGGCATGACTCTTGTTCATTGAATAAGCACTCCACTCCCTCGTATGCGTTTTTTAATCACTTTCTTTTACTTGTTGAACTTAATTAGCTCGTGTATACTCACTCTTGAACTCATCGATCTAGGGCAGAGCATAACTCGTCGCAACACACGTAGCTAAATCTCATTAATGCATGAGTCTTCGATCTTATCTTGGCTTCATCAGTTCGGAATCCATACTAGCTACTAGCTCCTGCTATATTATGTGTGTCAGATCAAATGAAAATTACGCTATAAATATTAATCGTAATATTGTACTTGTCAGCTAGTGAGGTCTTTTTTGACTGGCATATAAATATTTTGCCCATGTTACTAATTAATTAATACTGCAATAATTTCCAACCATAGTTCACGAGGGCATTGTCAACAAACCCCGTTCAATGACAAAACGATGAGCTGATTAAGGATCCTATAGGTGTAGGTGAAACATTGACTTGGAGATTCTCTCCCGGCTGCTGAACGGCTCATTAAACAAAGGAAAGATGATAATAATTTTAAGATAGATATAATTGTTTACAAAAATAAATTATACAAGATTATTGTTTATGGAGGGACCCACTATCTGATGAGTGATGTTCAATCACCGTATTTGAAGAGATAGAAAGGCCCGTCAAATTAATTTGTTGCTCTGCTTTGGTGTTTGGGTTGAAGCAACTTCTTTCGACATTGTCCTTCAAAAAAACCTTGAAGGTATTTCATGAGAAGTAATAATTCGGAGTTTTCGGAGTACCATGTGGCGTTGTCTACGTGGTACTCTTTATAACCATACACGTAGCGACAAATTATGCGTTGGGGACATTATCATTTATTTTTATTGGGTGGTTGGGAGAGTGTGAGTGACCCACATTGTGTGGTGGCAATATTTTATTTGTCAATAGTACCAAATAACAATGACACATGGTACTCCAGCTACACACTAATGAGATTCTTTGAGCAAATAACAATGACATATGATACTCCAGCTACACACTAATGAGATGACATATGATACTTTAGCTACACACTAATGAGATTCTTTGAGCAAATAACAATGACATATGATACTCCAGCTACACACTAATGAGATTATTTGAGTATATAATTGGGGAAAATCTTTATTTATGGAGGCAAATCTCGGCCGTCCAAAAGTGTTTTGGACGATTCAAATTGAAGACAAACTATTAACGATAAGAAATATTTACCTAGACCCCCCTCCACGTTTACCCGTTTAATGAGGGGGTCTGGCCGTAGCGAAAATTCGCAGAGGGGGTGACCGTGAAAAACGGGTAAACGTGGAGGGTTGTCTAGGTAAATAACCCAAATATTTATTAACGGTCAAAGATTAAAAACATATCTCAACCGTTGATTGCCGAAACGGACGACTGAGATTGCGCGTTTTCCATGAACAAGCTATTCATGGCTGGTCCATGAATAAGGCAATCTCATATAATTGTGTGTTTCTGACAAACTCTTTGCATAAAGCACCAAAGATACTCCATCGAGCTCTCTGCCATGAACTCTCTCACTCTTCCATTTCTATTGGTTCATTTCTCTCTCCTAATCCTTCTCACCTCTGTTTCTGCTACCTTACCCCACAAAATCCCAAGGCTCAGTATACTCCATGGAACATTCACTAGAGGCCCATCCAATACCATCTCAGCCTCTGCATCAAATGACATGGAAACCTTCTTTTACAACCAAACACTTGATCACTTCAACTACAGGCCGGAGAGCTATGCAACTTTTAAGCAAAAATATGTAATCAACTCCAAGTATTGGGGTGGTGCAAAAGAAAGTGCTCCAATCTTTGTCTACTTTGGTGATGAGCAGCCACTTGATGTGCAAATGGGTGCAGTTGGGTTTCTTTCAGAGAATGCTCCTCATTTCAAAGCTCTGCAAGTTTACATAGAGGTATAAACAAATTAAGTCATATTTTAGTACAAATACATGTATTGATGTATTGGATGGCAAACTATTGAACGTTTGAAAGAGTGATCATCAAATTTTTACATTAGAAAATTCTTTTTCTGATATCAGCATCGATTCTACGGACATTCTATACCATTTGGAACAACGGACGAGGCGATGAGCAATGACAGCACTCGTGGTTATTTCAATTCGGCTCAGGCTCTTGCGGATTATGCAGAGGTGATCATCTACTTGAAGAAAAAACTATCCGCACATAATTCACCGGTTATTGTTGTCGGAGGGTCCTATGGGGGAAGTAAGTACTAAAAATTATTATCCATAGTACATTTAAGGAGAAGGCAATATTGCTTTCTTGTACTAGCTGTTCTAATATATCTTTTCTATGTTCATTGTAAAGTGTTAGCTTCATGGTTCCGGCTGAAGTATCCCCATGTTGCTCTTGGAGCTCTAGCTTCATCAGCTCCTATCCTTTACTTTGACGACACCACCCCACGAGATGCATACTATTCAGTTGTTACCAAGGATTTCAAAGTAAATCTCTGAAAATCTTGCATTTATTTTCTTAATTTTCAACCTACATTCAACCATAAGTGATAACAATAGTAATCATGGAATACTCTTGCAGGAAGTTAGTAATAGTTGCTACGAAAGAATAAGGAAATCATGGTCTGAGATCGATAGAGTCGCTTCCAAGCCGAACGGTCTCTCCATCCTTAGCAAGAAATTCAGGACTTGCACGTAAATTGCACATTCCCCAGCTGCCCTTATCTTCAATCTATTTCATGATTTGAAAAGCCTTAATTAGTAGCGCTTGCCCAATTGTTTTCTTCATTTAATTTGCAGGCCGTTGGATAATTCCGGGGACTTCAAGGGAGTCTTAGAGTTAATATATGCCATTGCAGCTCAATATGATAGTCCGCCGTCGTACCCTGTTTCACAGGTCTGTGAGAGAATCGACGGAGCAAATGAAGGAACCGATATTCTTGGCCGGATATTTGCCGGCTTTGTTGCTGTCGCTGGAAACATGACTTGCTATCCCTTCAAAGAATACTATACGACATCGAAATTAGATGGCTGGACTTGGCAAGTAAGTCTATATAGCTATCCTTGTGGTCTTGTATTAAACAATAAGGACTCGAACTGAGCACCTTCCGATGCCCACTCTTTTTTTCCTTATATTATAATTGAATTATTTTTGGGCAGGTATGCAGTGAGCTGGTGATACCAGTGGGCATTGGCGTGAACGACACAATGTTTCAACCAGATCCTTTCAATCTAAAGCAATTCATCAATGGTTGCAGAAGTCTGTATGGGGTCTCACCTCGGCCGCACTGGATCACAACCTACTATGGTGGTCATGTAAGTTCTTTTTTCCTTATGTTTGATGGACACTCTCTCCGTACCAAAATATTTGTTGGGTCCGCAGAACAAGAACTTAAATATAATGTAAAAATTTTGAAAAAGTTTCAACAATTGACTAGATATCAATGAATTCTTTTAATTTAAATTTTTTTTGGAGTTCTTAAAAAAAATGTACTACTTTTACGTTCAAATTCTGCAGATCAGATAAATATTTTGGAATGGAGGTAGTAGTAACTATTTATTCACTTCTAGCCACTTTTGTAATAATTAATCAAACTCTCCCTCCTAATCCTCAATAATTTATTTTTATTCAAATTCTTAACCCAAGCACAAGACTAATATTTATAATGCATTTGCAGGATATAAAATTGGTTCTCCGTAGATTTGCTAGCAACATCATTTTCTCCAACGGTCTCAGAGATCCTTACAGCAGTGGAGGGTAAATTAGACTCAACGTACATTTTTAAATACTAGGAAAAGAAATTGAAAGATTCACCTACTTTTGACTTAGCTCCATCGATCCTATTCTAATTATTTTCAACACAGGGTGTTAGAGAACTTATCGGACACTCTTCTTGCTGTTCATACTGCTAAAGGTGTGTGCTCCTCAACCATTTTAAACTACATTGCACAATATTTTATGCTTAATCTTTTACAAGAATAATGTCATGGTAGTAACCTCGAGATGCAGTCACTTTAGGCCTCCAAAAATTTACAAGCTTTTATGGGTCCTTCCTATTTTGACAGCCTTATATTAGTCCAACAAAAAAATTCTCATCTTTCATTTTCGCTTTAGACCTCTGAAAAGTCTCGGTCGCCTCTGCACCATTTATGAAATCATTTCTGGTTCCATTTCTTAGCTAAACATACAGTGTGAAAAATCACTTGGTCTAAAATTTTGTTCAAAATTTTAGCGTGTTAATTAATCCTGCAGGATCCCATTGCTTGGATATTCTTACGCCAACGAAAACTGATCCACAGTGGTTGATAGATCAAAGAAAAGTGGAGGTCAAGATCATTGAAGGATGGTTCGAAACGTACTACGCCGATCTTCATTCTTTGTCACACTAGATTAAAAACAAACAAAAATACTCCAAATAAAAAGCAAAATAAACATGCATATATGATAATTTTTTGCAGAAAAGCTATGTGCACAGCAGCGGTTTTCTCCCGCCTCGGGTCGCAAAAAGATGATCGGAGCCGCTCATTTTGTTCAAAATATGTCGTTTAAGGTCTCTATAAAAAATGAGCTTCGTTCGATATCGTTAGAGGCGTTAACAAAACACCCAAAATCACTTCAGAATTTAGGCTACCTTAAACGACATATTTTGAATAAAATGAGAGGCTCCGATCATCTTTTTGCGACCCGAAGCGGGAGAAAACCGCTGCTGTGCACGTAGCACAGCTCAATTTTTTGTTAGTTAGATTTTCCAGCCATAGTCCACTTCACTTTTCTCACTACATGTTACTCTGCAGCGAAAACGGGTTCTGATATATCCCTAACCGGCCTATCCAGATGCCGCCTTGCTTTGTTTTTTTGTTTTTTTTTTTTTCTCTTCTTAGTTGGTTTCATGTAGTCAGATACAATATACATCCCCATTGGTCTAAATATTCTTCGGCATGGCGATGCGATATTGTTCCCTATCGGTTCAAGTTTAGTAAGGGTTATTTTTTTGTACGTTTTTTTCGCTTTGGCAGGAACCTCGTGCACTGGGTTTGCCATTTCTTTTCTTTCTTTTTTTTCACTTTGGTCTGTATTATTTTGGCGGAAAGAATTGTAGCAAATGTATTGCTTGTTTAACTGCAACTTGAATCAACCATTAGGAAATGTAAATGAGTCAAGGGTATTGGATTCATTGGAACCACTTACACCATCCGAGCGAACGAAGTTGATCACGACGGGGGCAGATTTGGTCAATTTGCTATCGACCAGTTCGGTCCATTTGGTGCATTCGGGCTGTTCAAAAGTGTTTTAGACGGCCCAAATTTAAAGAGGTGTTTTAGAGAAATAAAATCAAAAACACCTTCTTCAAATCTGAGTCATCCAAAACACTTTTAGACGGCCCAAATGCACCAAATGAACTGAACTGGTCGGTAGCCAAATTGACCGGATCCAGTCCTGATCACGACACAGTAGGAAAAACAAGCCATGCCAGAAGCAAAAGCTGCAAACATAATTCTCATCCATCCAAAATGCTTTCTTCGCGAGAATATGAACGCATCAGTTAGGTTCACGGAGCGCATGCTTCACCAACATCACGCCTCATCATGTTATTTATAGATACAACTCCGCAAGGACGGGACCGGGACCACGACAAATTTTTTTATAAAATTCAATTATTATTTATGAAAAAAAATTATCCATAACTTATATAGTTTCGCCACTGTTAGATTTTTTTTCTTATTTTTTATTATATACTAGTTATAAATCTTTTATTTTTTTTCAAGAAAGGAGACCAAAAAAAATATTCTAAAACTAAATTTAATGGGCTAAAGTGAAATAATATAAATGATGATGTGTAATTAAGAAAAAAAACTCTACATTAATTATAACCCTAAAATAACTTAACCTAAAAAATTAAGGAAATTTAATTATAATGTCACTTCTCAATTTATAATGCTTGGGAGTGCGGTTATCAATTTGGAAAAATCCATATAGGGATCTGAGGAGTGACATTATAAATTTAGAGAGTGACATTATCTTTGTGCATACCGATGCTTTGGACTATCAATGAAGGAAACATGATAATGTGCACATAAATTGAATTGGCTCTTTAGGCCTGTCATCTCTGATGCCATTTGGCTTTGATCTGGATGTATGGTTCCGCAACAAAACACATATAGGGGGTTGCTATTTAAATGGTACTCTGAGATCAGTCACTTTGTACATATTATCAAAAGTTAGGTCTGTCTCCAATCCTTCCCGCTCATATCCCCAATAATTGGGGACTACATGAGTTCTGTTGTTGTTGTTGTTGGAGTGGCATTATCGATGCCCAAAATTAAAATTAGTCTTTTTTCATACTCCATGTGCAAATGAAAAACATTATTTACTATAGTTTTTATTATGTTATTTTAATTTTTTCTAGAGCCGATGACTATTAATATTGTAATGTATGTTTTTATTTTTTTAGTATATATTTCGCCACTACTAGGGTAAAATTCTGGTTCCGTCCCTGCAACCCGATGAACATTTAAGTTTCTCTTGGTCATTTCCCGGAGGACGTGAAACGATCATGTGTTAAGGCGGGATCATGTGTAGTCCATTTAAACCAAAAGGGTAACAACCTTTCAGGGCATTTCTATATCGCCGTCAAGAGTTTCGAACGTGCCCCCAAATTTTCTACTAATGCACTTAGACCCAACATATTTATACGTGTCCGAATCTCATATCAAGTATGCAGAGCACCCACCAAGGCCCTGTCCTGTTTTCCTAATATCTAGTCCGGTCCAGTTTAGGACCCAACAACTATGGAAATAGCTCATTTTGTAGATCTCATCAAGTACATTATTATACACATAAAAATCAGCTTGCATAAAAAATCAACTCATTGCTTATCGATTGTTGCACGAACCTAACAATTTTTGGTTGGCGATTGAATGGTGCAATCATTGCTGCGTGGATAATATACTTGACGAATTTTGCAAAAAATGAACCGTTTTAAACTTTTAATTGTGGGAAAATAACGGCCTAGGACGTATTTTGATAATTAATACCTATCAAAGACATGCTAAAAATATTTGTTAATACTGAAAATGTCTTTGGCTGGTATTAATTGTCAAAACATATCATTGGCTATCATTTTCTCTTTAATTATTGACGTGGACCCATCACGGGCCCAAAAAAAGCCCAATCTAGATTTCGTTTTTTATCAGGCCCAAACTAGACTTGGATACTGGGAAAACTGGACATGACCTTGGTCTCTAGGCCGAATACCGACGGATCTTCGAAGACATCGAGTTCTGTACTTAACGGATAGAGCTGCAAATCAACCGAGTTGTTCACGAACTGTACAAGATTCCTTTGAGTTCAATTCATGTGCAAAGGTGAGTGCCCACCAAACTGGATTCGTCTTTGGATAACTCAATCGTTGAGGTTTATGTAGCCAACGACGGGTTCTGGATGATGGGATTTTGTAGCCTCCAGGCAATTTTCTATTCTTTTATTCTTTTTGAGCAATGAAATTGTCTGTTTTGTCCAAAAAAAAATGAATCGAATTTGAGCCTCAATTTTAGACTTTTTCAATAAGGCTCCGTTCCGTTGAAGAAAATAATTACATATGTATTTATTAAAAGTGATGTATTGTGAGAGAATGACATGTCTCGTGAAACGAAAAATAAGTATTTAAAAATAAGAATTCTAACAGAACTGGGCCTAAATGAGCCAATCTTGAATTTGACAGTATTCGGCTTAAGTTCACAAACCTGAAATATGTATATTAACTCATAAGAATTTCATTGAATATGTTATAAACGTTTAGACAAAATAAATTTTTTTATAATTTGTACATGCACAAAAAGTACTATAAGCTTAAATTATAATATTTTACAATTTTATACGTATATTGATAAACCTATTTATATTACAAGATAAATGTTTGATTTGTTGGACTAGACTTGAATGAAAGCATAAATATTAGTACTAATATTTTCGACTGGTTAAACTCATAAGTTTGAGTTGGACTGCGGATCAAAAAAAAAAAAAGTTTGAGTTGGACTCAAATGTCAAATCTATACAAGCTCAGATATAAAGCACATTGTTTTGCTCATTAGAGAGAGAGAGAGAGAGAGAGAGAGGAGGGAGGAGAGGGAAAGGGAAGAAGGAAGAAAGAAAGAGAGAGAGAGAGAGAGAGAGAGAGAGAGAGAGAGATGGACGATTCGGCTCTAGGCGGAGCCTCCCTGCCATCGGGCCCCGACGCCAAGAAGCGGCGCGTGACCTACTTCTACGAGCCCTCGATCGGCGACTACTACTACGGCCAGGGCCACCCCATGAAGCCCCACCGCATCCGCATGTCCCACAATCTCATCATCCACTACTCCCTCCACCGCCGCATGGAGATCAACCGCCCCTTCCCCGCCGGCCCCCACGACATCCGCCGCTTCCACTCCGACGACTACGTCGACTTCCTCTCCTCCGTCACCCCCGAGACCGTCCACGACCACACCCACGCCCGCAACCTCAAGCGCTTCAACGTCGGCGAGGACTGCCCTGTCTTCGACGGCCTCTTCTCCTTCTGCCAGGCCTCCACCGGGGGCTCCATCGGGGCCGCGGTCAAGCTGAACCGGCAGGACGCGGATATCGCGCTCAATTGGGCCGGGGGGTTGCATCATGCGAAGAAGTCCGAGGCCTCGGGGTTCTGCTATGTTAACGACATCGTTTTGGGCATCCTTGAGCTCCTCAAGGTTCACAGGGTATGTAATTTGTCTCTTCTCCATTTCTATCTCTATTTGATTTTTACATTCATAATTGGAATTACCTCTAGCAACTGCCCAATAGATATAGAGAAGTTTCAACCCAATGGGTTGGCCTAGTGGCCTCGGCTTGGGACTTAGGGTTTGCTCCTGGGCTCTGTTCAGTTGTCAGGAATGTTAGGAATGTTGCAGGGGAAATGGATTGTCAGGAAAAGTGAAGTGAGGTGAGCAAAGAAAAATGAAGTTTATTTTCCCGTGTGTTATATCGACAAGAAATCTTGCAAAAAAAACTAAAATTCCTCTCTTTTGACAAGATCTATTTTGCAGAAAAGTGTTTTCTAGTGGAAAAGTTAAAGCTATGGGTTCTATAACTTTCTTGGTAATTGAACGCACAGAAAGTTATGGGAAAGTTAATTTTTCCATCCTTTCTGTGCAACTGTGCAACTAAAAGGGGCCTAATTTTAGGTTTGATTCCTCTTGGCCCAAACACTAGAGTCAGATCACCCTATGTAAGCGGGTGAAATGGTTGTGAGAGAGGCTATAGGGATTAGTTTGTGCACACAAGTTGGCCCAAGACACCCTGCATTACCCAAAGAAAATTTAGAGAAGTTTGGTGTATCTTGTATTATTTAGCCATCTCTAGTTAGTTAAACCAGGCATAGAGACATGTTTATGTGGCATTAAACTTAAAGTTAGTAGGTTAACAATATCATCTTGGGCAACCTTGAGCTCCTCAAGGTTCAGAGGGTGCATAAGTTTTCTCCATCTCCATATCTATCTCTGTTTCATTTTGACACTCAAAAGTGGAATCACTAGCAAGTGCCTGTCAGATATAGAGAAGTTTGGTATATGTTGTGATATGTTGCCATCTCCAGCTAGTTAAACCAAACATAGTGGGAGTAGGGCCGATAAACGAGTCGAACGAACAAGTAGTGAGTTGTTCAAGTTTGGTTTGAAAACTTATGAGCTTCATAAATATATTGAAATACAGTCAAGCTTGGATTTTCACATTCATAATTTGAAATTAGTAGCAACTAGCAATGACCTAATAGGTATAGGGAAGTTTGGTTTTGTTTATAGTAATATTTAGCCATCTCTAGTTAGTTAAACCAAGCTTAGTGGGAATAGGGCTGATAAACAAGTCAAACGAGCGAGTGGTGGATTCATTGTTCAATCTTGCTTTGAAAATTTGATGAGCCTCGCAATTTATTCAAACTTGTTTATTTATAAGGCTAGCCAAACTTCAACAAGCTTTAATCGAGCTGATCATGAGTTTATCTTGTTTAATTTGGATTCTTCATATATCATAAGTTGAATGAGCCTAATTAATGAGCTAGAAAATATGTTCAAACTTGATTTGTTAACGTGACAAACTAATCTTAAACAAGCTTTTATTGAGTTTTTTGGTATGCTTATCTATGGAACATAGGCCCTTTACTCAATAAAGTACGTATGTGTCGTTACTCCTTGACTGGTTCTGAAACTTGTTCCTCCTTTTCAGTTGCCCTTTACACAAAGTTAGTATGTGTTGTTACTCCTTGTATGAAAAACTAATCATAATCACCTCCCAACCCACTCATTATTTATCCAATTATTTGCTGATAATAATTGGCCGACACATTGTAATGAAATACTACAATTTGATTTGATTTTTTTCTTTTTCAATCTTTGTGTAGGTTCTTGTTGTGTTGCATCCGATTTTTTCTTGTCTCACTAGTAACATATTTGGTTTCTTTCTCTCGTTTGCCCCACAAACTTTACACAATCTGCCATGTTTTAGTAACTTCAACTTTTTGGGCAAACCATATGTGGGATTATATATTGTTCAGGACAGGATTTCTGGTGTTTGAATGATAGTACGTAAAGGATTTTAGGTGTTTGAAACATATTATGTAACTGAAGAGACTCTTAACGCTTTTCTATTTCTTATTGGCGCATAAACTATTACAGTGTGCCTTTTTTGTCCTTGTTTTAGTGCTACACATTGAGGTTGATAAATGGTCATAGTACTATAACTCTTCCATCTTTCTTATGAACACAATTTTGCTGATCCATTCATTTTTGCCGGGCAGCGGGTACTGTATGTAGATATCGACGTCCACCATGGAGATGGTGTTGAGGAGGCATTTTTCACCACAGACAGAGTGATGACTGTGTCTTTCCACAAATTTGGAGACTTCTTTCCTGGAACTGGGCATATTAAAGACATTGGGGCAGGGCGTGGTAAGTACTATGCGCTGAATGTCCCCTTAAACGATGGAATTGATGATGCGAGTTTCCGTGGTCTATTTCGTCCCATCCTCCAAAAAGTTATGGAGGTTTACCAGCCGGATGCAGTTGTCCTCCAATGTGGAGCAGATTCGTTGGCTGGTGACAGATTGGGGTGCTTCAACTTGTCTGTCAAAGGTCATGCGGATTGCCTTCGTTTTCTTAGATCTTTCAATGTCCCTCTAATGGTATTGGGTGGGGGAGGCTATACGATTCGGAATGTTGCACGCTGCTGGTGTTATGAGGTATTTCTCTCTCTCTGCACCTTTGCTATTCATATTTAACTTCAACCTTTTGTCTAATGAATCCTTTGTGTTTAAGTTAAGTTTTTTGATTTGTCGTAGACTGCAGTCGCTGTGGGAGTGGAACCTGATAATAAATTGCCTTACAATGAGTACTATGAATACTTTGGGCCTGATTACACTCTTCATGTTGAACCAATGCCCATGGATAACCTGAACTCAACCAAAGATCTGGAAAAGATAAGGTAATTTTGAGTGACCTTTGTAGCATCAATTAGAGGCTTAGTGCTAATTATCTCTGCTCTGATAGTTAAAAAGTTGTTAGATGACTAATTGTCATATTCTACTGAATGAGATGTATTCTTAGACTCAACATGGTTTAGTTGGAAAACTGAAAAATTTTATGCTGTTTGAGGGCATTGTTGGCTTCTGCAACAATGCCAGACTGGTTTTCAATACATATATGCTCGTGAATCAAGGAGACTATGTAATGATGAGCATTATTAGTTAATTGGAGTTTGTAGGGAAATTTTGCAGTATTGTGTTTGGCTACCTATCATATGCCTGAATCATTGCCTAGAGGTATAATCTTAGGACATATCTCGCACAACTTGTCAAGAGCTGCTGGGGCACTTTGGTTCCAAGTTTCAAGCACACAGCTAACGTCCCATTTTTCTTTGATTTATTCATTCCTTCCAAAGCTTTCCTAAATATTGAGCACTTAAATTTATCTAAGATGCATCACAAGTGGAATTTATAGTCCATTACGGGGAAGCCACTGGGCCACAATGTCTCTTTCCTATGACTGGTGATTTTGGGGGCAGTCTAGGATTATTGGGTCGATTGGTAAGCCAAAGGGATTATCATCTTGGTTTTCAGATATCAGTGGAATTAATTCTTCACACATGCAGATGCATGTATGTATAGTCTTCTTGAATAAATTTTCTCGGGAGGACAATTGTTCGAGCAAGTTATTTGACTTTTGACCAGTTAGGAAATGGGTGCTTGCCTTGCATTGTTTGTGTAATACAAGTGTAAGCAACTTTTGAATTTTCTGTTTCTCATTGTGCACACAATAGTGTTTCTCTAAGCCTATCTTATTAGCAGCGTTGATGGTTCACGTGTGCGTAGCTTTGTAGAGTGTTGGGTGGATAGAAGCATCGCTTTAAGGGCTATGTCTAGGATAAGAGGGTGATATTTTGCAAGTTGTATACTCATGGATGTCAATGTCTGGTACCCCTCAGTTGGATTATGGATTTCGTGCTAATTGTGTTTTTCCCTTCCCATAAAATATTGCAAGTCTGTCATGTGCTTTGTTCTTTTTTCAAAGAATTGTGAACACATCCTTGCATATGGCCAATTGAGTTCATAGTTATAGCAAAATCCCTGTAAAACAATACTCCCTCCATCCTAATTTGTTTGTCCAATTTTGGGAACCCAACTTTTTGGGAAAATGACGGCCCATGACATGATTTGATAATTAATACCCGTCAAGGACATGCTGAGAACATTTGTTAATGCTGAAAATATCCTTGGCGGGTTTTAATTATCAAAACACGTCCTTGGCCGTCATTTTCCCCTACTTTTTTAGTAAACACAGTGATTGCACCTAGAGATGCTAAAATTTCCAATTTTTGCTCTTCAACTTTTTTGAATAGTTACTTTATTGTAGAAAAGCAAGGGTAAAAAGGGAATTTCATTCATCCAAAAAGTCAAATGGACAAACAGTTGTGGACATGCAAAGTTTAAAAGGGGACAAACAAATTGGGACGGAGGGAGTAACTGCTACTAGTGTACCAAAATTGATAAGGTATGGTTTTGTGAAGTTCCAAGTGAAGCATCTATTTTCACTAAGACCTGAACTTCTCTAATTCCATTTTCCCCATTTTAAATTCAGACTCCTTTAAGAATGCCCCGCCCTCTCCTCCATTCTATATGCAAGTGAGACAGGGTGTCAGACAGAGAACCGTTATGCCTTCTTCTGTTGTTGGCCTTCCTTTGTTCTTCCTTGAGAAACCACAGCATTTGGTGTTCTCTTCAGTTTTCAGCCTGGCCCACTTCAGTGCTTTTTCCATCGATAATGGTGGAAACATTGTTGAGATGGTACCATGTATTGGTGTGGATTTGCTTCAGATGAAGTAACAGTTGAAATGGTTGCTGAATCATATGTTTTGTGTGAGATTGCTGTGTTTGACTATTTTGTAAATGGACTTTAACATTTAAAACGAACTTGCTAAATTTTTGCAGGAACATGCTTCTTGAGCAACTCTCGAGATTGCCAAATGCACCTAGTGTACAATTTCAAACAACACCTCCCATTACTCAAGTTCCTGAAGAGGTTTGCCATACTGAACTGGACTCTTGATAAATTTGCCATGTCAATCCTAAACTATGCCCTTATTATACATCATTGTCACTGGAGGATTTGCTTGTATGTAGGCGGAAGAAGCTATGGATCGAAGACCAAAACAGCGCATATGGAATGGTGAGGAGTATGAATCTGATGCCGATGAAGATGAGAAACCTCGGTTTCAAAGCTTAAACTCTGATAGTCGCCCTAGTGTGAAAACGGAAATGAGGTAAGCTTTGGTGTTTTATCTACAGATCAATATGCAGATGAATTTTGTTCTAGTGGTAAAAGAAAATACCATTCTCTTTGTTAGACTAGTTTATTATGCTCATCAAGATAGGGGAAAATAAGAGTCTGAGCTCAAAATGTTAGTCCACAAGGCACTTTAAGTATTAGGGCCTCCTTTCAAACAACCTTTGCCTCAGAACCGAATGCATTTGAATATCCCGAATGAGGTTTACTCGATGTTCCTGTGCAACCTGATTACTGAAGTCTTTCAGAGACACAGATTCCGAACCTCTTTCTTCCCAAATGTAGTGCAGCAAGATACAAATGGACCAAGACACCAGTTGTGCATATTGAGTTTTGCATTTGTTTTCTTCTTTTGTGGGCAGGAGGGAATTTCATTGCCAATAGCAGAAAGATTTGGCTTGGACTTAATTATCCTAATTGCTAATTTCATCTTCCAAGAGGCAGCATGCTATTGTCATCTTGATGGCAAAGACAGCAACTTTTGTACATGTTCGTCTCACCTGCGAATAGTTTGACAATTACAAGTCTATGTTTTTTGACGATTATACTGATATGTCACTAATTGTCTCCTTGTTTCCCTCACACACATTGCCCGACAAACGCAAACACACAGCAGTTCATTTTTCTCATTTTGAGTATGCAACTAACGCAAGGCGTAGGATAATGCTTTCATAACTTCCCACTTTACTTTTCCGTTTTGTATTGTTGCTTTTCTTCTCGGTTTATTAGTTCTAAATAAATAAAGGCGGCGAGGAACTTGCATGAATGTAGTAGCTAATGGTTTAGTTGCTGGCTTTGTATTTATCCGTTCGTCTGAGTGGAAGTTTTGATTTGTTTCCCAGGGATGCCGCAGATGGAATCAAAAAAGAGATCAAAGACGAGACTATGACAGATGCACATACTCCATCTTGATATGGATGAAAAGCTGTACGGGTCACCATTAGGGTTTACAATTCACGCTCCGTCAATTTTCTTTGTGAAGGGAAAATTTACATAATTTGGAGTAGGTGCTTAACGCATGCCGAGTCATTGATGTACCATTTGTTTGCTCTATTTCCCTACTCCCCACCCTCCTTGTACCCCTTCAGCTCTTGAAGTAGTATGGAGTAGATTGTAGAATTATGTATTAGCATAGAAGGATAATGGTCCTGGCATTGTACAGCCAAGGAGTTGGTTTCTACGGATGACAGGAGTGAGTTTTGGTATGATTAACTAAACTCTGCATTTTTAGATGTGCGCAAATTTGTTGCATCTTTTTGCAATGTTGCCAAATGGCTCAAAGGACTGGCGCTTTGAAATGGAAATTAGATTGAGATTGCTCGTGATTCCCCCACTCCCATCTATTGTTCGCTCTTTGTAGGTTGTTTTTGGTTGTGAACGAAGAACTTCATAGACTGTTCATTGAGGTTCACTACGAGGTCTGGAAAAAGAAACGTTGTGAATCTTGTGATCATCGAAGTACGATCAGAAAGAATCCACATATAAGCCCAATCAAAGAAACAAGAGACTCATTATTTCCTTATGAGTAGTGAGAGCAGTTTTATGAACATCGATTAAAAAAAACCCACAAATAAAGTCTTACATGACCGTCTAATAAAGAAAACAAGAGACTCATTCTCTCTTTTTGAGTAGTGCTATCACAAATAAAGTCTAACATGGCCGTTTAATAAAGAAAACAAGAGACTCATTCTCTCTTTTTGAATAGTGCTATTAACACCGATTTGAAATACACATGTTTTTAAAATTATTGGATGCACATTCGAAGATTGTTCCCTTGAGGACATATCCCTCGGCTAACACACACTCACTCTCTCTCTTCATCTATTCATTCTCCTCTACAAATTTGCATTTCCATCTTCAGCATATGTTATAAGTAAAGCAGATGATAATATAGTTTCACACATAAATGTGCATCCAATTCCGTTCACTGCTCCTCGAACTCTCGAGGCTTCACCAACCTCTATCAAAAACCCAACAACTGCACGCTTTAATCACCAAAACCCATCTCTCACATGACCCGTTTTACGCGACCAGAATCATAAGATTCTACGCCATCAACCACGACCTTTTCTCTGCCCGTAACCTGTTCGACGAAACACCCCACCGAAGCGTCTACCTCTGGAACTCCATAATCAGAGCATACGCCACAGACCACAAGTTTACTGATGCATTTAGCCTTTTTAAGCAGATGCTTTGCTCAGAAACAAAGCCTGATAACTTCACATTCGCGTGCATTTTGCGCGGTTGTGCTGAAAATTCTGATGTTTTAGGGTTAAGACTTGTTCATGGAGGAGTTGTAGTTTCGAGTTTAGGATTGGACCATATTGTTAGTAGTGCACTTGTGGCAGGTTATTCGAAACTAGGCTTTGTTGATGAAGCAAGACTGGTGTTCAATTGTATTGGTGATCCAGATTTAGTTTTGTGGAATTCAATGGTTTCTGGTTATGGGTTTTGTGGGTATTGGGATAAAGGGTTAGAGTTGTTTAGTTTGATGCGAAGCGAGGGAAAGAAGCCCGATGGGTATACTCTGGTTGGGTTAATTTCAAGTTTAGTGGATCCTAGTTTGCTTGAAATTGGGCAAGGGGTTCATGGATTTTGTTTGAAATTGGGTTTTGATTCTATTGCTCATATAGGCAGTGTACTTGTTAGTATGTACTCAAGATGCAAGTGTTTGGATTCAGCACTACAAGTTTTTGGAAGTTTATCAGAGCCGGATCTTGTTACTTGGTCTGCTTTAATAACTGGATTTGGTCAATCTGGAAACTCTGAAAAGTCGTTAATGTTCTTCAAGAAAATGAGCGCGGAAGGTAAAAAGGCTGATCCCATATTGCTCGCTAGTTTGCTAGCTGCTACTGCTCAATTAGCAATTGTGGGACCTGGCAGCGAACTACATTGTTATGTTCTTCGACATGGGTTTGAGTCGGAAATAATGGTATCTTCAGCTCTAATCGACATGTACTTCAAGTGTGGATTCTTGCACTTAGGGATTAAGGTTTTCGATAGCATACTTGAAAGGAACACCGTTTCTTATAATTCAGTAATTTCTGGTCTAGGTTTGCATGGACTTGCTTCTGAGGCCTTTGAAATTTTCAAGGAGATGCTAGAAAAGGGATTTGAACCGAGTGAATCTACTTTCTCAGCTCTCCTTTGCGCTTGCTGCCATTCTGGTCTTGCCAAAGAAGGTCGCGAATATTTTAGAAGAATGAAAGATGAGTTTGGCATCAGTCCTAGAATAGAGCATTATGTTTACCTCATAAAGCTTCTCGGGATGGCTGGAGAGTTGGAAGAGACGTATAGTTTTATCCAGTCTTTGCCAGAACCAGTGGATTCCAGTGTTTGGGGAGCACTCTTATCATGCTGTGACGCTCTTGGGAATTCTGAATTGGCAGAAGTCATAGCTCACAAGTTCATTGAAGATAAGCCAGAGGAAAGTAGGTACAGAGTTATGCTTTCTAATGTATACGCTGGTGATGGGAGGTGGGATGAGGCTAAGAAGTTGAGGGATGGTATGAATGCTGAGATGAGAAAGATGGCAGGGATAAGCTGGATTTGATCGGTCAGCTTTTAAGCAGATGCTTCACTAGGAAACTGTTTTACCAGATTGCATCCATGTGCATAATACGGAGGAACTGTTTTAACAGCAGGAAGCTTCTTGAAGAGGTAAGGCATTGGAAAAGCCCTTTCTCATGACGTTTAGCTGACTGTATATAGTTTTTTTTCTTCTTCTTCACTTTCCTTGTTTTAAAATGCATCACTCCCCCTATACATAAAGAAGCTCACAATAGAATCATAGATAACCAGTATGTGAAGTATGGTAAATACAATGGATTAGCTAAATGGTAAGGAGAGGGAAGGTATTACAATCTTATAAGCACAAGTTTCTAGTTTGACTACCATTAAGAGAAAAATTCTTTGGGCCACCCTCCCCGCAAGCGAACGCTTTTGCAAATTAGCTGTGGAAAGGGGATCCGAAGGTGCGGCCACGCGACCTAAGTTTCAGTTTGGTGGAATTAGTTCCGGTCCTTCTGACCTACCGGATTACCAAAAGAAGAAAAACAAGACCATGGAATCATCGTAGAACAAACACTATCTGTGAAGATTTTGAGTCATTGATTGCTTGTTTGAAATCAATACTACTGTTTAACATTCAAAGGCATGCTTACATGTACCTCTGGATATCATCTTCTTGTTCTCTTACTGAGTAAACCTTGAGTGGATGTACCACCTTGCGTGTGTAGTTATACTATCATGGACCAAGTACCTCATGGTTTACCAGTAATGAACACTGTGTGTACTCTAAATTGGCCTGCACATTGACTTCAATTTGTAAACCTTGTTTCTACAGTTGAGACTAAAAAATGGTGGCTTTGCATTCTTAGGTTCTCAAAGCTTCAACATCTCTCTGCACGGTTTGCAATAAATTTCTCCCCACGTATCACCCCATCTTTTGGTTTCCAATAAGTTCCCCCAGCTCATCACCCCATCTTTGTTCCTCCCCACTCATCACCCCATCTTTCTATCCATCTCTCGACCCTCCATCAAAATCCCATGAGAACAACTCCGGTGTGTCCGCGTTTTATATTCGATGTAACAATGCCTTGACGTTATTCCAGTATGTTAAATCCATGCGTCAAGAAGGAGATGAAAAAGCTTAGCGGTTTGCAAATAAAACGTGATATGTATAATGGAGAGAATGCAAAGAACAAAGATTGCTTGATATATGATCAACTGTGTGAAGTGACACGTACTGTCGATGAAGGCCTCAAATCGTCACCAAGGCCAAGTAACTTCTCATGGCATCTCTGTTTGTAGATCAATAGAGCTTTTGTCTTTTGCTCTTCTTCTTGGTGTTAGCTTCAATCATGGGTGCATTTGCTCGTGAGTTTCTTGTCAATAAACATTAAACTTGCATGAGTTTGGACACTGGAATCTATTTGCATTCTATTATTTACTTCTTCCCTCTTTCATCAGGGTTTGGTTTTCTCATGATGAATCAGACCAGACATGCAATTTGATCACAAACAGTTGGTGAGAAGCAGCTGCTATCGTCTAGCGAACCCCCCGGGCTTACGTGTTGCAACTTCGGATCCTGCGACTTCCTTGTGTAAGTACAAACTTCTAAGCTTGCTAACAGTTTTTCCCTTACCCCAGTTCAGGCCAACATTGGGGACACCACTGATTTGCAAATTTCCTGTCTCCCATCCTTTGCCAAACAAGCTTCTCTAATTGGACCTAGACACGGCTTACACATATGAACTACCCAAAAATCTGGACTCCCGGACTCCGCCCCTCCCTTCAAACCATGAGAGAAACCTTAGGATTCGTAGAGAAGAAAACGGCAAAGAAAGGGGGGAGAGGAAAAAATCATAACAAAGTAACTCTCTTCTATCGTTTGGTAGAGAAGAGAATAGCAAAAGAATTCAGCACAGTAAAAATTTTCCACAATTTCTTAATTGTCTTCTCTTCTCTAGGTTTCAAATAAAAAATGTATTTGTATATCTGAGTTGGAGATTCTCTCGACCATTCAAATTGTAGCTTCATTTACTATTTCAAGAGCAATGACTTTTTGGAGTTGCTCATTGTTCTCCCATGCCTTTATTTACAGGAAGACAGCAAAAGAGACGAGAATCAAGCTGAACTCTTTATGATTCGCTAGACGAACGGGCATTTGAAGACATCAACTGAATCAGACCAAACCAAGTGACTTCATCTGCTGAAAACCACCACAAATCTCACAATGTCCATGCATGCAGGCATGTGTATGAAAGAGGTATATTTCTTTGGTTTAAGAAACATTAGGGAGTCAATTAAAAACCCAAATAAATTGTAAAAAGAAACATCAGAAAGTTTAAATGAAAAGCCAAACACAAAATAATAAAGTACCCCAAAATAGACATACAAGATCACTACTATGTGGTGGTACCTTACCACTCACACCACCCACTTTATTACATACATCTCTTGCATGTTTATAAACCCCACCATAAACAGAAACTTAAGTACAAGTCTAATAAACCCCACTGCAGACCAACTATACATTAACAAAGCAAAACCATAAAGGACAGAACCAAACCCATTTCTCAACATGCATAGAGATAAGAGTCATAAGACCATATAGCACCTCATATGAGCCGTGCTGAGGCCCACAATCTCACTACTCTATGTCCTTGTTTGTTCCTGGGCCTTCTGGCCGGCTTCCCTCGCCTTCTGGCCTACCTGACCTGTCGTCTCCTGCACACGACGCTTGGCTTGCTCCAGCTGCTCCGGCATGCGGCCCGACTGGCGGAGGAAGTTGATGATCCAGGAGAGAGAAGACAAAGCTGTGATCCCAAACGCACCAGACGTCAGGAACCCAGCAACGGCTAACGCGATGGTGAGGGCGGCAGGGACCAGAACTGGGCTACAGATAACAAAGAGTGGCGTGGTCAGAGCCAAACCGATTAGTGTCCCGGTGAGAATCAGCCCGGAGAGGACGAGGAAGAAGCCCCCGATGGGGACTCCAGCGACAACTGCCAGAATTTGTTGCTTGGAAGGACCTTTTTCCTGGAGGAGCCCCCTGGCATCGCCGCCAGGGCGTTGCTGCTGCTGCGGGTCTTGCTGGCGGTGCTCAGCCATGGCACGGTGGTGGAATGGGCTAGACTGGGTTTGTTAAAGTCTTTTTCTTGAGAGAGAGAGAGAGAGAGAGAGAGAGAGAGAGGAGGTGTGGGTGGAAGGGATGCAGAGTAGTGGTAGTGCATGTTCAGGGAGCTGTGTATGTGGAGTTTTAAAGAGGGGAGGGGTGGACACGTGGGAGAGGGGCGACACTTGTTTGAGAAAGGGGTTGTGGAGGCTTGCATGAGGAACAGGTCTTAAGCTTCATCTCTTTCATGTATAGCTAGATGGCTTATTAGTTCGAGGCTATCTGTTTTCCCTGCACCTCTTTACTTTGTTTTGTTGTGAGCAGCGACCATGGCTTGGCACGTGAGAAACAAATTCAGAAATGCCTAAACCAATGTATTTTTGCCTAAATCAATATAATTTGTTTGTTCCGGTTGGCTATATCAGTGAGGTTTTTTTTTTTTTTTTTTTTATAACTAAGATTAGGAAGGCATGTAGCTTTTGGGTGTTGAAGTTGATTTTTCATTAGCCATTGTAAACACAGGCTGAGAATGTGATGTGATGTTACCAGAGTTGATATAGAAGTTATGTGATGTTACCAGAGTTGATATAGAAGTTACCGCCTCCATTCCAAAAAAGTTGTTCGGTCTTTAAAATAAAAATGTATAAATTATTTATTTTTGTCAAAAATCAAAAACAAAATTTTCCACACAAGTTACTACATAAAAATGAGTTCTTTCAATTTATAAAAAAAAAAAAATTGAATTTTCTTTCTCAAAGATCAAATTCTTTTAAGTCCTCATTTTGCTAGCCGAACGTGCAGGGGTATTTGGGGAATCAGTGTCTTCATTTATACATTATGCGTTATTGCATTTTGCTTGTTTGGTCGCATTTCAATGTTTTGATCAACCCCATGCCTCATAAGTAACTCAGACCCAAATTCATACCCAAAAAAATAATAATAATAATAATTAGTACAAATTATGGGTTGTGAAGAGTTCCAAGTCTCTGTTTGGGTGTCAAGAAACACATTATCAACCTTCCGGTTTTAGTCATGTAACTTTATTTTCAACAAAGAAACAGCAATTAAGATAAACTCAAGGTTCAAGAACAGAATTTCAGCGCACACAAATTCACACTAAAGCTTTCACCCATTACACCAGTGTAGGATACAAAGCTTGAATGAGAGTAGACAATTCTTTAAACCTCAAAACAAGTACTTGATCCACGATAGTCTCGAATAATTGGGCCACGGAACTTGAACCGTGACCATCCGATCGTCATAATCATAATAGAAATCCACATCCGCACCATCAATTTGGCACATCACCGGCTTTTCTGATGCAAAAGCCTTCATCTCCCCTGCACCCCTCACTCCAACTAGTACCGAACCCCCATGATCATTGAACTCTAGCGTCTGGAGCGCACCACCGGAGTTGAGCATGTTGACCAATCCGATCGGAGCAAACTGGACCGCTTTACCCGGTAAATTCTTGACAGGAGAGATTGTGAGAAGTTCATAGTCAAATGGCTGGAGGGAAATTTCCAGGCTTTCTGATGGCTTCAATAGTTTTATTTCCTTTTGTTGGGACATGTATATGGCAAAAGTGTCAACTCCTTTGATGGGAATTGGGTTTTCGCCAGTGGCCCATTCTACATCTTTTGGGCCAGCCAAACAGGTCACAGTGTGTGAACAATGGCTTGCACTTATGTTTCGCCTGGATTCTGGGCACCATCCCCCTCCTTGGCAGTTAAAAGCCCCAAGAACTCCAGTGAACTGTTTGGAGATTCAAGCCAGAGAAAAATTGGATTAGAAGAATGGCTTAAGTACTGCTTGATGAACAAAATATGGAAATGTCAAAGGTGGTTTTAGTTTACGGTTCGGAGGAATGAACCATTCACCGGGACATCATAGAAGAGCTGGTTTGCGAATCCGAAATTCTTGATCGAATCACATCGTAGGAGTGATTTTTAACAAAACAAAAATGTTCCACAACCCTATTCTTTTTGCCTCCTCACGTAACCAGTATTGCTCTAGGGGCACTTGTTAACATCTATCCTATTTAAAAGCCCGGGACCCTGCTATCCCTTAAGGGACAACATTGGTGTTGGCCCCATTCAGGCCGTCCATGCTTGGTAATGGTCCCTGGGTTCACTAAGAGAGACGTGACAGCCTCCGTTTCCCAGAAGTTCTCTCCCTGTCCTAGTACGTACATTAGGACCATCAATGTTGCACGGTCGTGCCTTAGATTCCTACGTTTCGAGATTTCTAATATGTGTGAATGTGTGTGAGAGAGAGAGAGAGAGAGAGTCTTACTTTGTTGAGGTTCCAAATCTTGAGCATGGTTTTGCCATCATGCAACGGATCTTCAAACAAACAATCTCGGGTCGGGAGCGCGTAACACCGGCAGCGCAAGACAGACCCATCAGGTAACACCAAGCTCCTGAGCAACTGGAAATCGTGCTTCCCGACTGAGTCGCTAACGTAGATGGGTCCGCCGGAGATGGCTCGGGACGCGGCGTGGAATCCGGCGCAAGGGTGAGTCGACTGGAACATGTCCCAGTCAGGGTGGATGAAGTTCCCCATCCACAGGCTGTTGTACGCGCAATGCACCATGTGGCAGCCTTGGAGCCAGAAGGTCCCGTTCGGGTCCCCGGACGGATCAGTGCACCAGAAATCATCTCCTGTCAACATTGAAACAGAGCAATTTCTTAATATAGTTTCTCTCAATGAACACTTTTGAAATCTGATCAATGAACACGTACCTACGCGACCGAGAGCGATCGCCTCGGTTCCGAGGTACATGAAGTCATTGCAGTGCTCCATGCTAGCAATCACCCCATTCCCTTTGAAATGTTTCCTCACTGAATCAGTCAATGCCTTGTAATATGCTTTAGCCAACTCCACCCTCCCACCATATTCCTCTGCTAGCATTTCAAGTATCTGCATGCACAAAATTGCTGTTTATTATTACTAGCACTACTCCATGCACAAAAAATTGCAAGAACTGAATGCACAAAAGTTGTATAGTTGTTTGTGAAAGCGTTAGCGTCGGGAAAGTGCGAGCCTAAAAATGCATAACAAGCGAACGCGTATAGCAACGCGTGTGAGAGAGAGGGGGTTCGAGAAAACACTCACATGTATCACGTCAACCTTGACACCATCGATCCCGACAGACTCGAGGTGCGAGTGGAGCCCTTCGTACATCCGGTCCACTGTCTCCGGCGGCACCAACCCGACCCCATTGTTCACAATCTTGTCCACGGCCAGATCCTCCATAGTCATCTCCAAACCCTCCGATAACTTGGGAGAAATTACCCTACACTCAGGCATGCCATTGACGTTAGGCCTAATCCCACCCCAGTACCCACAAAGTGCATGCCAAACATACACATTTTCTACACTCTTAAATTCCTCTTTAATGTCCCTAACAAAGGCCCCCATGCCCTTATCATGGGGTACCCTAGGACTAACATAGTCCCTAAACTTATGGTTCTCTTCAAATTTTATTAGCCTACATGGCATTTGCTCACCTGCGGCCGTCCGATTCATCCCTTCTTGGCCATTGGTGGGGTCATCATCATCATGGGCAATAGACTGCCACCCATCATCTATTAGGACTAATCCCGGAGGGGCCCCACCTTCCACTAGGCCCTTGACACCTTCCCACACCCCTTTGGGGTGTACCTTAAGGTAAAATGCATCCCAAGTGCACCATCCGAATTTGTCCACTATATTTGGAGGGCATTTTTCTTCTAGTAATTTGAATGTTCCCAAATGGACCCTAATGACCTTCATGGCGTCCTTGACCAGTTGATATGGGTCGTCACCGACGTGCATGTACAAACAGCTTCTGAAGTTGTTTGCCCGTACTTTGGTGGACCCACTCTCCACGCAGATGTCCACGTCGTCGTCGCTGCCAGCCTGTAGGGAAGCTCTGAACTGTTCCTCCAGGATTGGAAGTAGCAAAACGTAGGGACGACCCGAAGTGGACTTTTCAAGGAGCACCATTTGGGTCTCGGGTTGGATGTCTTTTCCTTGGGTTCCAACCCAGTGGGTGGTCCACCAGACCTTGAACCTGAATATGCTCATGAAGTTTACGTTTCTGAGCTTGCCCAAGGATGCCACGTGGCGACTTTTCAACTTGGTCGCGTCGAAGCCAACGAAGCAGCCGACTGCGTTTTTGTTCAAGTTTTTGGAGAGGAAAGGAGAGGGTGTTGAGATGATGTTAGAAGGGACGTGAGTGAGAACAGGATGGCCATTGGCGAAAAAAGTTGATCCTTCCAGGGTGATCGAGGATGATGCTTGACCGTCCTCAATCCCCGCTACTTCGATGCCGCCTTTGCTCAAGCTTGGAGGCATGCTAACGATTTGTGTGTTTGCACGCGCACAAGCGAGAGACAGAGAAGAGGAAGGAAGGAAGCTTGTGATGGTTTGATCAGGGAAAGAAAGGAAGGCTGGTATATATAGGGAAAGAAGAGAAGACATGGAGAAATCTAGGAGGAGAGAAAATGGACCTCTGTTATTAACAGAAGAGATAATGGTGGCTGTGTTTTGCAGATGTATGAGAACAAGCAGCAAGTTGGAGAACTGTGTTTTTTTTTTCTTCTTTCAAAAGGGTCGTTCTAGTGGCAACTAGGGGGGAGGGGTACAACGGTCAATTCAGTGCTCCACATATGAATGGTGCAGAGTGTCCTAATCTTTGGTAGCTAGTGAGCTGAGACTGTGAGCCTTGGAGAGAAGAAATGTATGGACGGAGTGCCTTCTAGCTAGAGCTGTTTGCCATGCTCATTTTTTCTTGGCATGTGTTCATTTTGGTAAATGTACTTCTGTTTTTTTCTTTTTTTTTGGCTAGTATTGTATATACATTAATTGACGGGAGTTAATGAGGTATTAGAATTAATACCGGGAGGTCCAGAAGCTATCCATAGTCCTGGCGTCCAAAGCCCGCCCCTCGTGGGGCTCGAACCGAGGTCTGCACGGAGGGGAAAAAGAGACAACCAACTGCACTAGCAGTGGTTTCTCATATATACTTTTGCTAACTCGAAATCCGAGCTCATTGACCGATTAGTTTGGAAGATCAATTGCATCATACACTATTGGAAGGCTTAATCAAAACAAGCTTGGTGAGTTGGTTGTTTCATTTTCTCCTCCAGTAGCGGTCGAAGTTCAAGTCCCACAAAGGGCGGGGTTCATGACTATGGATAGCCTCTGAATTCTCTATTAACTAACATACTAACATCCGGTTAACTCCGCTAACGTATACAATATTGACGGGGAAAAAAAAAATCAAAACAAAGATACACTTATTCATGCATTGATTCAATATAAGAAGGGAGTGATTTTGCTACTCTCCAAATTGTTAATGGCACTCCAAAATCAATATGAGTTGATTTTGTTATTCTCCAAATTGTTACTCCCTCCGTCCCTAAATAAGTGTCCGGCGTGCAAAACTAGGCCTTCAAAAAGATGCATTTGTTTAGTTAAAAAAATTAATTTTTTTTCACAAATCAATAGATAGCAATGAGTTCTATTCGATTGTGAAAAAAAATTAAATTTTTTAATAGAAAATATGCATGTTTTGTAAAGGCTAATTTTGCGCGTCGGACACTGATTTAGGGACGGAATGAGTAACTTTTAGAGAGTGACAAAATGAATATGAATTGATTTTGGCACTTCCGTAGACAATTTGGGAGAGTGACAAAATCACTCGTATGTAAGAATCGACAGCACGAGGATGGAAGTTGAACCAGAGACTCAAAAAAAAAAAAAAAATTGGGCTCCTGCCAAGTGTCAACCTCTGCTGAAGGCGGCTTTAGTGTCGGTTCACTGATTTTAAGATGTTTCTACAATTATTGTTTAGTCCCTGATTTTATGATGTTCTTTTTTTTTTCTTTTCGAAAGGGTCGTTCTAGTAGCAACTAGGTGGGAGGGGTGCAACGGTCAATTCAGTGCTCCACATATGAATGGTATTGGTGCAGAGTGTCTCTGGTAGTGAGACGACGGTGAGCCTCTCTTTAGAAAGAACTTTGCTACACACATAGCAATCTGTACACAGATTTCTTTGTGGCGCCCACCACGAGTTTTACACAAATCATCTAAGTCGTTCATTAAATGTAAAACATTTTTTCAAGGGTCCCCGTAAAAAATAAGCTCAATCCAATACCTATAGGTGCTTCATCCAACACATATTGGTGCTTCATCCAACTATCTAACTTTTCATTTAGATTTCTGGATAATGAAAAGTTATATGGTTGGATCGAGCACCTATAGGTATCAGATTGAGATTATTTTTTACGGGGACCTTTGAAAAAATGTTTTACATTTAATAAACGGCTCGGATGATTTGTGTGGGATCCGTGGTGGGCCCCACAACGAAATCTATGCACAGATTGTATGTGTGTGTAGACTTTCTGCTTTAGAAACAGTAAGTCTGTTCACACATACTTTCTCTACACAGATCACGCACAGTTCCGTTTGTAGGGCCCACACAAATGATCCAAGTCGTTTATAAAATGTAAAACATTTTTTCAAGGTCCTCCGCGAAAAATCAGCTCAATCCGATATCTATAGGTGCTCGATTAAATCATCCAACTTTTCATTATCTTGAAATCCAAATGAAAAGTTAAATAATTAAATCGAGCATTTATAAGTATCGAAAAAATATTTTACATTTAATGAACAGCTTGGACCGTTTATATAGGATCCGTAGTGGACCCCACAACAAATCTGCGCACAAAATTTATGCATTTTTGTTGTGTGTGTAGCATTACTGGCTCTTTTTTTAGCAAGACTACACCCACCACTCAATGTCTCACTATCCGTCTCGGTAATCGATGGTCCGTATTTTAAATTTTTTTTTTCTGGAAGAGTTTTTTAAAATCCGGACCATACAAAACACTTTTGAATAACGAGATTAAGAATGGTAAGAGGAGCGAGGAGTGTTGAGTGGTAGGCGTAAACTTTTTGCTCTATTTTGGCATGCACTCTTTTCTAACTCTTACTCGGTCCGAGGGAATCTGCACTATCATCTAGGATGTCACACTCGATAGTACTCAACGTGATCCTCATTTTCATGTACTAATATTTAAGCAGAGCAAAAAACAACATTCTTAACCCCGTAACCTGGTATTGAAAAATGTTTGTACTATTTTTGGATGGAACATACAATCATGTAAGATCATGTGATTAAGTCCTTCTGAGTAATCGGAAACTCATCTCACCAACAGCAACCTTTCGTCATGCGGCCGCAATGGAAGTTTGAATCCCCTTCAACATCTATTTCGCATAAACTTTCAGGTGTGGGAGAGTGACCCATAAGATTTTGCACTTGCATGTAGAAGTTGAACTAGAGATTTTACTGTGAACTTTCAATTGTGTTCTTTTAGGGCGTGTTTGATAGGAGGTTTGGAGGGGAGGATTGGATTAATAATTCCATGGGATTGTTAATACTTTGTTTGGTTAGGTTTTTGTAGGGGGGATTAGTTGTCCCATGGGATTGTTAATCCCCCAAAATGGGGGTATTAGCAATACCATGGGGGGGGTGTTACTAGTAATCCCATCCCCATGGGATTGAGCAATACATATTTAAAAACCCACTTCAATCCCAATCCCAATCCTAATCCTAGCCAAAACAAACATGTTATTTACAATCCATTCCCATTCTCAATCGAATCCCAATCCTAATCCTATGCAAAACAAACATGAATAAATAATTCATCTCCTCATTAATAATCCCACCTCATTTTCAATCCCAATCCTAATCTCATATCATTACGAATCCCCTTAAAACGAAATCTGCAATCAAACACGCCCTTAGACTCTAGTTAAAGGAAAGGAAAAGGGTCAATCTGATCAATACAATGGCACAACAATATTACTCTTTTTTTTACTCCGTATTTTTTTTTCGATGGTCAGGAGTGTCCGAATTAGCTCCTCAAATAGTTATCTCCTTGGTTCGATCAAAGACAAGTTATCCACGTCGGAACTAAGAGATTTACCAACTAGATTCAAGAGTCGAAACTTGATCAATTGTGCGAAGAACAAATCTACCAACCAACTGGACTGGGGTACTAACCATATACTCTTTTATGCAGAGCTAAGATTGATCAAGTGGAACCCAGGAGGACCATAAAAGTAACTACTATATACAAGGGAACCGCAACCCTTGTTTAGGCTAGCTCCAGTATCCCATCGTTCTTTCTGGACCCTTCACTGCCTTTTTCTAGATGTTCCTAATTTTCTCCTGAATTATGACACTTTACTCCATTCGCAAATCTTCACGAATGGCTTTCAATTTCATCCGACCAATGGAACAAAATCTTGTGGAAGAAAAACCAAAATCTATAATATTTTATTGAAATTAGAAAAATAAGTTTTATGTAAGGTCTCCAATTTTTTCGATGTCATCGCTTATTTGATACGGTTTCATGGTTGAAACATACGAAAAGTGGGGAAAAAGAATCAATATTTGGTGAATGAAATATTTTGCCCTTGTATTGTATAAATGAACGTGAAATGGCAATTTTCTGAAGCACCAAAAAAAGAAAGAATGTGAAATGGAAAATCTGTTTTTATAAATGGCTCCTGTTTTTTTTTTTTTTGGGTTAAAACTACACACTAGCTACTTCGCAGTTATCCCGGGTAATCTCAGGACTCTAAAATTAAATAATGATTCTAAGGATTTTTTTTGCTGGCAGTGACAATCGAACCTAGATTTAAAGATGAAACCCCATTCTGTTACGCTTCCGCTCTCTCAATCTTGAGAATTGTTAATTAATATTCTTTGCGTGTGGTATTTTGTTTATATTCATGTGTGATTTTGCAAATGGCTAATTATGTTGTGTTTGGTTTGCTTATCAAAAAGAATTTTTCAAAAAATTCCTCCTAGATTTTTCTATTTTCAATATTTCTCTCTCTATCTCTATCTCTCTCTACTTATTACCTCTACTATTTTTCAAAAAAAAATTCAAAAACCAATCCAAACAAGGCATAAATAATTTCTAGAACTGACCTTCATCTTCAGATACAAATAGAGAGGGTTCTTCGGGTTGGATTTTCATTTTTCATTTTTTTTCATAAATGATTTTAATCTCGTGAAAGTATAATAAATCTCTAAGTTTGCCAGGAAAGTAATTACTGGGCCAATTGGAAGGTTTCTAAGGCTCCGTTTGTTTTGATGTAATGTAAAATGTTTTTTCAAAAATCAAATTTTAAAATTTTATTTTTCCGGTGTTTGGTTGGCGCATGAAATATATTTTCCAAAACAATGGAAGATTGCTAGTTTAGAAATATTTTAATCGAATAAGCTCTCTCTCGTTTTGGATCTAATAAGATTTGGGAGAAGAAAGTAATTAAATATGTGCTTTTGGAAAATGTCAGACCATCAGGGAGTGAAAAATGCAAAAATGACTCACAGCTAAAACTAGAGGAAAACAATTTCAAAATGTACCTTGAAATATTTTCCTCATTTTTCTAGCCAGACAACAGAAAATTGGTAAAATTAATACTTTCTGATTTACGTCCAAACAAATGAAACCTAAAAGTTTTTTTTGTCTTTTCCAATGGTTTTTTTTAATTTTAAAAAATATAAACTTCAGTTCAATAAGGCCGAGAGGCCCGCTTGAAAAATCCAATTTCTGACTTAAAAGTCTAACATTGCGTCCATGAGTAAAAAAAATTGCGGCCATACGTTCTAACATTACGTCCACAGGGTCAACAGTGACGTTTAAAATTGCGGGCCCGATGTACAAAATACAGACCAACGTGTATACCAATCACGCTGTCAAAAATTGCGGCCATGAGCAAAATAATACGGCCAGGAGTAATATATTGCGGCCATGGGTAATACAGTGCGGCCATGAGAAAGAATCCTCCCTCCATCTACTTCTCTTCTTTTTCTCACGTCACAGCAGCGCAAGGTTCGACCGACTCCTCCCTCCCTCTCTCTCTCTCTCTCTCTCTCTCTCTCTCACACACACACACGCACGCACATTGCTTCTCTGTAGAACTGGCATATCAAGGGTTCAAACTGTTGAATTTATCCGAATCGTCTTCGTGATTGTCTTGCCACTTTCGCATTGTTTTGAATTGGTTCGAATCTTCTTCTTTCAAGAGTAATTGTTGAAAGGTATCGCAGTAATTGAAAACTTGTTTCTTCTGGTCCTTTATAGGTAACTAATTAATTAGTGAAGAATCATAGCCTCTTCTTAATTTACAATACAATCAAACAAGAACTGGTCTATGGGTATGTATACCGTATACGTCTAGGAGATAATGCGTTCAGATATTTCAGTGAAATGGCGGGAACAACTGAACCAGATTCCGAGGAATCGCAGAGAAACGAGGGATGCTCCTTCGTATGGGATGACACAACTCAGCTATACTACCATCCCAGGTTATTACTCTTTCCAATTCAATCACCTATTTTTCTTCTTTTGGTTATACAAATTAGGGTTTCGCCTATTCATAGTTTTTTGGGATAAGTAAAAATTTAGACCATTTCTCGATTTGTGCGTGTCATCCTTGCGCAAGGGCCTTGCCAATCTTCTCTGTATCTTTCCAATTTTATCGGATGTCCCCGATGGAACGCCTATTCATAGTTACTCATACGGCCATACCTTCTGAGTTCTTTGTGAATCCTTATTGATGTATTCATGCTTATTGGACAGTGTTGTCAAAATCCTACTGTATGGCTCTTATGTTTCAATACGACTGGAGCATGTCTTATGTTAGATAAATCTTCCGATATGGTATGTATCCTACGGTTCGGTTTGGTTCGTTGGGAGTTAAAACCGGATCGTAGCAGTCTGATTGCACGAAGAATACTTCTCATGTGCATTGACTATGAGTGGCGACTCCAGAGGTATTTGTCAATGGGGTCATTCACATAACCTTTTCAAATGATCATGCACAAAAAACACATATTCTAGACATTGTCAGAAACATGAGCTAAGCAAAATAATAATAGTTACAGAGAATTAATAAATTCCTATTTCCTAGAAGTAAAGTGCAGAAGTAATGAACTACTCTATAGTGTGTTACCACAGAGAGAGGGGAGTGGAGAGAAGACATATAAATGTACCCTCTGTTCATTGTAGAGGGAGGGAGACGAAAATAGGTGGACATTGGAATAATTTTACAGTGATAGACTGAGAGCTCTCTCTTGATTCTGTGGGTGGTGATGCATGGCCGTTCTTAGTTGGTGGGGCGATTTGTCTGGTTAATTTCATTAACGAACGAGACCTTGGCCTGCTAACTAGCTATGTGGAGGTGACCCTCGACAGCTAGCTTCTTAAAGGGACTATGGCCTTTCAGGCCATGGAAGTTTGAGGCAATAAGTGATACCTGTAGATGTTCTGGGCCGCACGCTCGCTACCTGACACCATGGTAATGCAAAGAAGTCATGTGATTATGATGATCTATTTTCACGATTGGTGACCCCATATCCAATCTACTGGGCGTCATCATTGTTGACTATATGTCCATAACCATGTTAGAAGGATCCCTATAGAAAGTATAGAATACCCATGTTGGCAACTAGACGCTGGAATAAATGTAAGGATATGGGATCCGTGTCTCACAATTTTGCTACACTCACCAAACAGGCATATTTTGTTATTCGGATTTACCACAATTATGCGGAATTCCACCATTATGCATTAAATTCCTGAAGGCACTTTGTGGACACTGTTTATCTTAGAAAATGATAGAAATGATATCTTGGCATATCCCCATGTCTTTGGATGAACCTGACCCTTGTAACCATACCCGCACCCGAATCCATGTAACTTAGGTCCATTATTTGCATTCTCTATTCTCTGCATGGTATTGGACTAAAATAGGGGTAGCCTCCTCCCTTGCACCTGGATGCAGGCTGCATTAAGGCCCAAGTCACTGTAAAATACCAAAGGATTTCATCACCTAAGTTAGAGAGACTTGTTAATACGTTCATGACTTTATCTTGGTTTGGGTTACAATGGGTTATGTCGAGAAATGTTATGGAGCTTTTAATCGCTTGGAGGGGTGCTAGAGTGGGCAAGCAGAGAAAGCGCGTATGGGCTATGATTCCTCTTTGTTTGATGTGGACTATTTGGCGTGAGAGGAATTCGAGATGTTTCGAAGGGGTCGAGAAGCCTTTATTTAAAATTAAAAGTTTTGTGGTTAGTAGTTTGTGTAGTTGGGACAAGGGTGATTGTAATCCCTCCCTTGATCATTTTCTAGAGTGGTTTGAGTTGTTCTTTTCGACTGGTGGTGTATAGGGCCTTTTTGTCTTAGTGACCTTTTTGTATACGGGTGGCATTCCCTTAATGCCTTCTTTAATATAAATATTTACTTATAAAAAAAAAATATTCTGTCTGAATTTGCTGCAGTAGTGGATTTTACCATGATCCCGCTGCGGGCTGGTATTACAGTAGTACAGATGGTGTCTACTACAAATTTGAAGATGGGAATTATGTGCTATTGGAATCTGCCCAGGTATCATTGCATCTTTGATTGCATTGCAGACAAGTTCTATATATATATATTTTTTTTGATAGGCAACAAATTGTTCTATTTCCAGATGTGTGTTCTCTTTTCATTTGTACATTTTTCTTCTTTGATATGTTTCTTTTTTTTTTTGTTACTGTAAGTTATTTTGTTGCTTTTTTCAGGGCGATTCATCAGAAATGTTTCAGTGTGTAGACAGTGTTCAGAATTCTGCTCAAGATGAGCCTGGCCTGCTTGTAACTTCTCCTAAAGGTGATTTGGAAGCATATAAAGTAGGAACTGTTTCTGAGGAACCATCTGCAGGTGAGATGATATGCATTAGTACATTATACAATGAGTGCACTAACTTCTATGCTGTTACAGTATTGCCATATCGAAGTTGTAAATATGTATGAGACCACCATTTTGTCAAGAAAAAGTTTCACTACGCCAAGGAAGGAGTTTAGAAAAACTTTTCCTTGCCAACTACAAAGAGACTACACCTTGGATCACACTTTGACTATGTGTCAATTGTCATGGAGTGTTTGACTTGATGGGATGGCATTTAGAGCATGAAATTTCTCCACTGGAACAGACAACAATATCTGTCCGTTTCATCTATTAGATTGAGACATGAAATAACCTGTTGCTCAGGAGTTAACAGGTGGTTGATTGGGATCATTTTATTGTTTACTTTTTCATACACTTGTTTGTGTTGTGCATGCAGTTCTTATTCAGTGTCTCTATGCATTGTTCTATTGCCATCAGCCCATCACTGCCCTCTAATAAGATGCTACCCATCACCACCCAATTCATAGAATTTTTTGCTGTGTCAAATACTTAGATGGAAGATTTATAGCTTCTTAGACGCAAATCACGTGACCGTTATCGGGCTGTACTATATAGTGTTAAAAGGCTGGTACCTGAATTGTTTTGGGGCATTAACCCAGTGACCTGCTTGGCTGACATTTTCTTCTAAATATTTCTCATTTCTTGCAGCCCACATTGAGTGCAACATCAGTCCAATGCTTGATTGTCCACCTCCACCATCAGAATGGTATGCTACTTTACTTTTCTTCTCTTTGCGTTTCAAGCCTTGAGTTTTCTATGCTAACAAATATAAGTTAATTTTAAATCAGGTTGGAAGATACACTTATTGATCTTTATTTGTCTGGATATTCCAACCAAGAAACTGATGCTGAACATGGTGTGAGTATGCCCATGGATACAGATCATGGGGATTGCGTAGGTCTGTCAGTTGATGGGTTGTCAGAATATTTGTTTACCATTTCTGGAGAGATTTCTATGTTTATAGAGGGGCTTAAATAGGTCTGCGCTGTCGAAGATGCAGGAAACTACAATAATAAACTACAAGAAGGTGAATGGATTCCGGATGAAGATCCTGGAGTAAATGATTCAAGTGGAATTGTCTCAGATGAAGGTCTCTACACAGATATTACTCTTTGAGATGGTTTTTTAATAGTTATGGTAACTAATTTGGGTTCACTCCTGTCTCAATGTCTTGGCTTGATACATCTATATTGCAAACAAAAACAATGAGGGTATATCTTTAGAAATTGTCCAATTGAGATTTTTCAGTTTTTTCTTTTCAAGCTTTCTTCATCTGGGCAACATGGGTCCACCTATCATATGGCTCAACAACACTGCCACCACCTACCATAAGGGTTCAGGACCTTCACGGTCTCTCTCTTCTTTCTTTTTTTGTTGAAGTTTGTTTTCTTGTTGCGAATATTTTGTTTGTTTTCTGTAGAAAGAGTAAACACGGCTAGATCTATAATAACCGGATGATGGCCCGTCAGTTGCAGTCTTTGAGTTGTGTTTCAAGCTTGTTTCCTCGCCAGGTACTTCTTGGGAGGAAGAGAACTGGCATGCTCAGTATGGTCAAGTTGTTCGTTCTGGCGAAGAGTCAGTTCCAGATTTCCAAGCAATAGATCTATGGGATTGGGCAATGGTCAGAGGAACCCGAAGGGATGGAAAAAATCAGGTGGTGAGGTTGGTTGGGCGATTGATGAGACAATCTGCTAGGCTTCATCCCTCAATGCCTTTGGGTGGCAGTCTACTTAAAACTGCTCCAATTAGTGAAGTGCATCTTGATCTGGTACGAGTTACATCAGGTTTGGTATTTCTCTCTTTCATTTGAGAACAAAGATAAGATCCTGAACTTATTACATGGCAATTTTTATGTGTTTTTGAATATGCTGCATTAGTTGTCTAAAAAGGGGGAAAAGGAAATGCAAGTTTCGAATGATGGCAACTTTTTTTTTTTTTTTGAGTCGTGTTTATTGTTATTTATGTGTCATATTGTGTCCATCGCCGCAAACAGAACCATGAAGGATTGTTGGAATTTTCATTAATTTTATGCAGTGATTTAACTCCTTAGATCAAGCATCATTTTTGTTGAAGACCCATTATTTTGTTTATATAGAATGCATATTCCATAAACAAGGTCGTAGAATTAGGAATTACTGGTTCTTGGCGTTGCATATCCCAAATCATCCATCTTGGCGTTGCACCAAATGGTTTTTTTTTTTGGTGTGTGTGTGTGTGGTTCAGTGGAGTTTTTTTGCTCCCGCTGATCGACAAGAATCTGGTGCATGTTGCAATGTCTTTGGGATAGAATTTGTCTTCCCGAGTATCAGTCTACTATTCTCCCAAGTCTGAACTTTTGAATTTTTCTCTAGTTCCACTTCTCTCTCATAAATTTGTGTTGACGGCTATAAATGATTACATTTTTCAGGGCAGGTGTATAAGTTGAGGAGTCCTAGTGCAAGGCACTTGGCCTCCTTGTCAACTTATGATTCCTCCAACCCAACTAATGATTGGGGCTTCCCAGAATTGTCAATTGAAAATCAAATCCAAACCACACCATCATCCAATGGAAACTGCGAACCAAAGCTGGTAAAGGGAGCCGTCATTCACAAGGATTTGCCTTCATTGCCAGGTCAAACAGGTGCATCCAAAAATGTAAGTTCTGCAACAAAGAAGCTTGGCTTGAAGTTGAAACTGTACCATCTTCTTGTGCATAGTCTTATGCGGGTATCCAACGGGAAACAGTAAATTTTAGGAATAAATTAAGGGGATAATAAAGTAATACAATGAAGAAAGGTAGTTACAAGTTTCTTTACAGCTGATAGAGCGAGCTGCATCCAGTAGATTTGAAAAGAAACTGTTCCCTCCTCTAATGGTAGTCCTACTGTGCACACGGTTTCTGCAACATTTGTTGAGATTTGGAAAAAAAAAAAAACTGTTCCCTACTCTCATTCTACTCCTGCTGTGCCACGCCATTTCTGCAACATTTGTGTGTTTTTGGCACTTGATTTATTACTAAAAAAAGGCCCACTGGTCATGCCAATTGAGGTGATGTACTGATGTTCATCAATTATCGGTGGTGTTTGTTGGTTAGTTGCTATAAGTTCGATTTGGAGTGGCCAGTATCTCTCACTCACATGCTTGTTTCTTTAAAACTGTCAACGAGATGTGTTCTGATTCTTTTAGCATCAAGAAGTTGCAGTTGTTGTAGTTGGATAAAATTCTAGTCTGTGCTTTTCCTTCTTGTTTTACTTTTTTGATGGTCGCCCTTTTTATCTGATTTCAACTCTCTAGCCATGGCAATAAGTATGTTGGGAGTCTTACCGGCACGGTGCTTTATGCATGTTGAAACGACCTAACGTGAACCCAACCTTCAAATTTTTTGTTCTACTTCGGCAAAATTAGGATTTAATGAATCTATGATTTTAGTTTCTGGGCTGCTTTTTTTTTTTTTTAAAGTTTAAGAGTTCTTGATGGAGTTTGTGTTTGCATCTTATTTTTTCCTTCTAGCATGGGGGTAATGCATACAGGGATAGAGCTGCTGAGAGGAGAGCCTTGCACGGCAGTTTTGGTGTGGGTCCAGGACAAAAGAAGTCAGCTGTTATTGACGATTCTGCACCATCATCTCCTGTCTCTGCTGAGGAAGCCGCAGGTGAAGCCTTGAACAATTCGTTCGGAGTTGGTAGTTATGCGAGAAGAATTCTTGAAAGCATGGGCTGGAAGGAGGTAAAACCTTTCATTTTGCCTACAGGGCTATGTTTCTCTAAGTTTATTTGGGTTCCAATCTTCGTCAATAATATTTGAAAATGATGGTATAATGCCTCTATATGGTGGCCTTTTGTAGCAAAACCTTAGATTTATTTTACTTGTAGATATTGACCTTTGATCACATAAAATTCAACAGAAATGGTTTCGGGGTCATAACCTGTTTGGACCCACTATTTAGAACACGTTTTCTGCTTTTGAATGTTTAATCACAAGATGAAGAAGATATCAGTAATATAGTCCTCGGAAGTTCTACTGGAAACGAGGCTCAACAGACTACCAGGAAGAAAAAAAAAATGTTGGAGCTTTTATAGGCCTGAAATTCGGGTATAAAAGATAGTACCAATTAGCTAACTTGGTATTTTTCATTGTAGCTTTCCCAAACAATTTAACTATTTTGGCATTTTGGATGAGATGGCCACCCAATTTTCATGGTAGTCTGAATGACTTTGTTTTTCCCTTTGTGTGATCAGGGCGAGGCACTTGGCAGCAGCACAAAGGGTTTGGTGGAACCGTTAAAGGCGGTCGGAAACAAAGGAAACGCAGGTTTAGGTTGGGATCACAGCAGAAGAGGGAATGTCTGAACCTTGTTGGCATCATCTTCCTTTACTAGTCTGTGTTTGGTCGACACAGATATACGTAAATACATCTTAGTGCCTTTCCCAGTAGAACCTCTTACTAGATAACCTGAGGAGGAAGTAGTTCCAACACATGAGATAGTCATGAACACATTCTCCTAACTTGTTTTTATCTGTTTTACTTTTTGCTGGGAATTAGGAAAATAAGAAGAAAACACATGAATCTTTCTTGGGAAGAGGTTTTTTTAGAAGAATTGCTGAATATCCAACATTGCTTGGAATTGAGAACACTGCCACAATCTTGCATTTTGTTTGTTGTTTCTCTACGCATACGCAGCATAACAGAACTTCAGCAGGTACAAACTTAAAAACCATAGATTCAACAACAGAACGCAATACATCAGTATCACCAACATACCAGGCATGAAAATAACGGCACAATTCCAGCAGGCTCAATTCTGATGAATAATCTCAAGAACGATTTTGTTTCAAATCCCTACGATTCCTACATTTGAAAATAAGACAGTGCTTTTTCATTACCCACGCAATTCAGAATCATATTCCCTCGGTAACTATGATATCTGGATTTATCTAAACATCTGAATGAGAGAACCTCTCACATTACATTACTAGATATCTGGGTTTCGAATAATTACAATTCCATTCTTACTAAAATACAAGCATCCAAATACATTATAGAATCAAAAAGTACAGCGTGAATTATCCATCCTAGCAAACATAGTGAAGGTGGTATGTCCGATGAATTGCATCACTTGATCTCCCGAAATCCGCCCATCATATAAGCAAAAGAGGTTATTTGCCTAACATTTCAACCATCACACTTCGTAAGTAATCAATTCTAGCCAAGAGAGGAGGTTAATACCATATGATATGCAGTCCATTTCATCGGAAGAGGAAACACTTTCTGTTGCATTCCCAGCCTTAAACACAAAGACCCACATGAATCAAGATAGGTAGTTAACAAAGAAGATCCAATGGACTAGAACAACATATCAAAGGAAAATGCTACCTACGCAAATAAAATACATGAACTACACTCGCACAGATTTGGTGGACCAACACACTGCACTTCTAGTGTGCGTGCCCTCAATCCATTTAAGTGTGTGCCCGTGCATTTTATGTGTGCATGTAGCATGATTGCATATTAAAAGGAACGTTCTTTAACAAAGCGAACTCGAGATCGTGCTTGAATAGTTTGGCACTCTATCCTCGCCCACATCTGATGCAGGTGAATATTTATGTCCTACCATGGCTTTTTACGAGTTTAAAATAACATGATAAAATAGTTTTTGGAATACAATCCCATGCAATACAACAAAAGCCTACAAGAGTAGGAAGGATCCAAAATAGACACAAAAGTAAATTTGTTCTAGCTTTTTTGGAGAGAAAAAAGTGACTTAAGTGTGCGCACTCCAGGTCTTCACAAGAATAAAGCATGGGCAAGCAGCTTCATGCCTTGACCTCGTCTGCTGAAAAAGATCTAGACAAATGCGTAGCTAAGCTTAATGAAGTAGAATTAGACTAAGGCACTGAATAAAATAGTAAATAGTTTCCCCTGGATATCAAGGATCCTAACTAAGGCATAGTACCATGGATGTAACTACCACAATCAAGAATAATAGCGCCTAGTGGATGACCAAGTTACTTCTTAAATACAATTAAGTACTCACGAACACAAACTTATCAAATTATCAATAATGCCAATAGAAATTCTAGTTACTATCCGAGCGTGAATATAATAACTAATAACCCATAATTGGAAAGGCGTAATACCGTGGGTGTAACAGTCTCTGCTTCATCTTCACTTCTTAACCTACAATATAATCCCATGTCTACAATTAAAAAAAGTCATCTGTCAATCAAATTTTTTTGGTCTCTTGTAAGAACCGAAAAAATAGGAAGGACTTGGACTATGCTTAACACATGAGCGAAAAATGTCTTCCCCAACCGCTATAAGAACAATGGGAAAAATTATCTGAATGAGACAGATAGAAAAAAGAATCAAAACTTGCAGTTAATGACAAAAGAAACATAGGTAAAGCAATATTAAAAGCTAAAATCAGGCACGGCTTTGGTTTGATCTACAAAGGAGAGTCATCCCAAATCCAATGTACTCTTAACCAACCATAACCAAATCTATCAACATGTGTACAGCGCTAGAGCCTCCTTATACAACAAATTTGCAAATAGAGATGTCATGATCGAACCAGCAAACAATTATCTAACGTCCAACCACAACATTGCTTTCTAAATAGACTGAGGACTTCACTTAATTTACAACTTTCATCAACTAACGATTTTTTTACAACTTTCATCAACTAACGATTTTTTTATCTCACTTTTTTTATGATGCTAACTTGTACTACAAGGAATGCAGCTGCAGTTTGGGCCTTTGGGGGAGTCACTGTCCATTTTCTAGATTATATTGTGGCGCTATGCTCATAATGAATTACTCTCTCTCTCTCTCTCTCTCGCGTGGGTGTGTGTCTGTTGGTGTCAGGAATTCTATGGGCCATAGTTTTTACACGGGCCAAAACAGACTTTAAGTTGCATAGCCGTAAACAGAAATGAACTATAACCATTAGGCGGGCTGTTTACCTAGCAAAACCTCTGTATATCCGGGCATGGGACCAGTTTTGCATGCCTATATACATCATAAAAAATGGAGTTCTTTCATCTTTGATGAATATAGTTCGAATTAATTTCATGTAAGTATTAAGGCCAAATCTGGTCCCTACTACTATTTTTCTTGGACAACTATCATGCTAGATAACTTCAACAAACATAAAACTAAGGTGAGAGCAGGTTTCAATTAGATGATACCTTGAATCGTGGAGATCGGCGGAAAGATAAAGCAGATCCAGGAGACAAAATTGCTGGCTTACCCCCCGTGGCATAGTTAACTTTCTTGGATCGTCTCTTGGTTTCTTCAACTTCATTTTCTTTCTTTTTGGGCAAAGATTCACTTTGACTGTCAGTTGAGATTGAGGAAACTGGAGCAGACACTGAGATTGTGGAAGAGTCTTGATCGATAGATGAAGCTTGAGGAGAAATCCCTGAATAGACATGGATAATAGAGTAGCCTCAGAAGAATTATACTGATGTAACTGATCTACTACCCATATATATGTACAGTAACCATCCGACAACCACTGCAAATCAAAATGCTATAAAATGTGGTGTCAAATGTCATTTTCATTTAGATAGTGTCTTTTCTGTTTTTGTTTTGAATCAGAAGGGCTATGCCCTTGTAGACATGTATTTATATTCAACGATATTCTTATTAAAAGGAAAACATGCAAGAGTTAGGTTCCTTACCTTGTGCGGCAGCTTCTTGAAACTTTTCTCTCATAGCTCTAACAAATTTAAATAAACCATTGGTTCTATTCAACTCATGAATCAATTCTTTGCTGTCATTCACACGTGGGTCACAGTCTAACACTGAAGAACAAGGAAAAAATTGGAAATGTCAAAATAGGAACGATTTTGACATTAAATTCAACAAATTAGCAATATCAGTTTCCCTTACAAGTGTAGACATCATTCTCATGGCGAATGCTTAAGGAGTATTCCTCCTTTGGATTCTTCACATTAATGTTACTGAACATGAATTTTACTCCTGAAGAAACAAAGAAACTTGTGATAAATATTGCCCAGACAAGATGATAAGAATACTCCACAAGTTAGAGAAGTACATACCATGTCCACATTCTATTCGGAATCCCAGGACCCTATTGTACCACAAAATGGCCTCCTCTATTCCTCCTCTATCTTCATCGTTTTTATTACGCTTATCTTCACATGTTGACAGAACTTTGATGGTAGAGTAGATGAAAGACGAGGAAAAGAGAGAGAACAAATCAAGTATCACAAAAGGACATGATGTGTTTAATCCAGCAGGCTCCTCACAAAATGTACGGCATATCACTAAACTAAGACTGGAATGCAACCAACATGCAAATCTAATCTCCAAAAAGGGGGAAATTATAAAGCAGACAGAAACAGAAGTGAATATGAAGAGGTAAGGAGGTTAATGGTTATAGACAAACACATCACCACAACCTACCAACATAAAAACCTTGTTGAGAGTCCAGGAGTCTGAAAATCCCATCATTTGAAGTCAATGATTCCTCCAAAAGGGATTTGAAACGGGTCTACACAGACCAAACAAAAAACTAAACTCGTGTGAAGCCCACGAAAACGCTTCTAAGTGCATCTCCAGTGATTCACTAGCTAAATGGCTAGCTCCAGTTAACTGTTAGTGATGAGCAGTGAAGAAAAACAATTCTATAGCAATGTTGCTCCCATGGGATAAATGTCATACCTTTTATTTTCCTCACGAAATGCTATGGATGGGTCCCCGCATGAGAGATATCGAGACAATGGGGCTTTCCAAGTTTTAGCAATAGGTAACCTCTGTGCCAAATAAGGCGCAAAGTATACCACGCTAAAAAAAATATCAAGAGCTTTAGCTATCCATTGGAGAGGTTACAATTGAACCTCATTCTATTTCAGCAATAGCAATCCTTGTACCATACCATTTGGAGCAGCTCTAGATTAAACTTGTGAAAATGATCCCATTTGCAAACAAAGAAAGATGAATTATTTGCATGATATTGCTCTAAGGGAGACATCTTTAAAGGGCCAATGCTTCCTCGATGTTCCCAATAAATCTTTGATCACTCTACTGATGAGTCAGATGTCGAAAGTGAACAACCCCAAATCTGAAATCCGAACCTTTCCCTCAAACTATAATCCAAGTATCCAACAAAGCAAAATTGAGGACGTTGGTACATGATTGTACAACTCCATTTCCGCCATCCTACCCCCCAAACCCTAAAGAACTTAAATGGAACAGACACAAATTAAGCAAAAGATGGCCAGTGTCTAAATGAATCCAGACATCAAAGTGTTCCCATTTTACGCAGTACCAACATCCTGTTTGATTCTTTTCTAGTTAGTTTCATCTTTCTGACCTTTTAGGAGATACACGTCCCTAAGGATTTTGGGAGGTTTTTGTGTACTTAGTTACTCATACTGTTGCTCTCCTTTTAGTGGATGCCCAACAGGAAAAATAAAAGATACTAGTCTCTTGTAATGCAACATGAACTCCATTAAATAAAATGTGATAGAATATGAAATTTTGATGAATGATTCAAGTAAAAAGGACCACTAGTTCAAAAAAGAGGAAACCAAAACTACCTTCAGATTGTTGGGATATTATCGCTGCATACTCATTCTTCCTAGCCTTTTGATCTTTCACAATTCTTTTAAGCTCTTCTATTCTAGCTCTTGTGGCAGATAAGGAATCCATTGTGGTCATCTGTTTTGCCTCTTTACGAGTCTTCACTATAAAAGCAGTAGCAAAAGTTACAGGAAAAAGAGGAAGCATAACTTAGTGAAGTTCATGTGCTCCATCAAGGACGACATGACTAATGAATGAAATCTTTCGCCCACTACAATTCACACAAGGACAAGAAAATGAGCTTACAAGTTAATAGCGTTGAGCAAAGTTCTAGTGTTACTTAGACAGAAACACACTGTATATATTATATAATCCCAAAACAGAAAGATCACAGAAAAGTATAAAGATTGAACCTTCACGGTGTAAAGAAACTGAACAAATAAAACAAACAAAGAAAAATATCCATGCGCATCATTGAGAAGTAAAAAAATATTCATCGTTAGAAATACCTGCTAGAGCTTTCACCAAATCATCCTCTGCCTTTCTCAGCTCAAGCTTTAGCTTTCCTAGTTTTTCTAAAAGAAGAAAGTAAAAGGAATAAGAATTTAGAGCATATGAATATGTTTTCACCGTTCATAAATATTTTTAAATGTTACGAACAGATATTAGCATCATCAATAGAAGGGGAGCTAGCAATACCAGATGTTAGTGGACAGGATCGACTTATTGTTAATCTAAGGTCCTGTTTCGTTATGTGTATATTTCAAATAAAAATATGGATTTTGACATTGAGATAGGGAGCTTTATTCTAATCATAGTTGTTAGAATCGCATGATTCATGCAAAAATGATACCAATCTTTCAGATGAATCAAGGTTTAGACAGAACCAGTGCTGAATCGTACAATTAATGATTTGATTCACATGTCTATTTACGATTAGATTCATCATATATTAGAACGTACTATCCAATAGTAACTCTCTAGTACATCTGTTCTACCGATATTCCTCTTTCACTTTAGTTGCCCTTGTTCCCCTTGGCTTTTTGGGATTTTTTTCCGGTTTGTCCTTATTCAAGTTCTTTCCGTATTTGTTAGTTTTACACCAAACTTATGTGTATTATTGATTCGTCTCGACAGGAGGAATCGAAAAAGTACAAAATTCTGACCTTTACCCTCTCTTTTTTTTTTTTTGGAAATATCCAAGATTAAACCTAAAAAGTTAGCTTTTGGCTAAATGCGGAAAAATATGAATACGGACAAAACCAAAAATTAAAATTAAAAAAAGCCAAGGGGAACAAGGGCTTTATACAAATCACTTTACTTTCACTTTTATATAATTGGTGAAATTGAACACCAAATCCCTTCCTTTGAAAACCATGTCTATCCAAACAGCAGCATTGAGCACAAAAACGTTGGACTGGCTAAAAGAAACCCAAAACCCTATTTCTAGCCCAAATTCATTCCCTATCTAAAGCACCAATACGAAACCCTTGATTTGGGCGCAAACCAAAGGATTAGTGAACATTACCCTACACCACGACGTCACTTAATGTAATTAAGCATGTGAACGAGTATTACTATTACCTTGGTTTTCAACAGTTTCCTGTGCCTAAACCCTATTTCTAGCCCAAATTCATTCCCTATCTAAAGCACCAATACGAAACCCTTGATTTTGGCGCAAACCAAAGGAGTAGTGAACATTACCCTACACCACGACGTCACTTAATGTAATTAAGCATGTGAACGAGTATTACTATTACCTTGGTTTTCTACAGTTTCCTGTGCCTTGGCCTTGGTTGATTCGAGCGATTTCTGGAAAGCGACGACGGAGGCGTCCATTCGCTGCTGCTGGATCGGAATCTCTCTGCCGCATACCAACCGTAGCTCCTCCATTTTCGTCCGGACTGAGCTTTCGATTCTGCTCTGCATCTCAACACTCTCTCAACTCTAATTAGTTCAACTGATTTCAGAGAGAGAGAGAGAGAGAGGGAGAGAGGGAGCGGGAGAGGGAGAGTTTAATTTGGATTTGCTCAGCGGGCGCTTTTAATTTGGATTTGCTAAATGGGCTGGGCTCCTTTCCATTCGACAGCCGAGGGTTCGACCCGGCCTATTTGTGGGCTCTTTTCGTACTCGCGATGACAATAGTCATTAGTCACGTTAAATTTATGTTGATCGAATACCATTTGATATTTTTTCGAAATACGTTTATGTTGTTGCACAATAAAGTTTGAAATACTAACTTTGGAACTCATTTTTTTAAGAAAAGAGATGTGTTCAGTGGCGGAGGGAGCATGGGACGAGCGGAGGCACGCGCCCCCACTCGATATTTTTTTTAAAAAAATTTAAGATTTTAAAATGTATATTTTGTATTTTGTATAGTTAATTGTGTTTCATAAATTTACTTTTAATCTTTCTACGACATGTCGAATATCATTTCATTCTCAATTTTTTGTTTCACATATTTGAACATTGTCATTACACTGGTGAAATGAGATGTCTAATGTGAAAAATAGCAGTCACTTACTAATTGGAACTTTCTAATGCATAATGTCCAAAATTCGAAAGAATTAGCCCCCACTCAATATATATATATATGTCCAAAATTCAAAAATGCCTAAACCATGGGCGATACGTTTTATATTTTAGCAATTATTAACAATGGGAGCAATATTGCTAAATATTGTATAGTGAATTGCTCTTAGACTTGATATACTGAGACAATTCAAGCAATTCGATTATTTTTATATTCTATATAGTTTACTATATTAATAAATATGTTAGGTTTTTTAATTCTTAGCACAAACGTTTTAATGTTGCTTAGTAAGCAATATATTTGGTTGAAATGTGTTTAAAAAAATGCCCCCACTTACATAGATTTCTGGCTACGCCACTGGATGTGTTTTGAAAGCAAAACTAAACAGATTCGATCAAACATGATTTTAAACTTGACCAATGTTCAAAGCATTGTTTAAAAATAACTGATTATGATCATTAAAGCGAGCCCAGGTCAAAAACAAGTCAACCTGGACTGTCCAATCCCTTTTTTCCTCGACGAAAGTTAGTATTTTTTAGAATAGTTAGATGAACACTTTGGAGGAGAATAAGAGCATCCTTGCCCATATTTAAAATCACACTTTAAATTTTCATTCAAATTTTTGCCCCTACAAAAAAATTGAGTTGATGCTTCCTTTGGAATGAAGCTTTCCAATGACAAGCAAAATCTAAACATAAAAAGTTGAGTAATTTTTTTATTAATGGCATGACTACAAATTATGAGAAGCAAAATAAGCTTTCAAAAATTTAAGTAATACTACTACTCAATTTGATATAAGTTTGAGTATTTAGAAGGTTTTTACTCAACATTTGGTTCTGAATAATCAGATGGTCTAGAGGGGGAGGTTCTCCCACGTTGATTAAAAATAAATAGTAATTAATTAATGCTTTCCAGAGGGAAAATTATGTGGTTGAGACATCTCTTAGTGGTGTTCCAACGTGTTTTTTCAATATATAATTAATGGGGTCCATTACTAAGGCTCCGTTCGGCTAAATAAGTCAAGTGGTTTATTTTTTTGTCTTTATTCAAATTTTTTTCAGATTTGTTAATTTTTTGTCATTTTTTTGGAGATTATTGTATCTTCATGATGAGAGGAATTTAAAAAGCAAAAAATTATGATCGAAATCCAATTTTTTTAAATAAAAATTGGCTTATTCTTGTCTTTATTCAAAAAAAAAAAGTTCCGCTCGTAATTTTTTACTTTTTAGATTTCTCTTGTCATGACGATACAATAATCTTCAAAAAATTGATGAAAAACTAACAAATACGAAAAAAATTTGAATAATAACAAAAAAATAAGCCACTTAACTTATTTAGGTGAACGAGGCCTAAATAAATGAAATTTACATAGATATGCGATGGAGAAGAGTGTTGAGCACCACCTGTGACGGTACCAGCGCCACCGAATAATTGAAAATTTCTAAAAGGTTTTTGGTAGAATACATGACAAGTATATATGAAATTGTCTATGAAAATACAAATGCATTACACAAACAAGTGCACAAACGCTCGTATGGGTGTATGGGCTCCACACACTACTCCGGAATTCACCACGTGTCGTGTTTTCAGGAGACAAGAAAACCCGGTGTCCATAGTTTCTTGGCTCTCTCTTCCTCTGAAACCAACCCGGTAGCCGGGAAGAAATGGCGGCGATGCGGCTGTGCCCCTCACTCCGCCACCAGTTCGTTCCACCACCTCTCCACCAATCCAACAGACCCAACCGACTCCGCAATCTCTCCTCCGTCCGCTGCCGAATCTCGGAACCAACCGACTCTCTTAAGGTATCCATAGTCTATGAGTAATTTCTCTGGCTTTACTCATCGAAAACGGTCGATTTGATTGTTTGATTTTTCTACAGTTTTCAATTATAGAGCATCTCCGGGCCTTGTCCTTTTCTTTAACTCAAATTTCTTAACTCGAGTATGAGTTGCTTCAAATTCACTCCAATCCTCAAATTAAGTTCCATTCAAATTATGATTCGAAATGATTGGGCTCGATTTTTTATTATCAAATTTTCAAATGCTACAGTGTTTTAGCTGTCTTAAATTTACAATTGTAGTTTACGACATTAATAAAGCTTTTATTGGAATTTATGTTTAGATTTGAATTTATCCATTGAAGTGCTTCATATCAAGTGAATTTTACTATTTCAGGTTTGAGTATAAGTATATGGGTAAGGATGAAGATGGTCTTATACGTTAGGAAATGTCAAAGCACACAATCGAAGGAAAAAGCAAAGACAATTTCATTTGGGCTTGACTTTTTCTTGGGTTGGTTGAAAAATAAACTCTCATTTTATTGTTCTACTTAGATGGGATGGTGAAAAGCGATTAGGAAACTACAATTTTTTTAGCTTGTATGTTGTTAAATTTTCCGGGTTACCATTTTTCATTTGGGTTCCTTGTGTAGTTTCTGAATTGCTTTAGCTGATTGGGAATTTCTTTTCTTTTTGTAAGTGACCTTGTAATTTAGTTCTGTTGCGTCAATTGTCTGCGTTTTCCCTGTGATAAGATCTGTTTTTGGAAATTCTGAGTTTATTGGATGATACTTACTATCCATCTTGTATGCCTTCCCGAACTCCCATTAATGGGTACCGACTAGGCATTGTTTGTTTTGTCTTATTAGGACAATTTCTTTTGACTAACAATAAAAGGGTCTATAATTGGGAATCCTTGCAAAAGTTGTGAATTAGCTTGAAGTTGCGCATGCAAGGAGGAAATTGGGTGCTAAAAGTGAATGATGACTATTTGTGGTTTAAGTTGCTAGTTTTCTGTGCGTGTTATATATATATAGGGGCCGGTTCCCCTCACACAAAAGTTGACACAACACTAAACGGAATTTCACGCAAATTTTGACTCACCATGTCAAATCTTTTTCGTTATTTCCATGTTTGTCATGGGTTAACAAGCTTTTGGTTGGAACCTCACAGTATATGCTGCTTTTCATATGCAGCTTGTGACGGATGTGAAAGAAAGGCTTGAAAATGATCATCACAATCTTCGTGTGGGCATGTACGGAAAAGATGAAGAAGACGTGATCTTCTGGTTTTTGAAGGACCGGAAATTTTCCGTTGAAGATGCTGTCTCAAAATTGGCTAAAGCTATTGTATCCTTGTACTAATTTTCATGCTTGCAGGGTATGAAATATCCAAAATGTAGTCTCATTACGGGATCCCCGAGTGGCATTAAAATGATACAATTGGGGGGGCATGCAATTGAATGGATGCCGGTTATTTTGAAATCTTGACTGTAAAATAATTGGCTTCTGGATTTTTTTTGTTTGTACGCATTCCCTGAAAAAAGATGAAGAGATTTTCTTGAATGTTGGACTATTGCTTTTAAAAACAATTACAGTTAATCTGAAGGCTGAAATGGGTGAGTTTTATCGATATTTCGATTTTCCTTCTACCTTATCAGAAATGGCGTGAAGAATTTGGTGTATCAGAATTGTCTGAAGAGTCTGTGAGAACTGCAGCTGAAACTGGAAAAGCCTTCGTGCTTGACTTTCTTGATGTGTATGACAGACCAGTGCTAATTGTGGTGGCATCCAAGCATTTTCCGGCAGTAAGTATAGAACTCCAACTGTCTACATACTGTCCGCTGTTTATTGATTTTTTTCTTTGGCCTTTTACTTTAGTTTCAAAATGTGCTATTTACTTAAAGCATAGTCCTTCAAGAAAGATTACAGTTATATGGTTTCTGCTTGAAATTATTTTATCTTATGACAGATCCTTCTGGACAACAAGGCAGATTGTTGCGTTTGTGTGAAAAAGAGTCTTTGAGGAAATGATTGTGCATGAATTTCATTGCAAATTCGACACTACTCCATAAATATCTGGTGTTCTCATGCAACTTAGGGAAACCTTGTGAGTGGTTGTCTGGATAGCAATAGATGAACAATTAGATGAGCTGTTTTCGTTTTGAAGTTCCATTTTTTACCTTTTATTTTGACAATGTTGAAGTCACGGTATACTTCTCTAGATAGTTTGCTACTTGTTGCTTTTTCTGATAAGGTTCTGATGATTGCAAAAAAATATTATTGCTACAGAAACATAACCCTTCTGAGGATGAGAAGCTGTGTGTCTTTTTGATTGAGAAGGCATTGAGTAAGCTCCCAGCTGGAAGTGAAGAAATACTTGGAATATTTGATCTACGGGGATTTGGTGCTCAGAATGCAGATCTTAAGTTCTTTACGTTTGTGGTAATTTCAATGAACTAGCTCCAGTTTGTAAAATTTTCTCATTGAAAGTGACTTCATGGATAGCTTCAACATTACTTAATCAATTTAGGAAGAAAAGTGAGAAATTTTGAGTGGTAGAAGAGCACTTGTTACATTTATGTTTTCTTATTAAGAAAGGAAACTGTGCCCAGTTAGATATACTTCTGTTACCAGTGCTACTGCTGGAACTACCATAAATTTCGTTATCTTTCTAATTGCTGGTTGACAGATTACTTCCTTACATATTTACCGAGTCTCTTTTATGTTAAGAATGTTCTTTTCCCCGTTCAGAATACATCAATTCTTCTCCTTTTGCTGGCAAAGTTGATGTAGTATCAGTTAAAAATTAAAATTGTCCAACTCGCAAAGGAAAACAATTTTTTTTTCTTGTGCCCAAATAACACAGGAAAACATGTCTGTTTTGTCTTCGTTTTATGATCATGTTTATATGTTTTGTTATTATCTGCCTACCATTATGAGCATTGTGAATTGATTTCTATTTCTATTCTCGGCAGTTTGATGTGTTTTACAAGTACTATCCAAGGCGGTTGGGTCAGGTCCTCTTTGTCAATGCTCCCTTTGTATTTAAGCCAATTTGGCAGCTAGCCAAGCCTTTGTTAAAGTCGTATGCTTCTCTGGTAAGTATCATCCATTGTAGTCGTACATTCATTGTTGCTAAAGGACATTTTACATACTTTCCGTTGAAAAATACTTTCGTGTTGCATTACTTGGGTATTTTCTTGAACTCGCCAGAAAAAAAGAAAGAAAGAAAGTGATGAAACATAATGGGTGAAATGTTTATTTTGATATGTATCCACTGAGATGTCCTTTCATAGATTCTCAAACCTTGGACTCAATATCAATGGGAGTTGGAGTTTGGAGTACAAAATTTAAACACCCATACATGTTTAGCATATTAAGAATGTCAGATGGTCTTGGGGAGAATTCAACCCCAAAGCTAGCTTTTTGAAGTGAGGGTGCCCTAACGCTTATGTACTTCCTATTACGTTGGTAACCAGACGATGTGGGAGTTTGCTTCACACCATCCCTCACGTGCAGCGTGCTCACTCGGCAGCACCTGCCGTGTGCAAGCCAAAGACACGCACTTGTTGATACCATGTTATACGGTCTTGGGTAGAACTCAATCCCAATAGCTAGCTTTTGAAGTGAGGGTATCCTCATGCTTATATACTTCACAGTACTTCAGTACCCAGGCGATGTCTTCACTTCACAAAGCCTTAAAGAAGCTTTCAAAAAACTTGCCTCCGCTCAAAATTCCAACGGGATCTAAAGTCTACGAATTATTGTGGTTTGTGGACAAAAGCATTGGTGTCATAGGTGACTAATTGTTTTCAACTTCATTTGAAGTTTTGCTTACATCAATTCATGCAGATATTTTCTTAGTGACCAAGTATAGAGAGGTTGTGAGATGAATACAGCAGCAGCCATTCATAATGGTCGACAATGCTGTGCAGTCAAAAAACTCTCACTCCACCACCACCACCACCTAGCAAAACATGTCCATGAAACTTGCCACAATTTTATTCAGGAGATCTTACATTACAAAGCAGCATAGTTTCTGTTCTAAAGGACACATGGAATTATACAATACACCTGCAATTTGTCACGTAACCTCTATGCATTGGTTGTCATCTTTATGCAAGAGAACTAACTACACAGGACACAACTTGATGAAATTACTGCTGTTTTGCATTTCTATTTGTCTCTCTGTGGCCTATAGCCCTAGTTTTGAGCTTTCATTTCATCTCCGTTCAGTTTTTTTTTTTTTGGGTTCATTTGAAGGTGAGATACTGCTCAGTGGAGGAGGTCAAAAAGGAGTATTTTACGGAATCTACAATTCCAACCATCTTTAGAGACTGAGGATGTTCCTACCGTGGTAAATTAGATTACTTTTAACGCGTAGATACACACCCCAAACCAGCACCCATAACTGAGTTCCTGTGATATAGATCTATACCTATGAATATTTATCCCCGTTTTTGATGTTTAAGTTTTGCAGGAATTTTGGGAAAACGTATTTCGAATATCTAGCCGGCAGTTCTATGTGCAGCACTTTGTCAACGATGAATCGGGTTCTGAATCTCTTATAGAGCCAAATTTCCCCATTTTCTTATCTCTTTCATGTAAACAATCTGCAACCATGTCCTTTTTCTTTTCGCTTCGGGACAGGAATGTGAATCCAGATACACTTAACTGTATACATATATGGCAGTTCTCAACACAACCCATGTGGAGTAAAAAAAAAATTGCTCTGTATCAAAGGAAAATATTTTACATTTATGAAAAGCCCAACTGCATTGAGAAAATAATTACCATGTCTGAAACACAGGGACAAGGAATTTGTAAAACCACCCAAGAAGCAGAAGATAGAGAAATAGCACCAAAATAAGAGATCCTATTTGTTTCATCTAGACGTAAAATACTAAAATAGAATGCAAATCTGGCAAGCAATGTCAGGAATACAATTTTGATATCCAATTTTCGAGCATAATTGTGTCCAGAGTAGATTGATGTGTGTAAACTCACATACTTGAGAGCCTTCAGAGAGAGTTTTATTCGGGGTTGTGTTCAGAAATTATGTCGACTAAGGCCTAAATGATTGTTTTGGTATTCTTTTTTTGTTCTTTTTGAATTTTTATTAGATTTATGTCTACTTTTTTAATAATTATTTGTCCCGATAAAAGAGTTTAGAAAAAAAAAATCTACCGAGAGCGAAAAATGTCCAGTGAAGATGAAAACAATTCAAGACGGCTCTCTTTTTTGTTTTTAATGTCATGTTATCTAGAATTTTTTGCAAATTTGATTTTATCTTTTTATATTTTTTTCATTCCTCTTGTTGACCCGAATAACTGCTTTTAAAATTTTTACAAAATTCTAAACGAAAAAATCATGAAAAATAAATCATACTGACGATAAATTAATTTTGGGAAAACTCAACTGGTAACTAAAATTATACAAAAACAATTTGGTAGAGAAGAATACAAAAGGAAATTGATTTTCGCGCTTCAATTTTTACTGACGCGCTCCATTTTTAACACGAAATTATTAGTAATTTTATGAACAAAATGAAACGCATCATTGAAAACTGAAGCATGAAAATCAAAATCCATAAAGAAAGGTTGCGAAAAAAATAGGAGTACTAAGAAATAAGAATATAGACAGGCCTAGAAAGGCTGTGGCCATTTCTTCTGGCAAATCAAAGCGAAGCTTACATTCGCAAGCAAAATAGTCCATACTCCATTCCACCATCTTCAGAGAGAGAGAGAGAGAGAGAGAGATGGATAAATCAAGGTTGTCGATCACCGTGGTCAACGTCCTCTGTTTGGTGGTAATTTCTAAGGCGATCGAGTCACCTCAGTACACGGCTCTCCAGAAGGAATCGGAATTCGAGATCAGACTCTACAGAGACTCCGCTTGGATGTCTGCTCCTGCCAAGCAGATCTCCTTCGAAAAAGCCACCAGAGATGGATTCCACAGGTACCCACCCTCAACTTCAATTTCTTCGATTTATTGTTTGTTTTATGTGTATTGCTTTACGCCGCTATTTGGTTGGGGGGGGTGTGTGGGGAAGTAATTTTACTTTTTATGTTGTGCGAGCATGGGAGGAAATTTTACAAAATTGGAAAAAGCTTAACTGAACCAAACCCAAGTAGTCGTTTCTATGGTTGGTCCGAGCTCTGTTATTTTCTTAAATTTTTTGGTAACCCAAGGGATTGGCCAAGTGGTCTAGGCTTGAGACTTGGGGTTTGCTCCCTCTTTAAGGTCTTGGGTTCGATTCTACTTGCCAGCAACTCCTAGTACCACCTCGCCTGTGAAATGACTGGGGGAGAGCCTTAGGAATTAGTATGAGATGCACACAAGCTGGCCTGGGACACCCTCCTCCATTACCAGGAAAGAAAATTTCGTTTGGTTTTAAGCACTCAACTGGTCAAATTTGAATCCGAGCATAGATTTGAGTATAACCTTCATTATTTACGTTGTTATAATGTTGAGAGAGAAGAAATAGCCTTCCAAATTTGAGTAAAAATTGTGTAAAACTCAATTTTGACCAAGTTTGAGTCAAGTAGTGAGGTGAGTTTAGGAGGTTTTTGTTAGATTTCTTGAAGGGTTCCAACCTAAAACCAATTGGCAATAGGTGGAGTAGCCTTTAGAATTTATTAACCAAGCTTGGGTGGCTTAGATGAGTGATGTGGGACAAGTCTAACACTCCCCCTCACGTGCAGCCCGGATGCACGTGGAGGTGACAGATCAGGAGCTGACTGACTGACTCGGGCGACAGAGATGACAGAGACTTCCCACGAGAGGTGAGACCACCCAAGACTTGGCTCTGATACCATGTTAGATTTCTTGGAGGGTTCCAACCTAAAACCAATTGGCAATAGGTGGAGTAGCCTTTAGAATTTATTAACCAAGCTTGAGTGGCTTAGATGAGTGATGTGGGACAAGTCTAACAGTTTTTACTCAGATTTTGGTTTTGAGTAGAAGTGTGAGCAAGGGCTCGAGAGATGCTCTTGGCAACCAAACAGTGGGAGCCTGGGAGGGGCTTTAGTTAACATTTCGAATATGGATTCACTTTCGGAAATGGATTGTTCTTCTTGTGTCCACTGCTAAAAAAACTAGGCTCGAGTGGGTTGTTTCAGCTTGTACACTTTGCAATTTGGAGGTCAGTGGTCAATCCTTGCCAAAAGAAGGATAGATCATTTCCTCATACTGGGGCTCCTCATTTTGTTGGTTTTTTCTGCCTTTTATGGGCTTTTTTGTTGGGGTGGTTGGTATACATGCTTATGCATTCGTGTTGGACCTTATCATGCAATCAATGGTCCACATTGATGTACTTATCATGTAACCCAATTGTTTCTATGTTTCAAATGACAAATATGTTTGTAGCTACTTAAAAGAGTTAGGTTTAGCATTCGGATTTCGGATTTTGTGCTTTGATTTTTGAAAAGAGACATACATATTGGGGCATAGCAAAATGGAAAAGAGGAGCAACGATATTGGACAGAGAGAAATGATATGTAATGCGAAATTGGAAGAGGGAATGTAGAGCTGGACATTCAGTGAGAATTGCTAAGTAGATTGTTCAATGGTGCCTGTCGTACCCCCATAATAGTAGCCTGAGTTATTTGCATGGAAATGGTGGAGCATTCATTAAGAACAGTTTATCATCCATTGAAGAATTTCAGGATCCTAATGGTCTTCAGTCTAGTCCCATTGTTCGTACCAAACTTGCGATAATAAAGACTTAAAAGCCTTATTCATGATGAGAATATCTATATGTAATTGTAATCATGCTGTATCAATCTTGCCTTGCCATTATCCAGGCATTTGAGAGCAATTTATTTCTTTAAATCCTTCTCTTTTCTTTTCTTGGGGCATTTGGGCCCCTTTGTGGGTGGGGTTGGTTACCTTAAACAAATAGCTGCAATGTTGGTAGATCTCCACTCTTCATGGTGCAAAAAGATTGTGGGAAGATTATGACGGAGAAATGGTGTCTTGCCACTAACCATCCCCGATCCTTTGAAGCATTCTGTACTTATTTTCACTCATAACTTTTGTCATTTCACTTGTTTTTGGTAAGAGATGAACATTGCCATATGTAAATATAGGTGCATGATAAACATCGGTGCTCCTCTGAGTTTCTCCCATTGAGTCAAAATGACTATGTTTTGAACTCTGTCTGAAAATTCAAAATGCATGTTCCATATGTAAATATAGGTGCATGATAAACATCCGTGCTCCACTGAGTTTCTCCCATTGAGTTAAAATGACTATGTTTTGAACTCTGTCTGAAAATTCAAAATGCATGTTCCGCATGACTGTCAGAAATCACTTGTTCCAATTCTCCATATTGATCATTTGACCTAAAAGAAAACTTCATAGATTTATAGTCACATCACGTAGAATATCTTGGTGCTCTATGGTTTTGGTCGTTGATGTATTTAGAGCGTTTACTTGCTTCTCACAGGTTGTTCCAGTTCATTGAAGGCGCAAATCTGAACTTTTCTCGGATCCCAATGACAGCGCCTGTTCTCACCAGCATTGTCCCCGGAGCGGGGCCACTCCACTCCTCGGCCTACTTCGTTCGATTATACTTGCCCGTCAAGTTCCAGTCGACCCCTCCACTTCCTCTTCCTGAACTAAACCTTAAACCCGATTCGTGGCCCAGTCGCTGCATCGCCGTCAGAACGTTCTCTGGATTTGCAAAGGACGAAAACATCGTGGCAGAGGCAGAGAAGCTTTCCGTGAGCTTGAGTAGGTCTCCATGGGCAAACTCAACTTCTACCAAAAGTGACTATGCATATTCGATAGCACAGTACAGCTCTCCTTTCAAGTTGATTGGCCGTGTGAATGAGGTTTGGGTGGAAATGGATGAATCTGCATTGGATGGCTGCAAATCGAATGGAGTGGCTACATATTGAACTCATGCTGCTTCGGAGGGGACGATTACGTAAGTATATACTTGTTTGTCAGTGTGTCGTGAAGCTGTAGAGTGTTACTATACGTGTTCTTTACTGGAACTCTATGTAAATAGCTCGGGAGTCCTGAATTTGAGCAATCCTTCACTAATCAGATGTGGTTTCCGTAGATTAATGGGAAGTTGTTTCTGTTCAGTTTGAATCGTCAACCCATTTGGCGTTGCCAAGAGGTTTTTTTTTCTTCAAATTTTTAGGGTGCACAATCTTGTGTTTTGTGTTTTTTGGTGTGAATGTGAATTGACTTGATTTAAAGTCGTGTATTTTCTGTGACACTTGTTCACTGTGGATGGATGCATGATGCATCCTTTTAATATCTTATCCCTTAACGTTCTAACTTTATTCTCATTTTTTTTGCTTTATCCTCTGTTCCATTTTTGGTGAGTCAACACTAGGTACTAAAAACAAGTGGAGACCCTAATTTTTTGACATTTTTGGGGAGCTTAAGGCTTGCGCCTCATGGGCCTTAGCCCAGAGCCCACCATGACAATAGATAATCCTTGCATATGATATGTAGCTTTTGGCCTTAAACTTTCTATTGTGAACGCCCATTAGGTTTACCAGCTGACCAGTGAACGTGATGTCTTGAATTGTTTTGTCATTGGTGTAAACAACAGACTTTATACAGGAACTTCTCCTAACACAGTTTAGTTCTCACTGTTAGGTTTATTTTGGCCATGACACCCCTGTCTGGTTTTGCAAATATTTTCTCAAGAATTTCGTTTTTCTAAATTCTCAAAGAAGTGGCCCCACATTTATCCTCATGTAGGTGACCTTAGAGCATCTCCAATCCATACAAAATAGAGGATGAATGTAACACATTGAGGGGAGATTTTGTAATTTATTCCACTTTTTCTTCACTTTTTGTACTTTTTTGGGAGAATTTTTGAGAGACCCACCGTCCTTTTTAGAGTTTGGAGGAAATTTGTACTCCAAATTTACTTTTGGTCCTCCATTTTTAGAGGACCAAATTTACTTTTGGAGGACCAAACTCTAAAAAGGACGGTGGGTCCCTCAAAGATTCTCCCAAAAAGTAGAAAAAGTGAAGAAAAAGTGGAATAAATTACAAAATCTCCCCTCAATGTGTTACATCCATCCTTTATTTTGTATGGATTGGAGATGCTCTTATAGAGGTATCTGGTTATACCCGCCAGGCAATCCAGTGAATAAGAGTCGTTACGAGCCATGCTAAACCTCTTCTCATTGCAGGTATCATTGTTACACCATGGGAATGAACATAAGAGCTTATCTCTTCAGTGATCGTTCTTTGTTACTCGCAATTAGGTTGTCTCATTAAACCTAGATCTTGGGATCTCCAGTCAACTAGGTTGTGTTTTCCTTCACAGTAATGTGAGCGTAATAGGCTTAAGTTCTATTCCCATCGATGCCAACTCAACTTGCTCTCTGTTTAAGCCTTTGGTAATATTGTCTTTTGACTTCACATAGTCAAGAGTGACAACCTCACTAGAGAGCATGTTACTTGTGTCTATGACGGACATGTCTAGACTTATCATTGTACATGTTACTCAATGCCCTTCCAATTGCAAATTGACTCTCACAAGTTCGTGAGACCAAATTTTGGGTCTCACATAAATAATCTAGATCATTCAGTAATTTTAAAATAAGTTTTTCAATTGGGAATGATGCTATAGTGTCCCCGGTCATTTTAGAGACATCGTAATTTTTGGTATAACTTTACCATTATGAGCATAATTAAAACTCATTACAAGCATAACAAAATCATAACAAGACATAACTTATTTGTTATGTCTTGGTTGGATTTGGTTATGTCTTGATTGATTTTTTGAATATTTCTTGGTTATGTCTTATTTCGGTTCTATTATACTTGTAATGGATTTTAATTATACTCATAATGGTAAAGTTATGTCAAAAAAATGATCGAAAACACCATAGCATCGTCCATCTTAAAAACTTTCATTCAGAACACACGATATGCATTTTGAATGGAAAATCGGATTTAGTGCGGCTCTAGCACGTTGGGAAAGGAAAAAAAACAAAAACAGGACTCGTCCGGAAATTCGCCCCCTTGAACGCACGAGAAATTAATGAATGACGCACGAACCACCGATGGTGGTAGCTTGGATGGCAAAAGCCTTCTTCATTCTCATTCTCAGGTAAGACACAGATTTGACTTTTGTCAGTGGCAAAGGAATGGAGGATGCTATAGCTTGAATCGAACATTTCACAGCGGGTAGAGTAGGGCTGTAAATGAATTGAGCCATTCGCGAACTATTCGAGACTTGGTTCGGTAAGAGCTCGTTCAAATTCGATTCGTCTGCTAAACGAACTGAACCTGAACCTCAACTCTAGGCTAGTTTTGTAAATGAGCCGAACCTGAGCCTAACGGTATTCGGCTCGGTTAGGTTCGCGAACCTATACTTAAATTTAATTAATAATTAAATAGGGGTCTATTTGTAAATGTAAAAAATTTTAAGGTTGTATATATAATTCAATACTTATTTTTCTCCAAAATTCTATACGATCAATGAGAGAGTTTGGGTTCGCTTGAGTTTAATGAGCTGAGCCGAATCAAACCTGAGTCTTGACGAGCTCAATTCGAGCTTAGATTTGGCTCGGCTCGATTCATTTGAGTTTAACGAGCAAAACTCGAGCCAAGATGTTCAAGTTCAAATCGAACCCGAGCCGAATCCGAACTTGCCGAATCCGAATCCTCCGCAAATAAAGCCGAATCCTCAAATCGAGCCAGACTAGTATCTTAACGAACCCAACCGAGCCGAACTTGAGCCAAGTTGTTTAGGCTCGAATCGAACCCGAGCCAAACTCATACCTTAACGAACCCGAGCCAAACTTAACAGGGTTCGGCTCGATTCGGTTCGTTTATAGCCCTAGGGTAGAGAGAGCCCCTAACGTCACGGTCAAGGGGTTGTTATGTTGGTCGTCCCTCCCACCCTTTTTGTTAATAATAAAAAAAATTATGACGCACGAGAAATTAAATAAATGATTTAATAAATAAACAACGCACGAAAAAGGAAACACAACCAAACGAAGAAGCATTCAAGCCGCTTTCTCTTCTTCCCTCTCTCCTCTGAGCTGCTGCTATAAACCCCATATTCCTCAAAATCTCCGTATTTCCTCCTTTTCTCACCCTCTTCGCTGCTTTCTCCACTGAACTACTCAACTGGGTATCTCCAAATACCCTCCAAATCAAATGGGTTCTCGTTGAAATCGACCCACGACCAGTCCTCCAGTCCGTACCCCCGGTTTGTTCTGTTCTTGTTACTATGGCTGTTAAAATGGGGCCGTTTTCTTGCGTTGCAACCTCTCTTTCTTCTCCTTTCCAGTACAGGAGAATTTCGAAGGTATTTGAATGCTGTTTCCCGAGTTGCCAGTGGAAATTAATTCCCTGTTGTGTATTCGTTGCTCTTAATTATGTGCAACAAAGGGTTTACGGATGCCTTTTATTTTTTTGAACATGTGTAATGTAGGTAATGTGTGCATCACAGATGTGTTCTATTGCTTGTTAATTCTGCATATATTAAATTGACGTAGCTGTGTCCAGTGGCCGGGGCAGGATTTGTACTAGCCACCCGAATCACATGTATTTCTACATTAGTAACAAACAAATATGATCCATAATATATATTGCTGCTAGCTACTTCTAAGGAGACGAGATTGTGTATATATATGTAACTACCATTTAATATTGTACCTACAACCAAAAAATGGTTTATAACTTGAAATCTTAGGAGGTGTTTTCAGTTTTCACACATGTAAAGGAACTTTATGAACTTTTTTTTTTTCACTCGAGACTTGCAGGGGCTGATTCTAAAGAACTTTCCAAATTAACCTCAAAAACTAGTATAATTTGTGGGAGTGTTGTGCAGGGGCCCCGGGCACCCCCTTGTGTCTGCCCCTGGCTATGTTTTGTCTGGCAGACTTATAAGTCTGCACATATTTTATTGCTATAGCTGCGCTAGTGTTTTCTTTTTTTTAAGGGCGATCTATGGCTTCTCATTGACGTATCCTTGTATATTTGATTGCCACCCACATATCCTATGTTATTACTGGGAAGCCGAGGCCTGGATACCTAAATGAGAGTGAGAAATGAAATATTGGACAATAGGTCCCCGTCTTGTACCATTTGGGAGTCATACACTCTAGCCCATTGGGACAACCCAATTTGTTTAATACTCCTGTGTGCACTTTAGGAGGTTTACTGGATTTGATGTACAGGGATACGTACAGATTATTTCTGATGAGGAACTAAGGTAATTCGTATATCATACGACGAGAGTACTATATTGGCTTTTTATCGTGCTTGTGTTGATATAGCTGTAGTTGAGTACATAAATTTGTGGTGTTGCCTATTGTGCAACGTGTGACTTCACTTTGATGGAGGTATAATGGTTATTTTTGTTGATTTTTATTGAATGTTAATGGTTTAAATGAAGGGATGAATACTCTTCAAGTCAAGTGCCTTTGGCACCCTCAATAATTCTTAGGAAGCCATGTATTTGCCTTGGAATTTGCAGCTGAAGCTATTCATGGTGTAGTTTGTGTTAACCAGGTTGCGTGCTTTGTTATCTAAGCTCTAAATGACTATATATATCATCCCTACTTTTTAGTCTTTGAAAGTTGAGACATATTAGTTCCTCTTACTGGTTGCTAGGTATTTGGATCTGGAGCCGTTATAAAAAAAGGTATTTTGATCTGGACATTGGAGTCACGTGCGTGTGGGAAGAGGAGAGTGTAAATAAACTAACAACTGCAAGATGCAGAGGAAAGGACATTACTGCTCCTGTATTTACTCCTCTGGAATCTGTACTCTTTGGAGTTCAGACATTTAAATAGACAAGAGTTTCTATGCTTCCCAAAATGTTGCAGATTCCTGTTGAAGAGGTTATTTTTTAGATGATATAGTTAATTACTGCCACAAAAGTCAATTAGGAAAGGGGAAGATAGCTCTATACATTAGTTTAGTTGATGTAGGAGCTCTGATCAGGGTCCATCAGCCTGCATGACAGTCCCCACTTTAGCTGAGGGTGACGAAGTATCTGCCATCATCCTAATTTTGACATTTAAATAATCTCATATTACAGTTTTAGTTCAGCTGTTAGTTATTCTTTTGTCACTCATGTGCATGTAATTGTATGAATCAGTCTTCTATTGTATGTCTTGTTGGATTATAATCACCATTTTTTTTGAATGTCTTGTTTTTACTTCTCTTGGCACTGTCACTCTATGTGATATATGTATCTGTATGCGCTCTTATAAAGATCTATGATGCATCTTACTTTTGTTAAGCAATAAATCCCACAATCAGAATGGGTGATCACTTAATAAGATGTGAGGACTTCTCCACCTAATAGCTTAAACTTAGGGGTTGAATCCAAGGTTTCTACATGGTATCAAGGCAGGGCTCATTCTACCTCTTATTTTTAAAATTAGAGACAATCTACACCCCACAATCACAGAGTCAACTAAAAGGGTGATAGGCCTCAAAAGAGGCTACACGTGACAGATCTCAAACAGTGTTGCATTTGAGGTGAATGTTAAGGTGTACAATCCCACATTGCTTGGGTATCCAAAGTTTCTATAACTACCTTACTTTACATTAACTTAAGCTTAATCTGCAGATCAGTATAGCAGGAGGATTGCTTCGCAGGGAACAGTTTGGTGCAGAGCAGCTAAGAAATCCTAAAGGTAGCATTTGTGACTTGCTTAATTTCTCAACAATCCTATTCTATGGTGCAACTTGGCCCTACCTTTGCTTGCCAGAGATCGGGGCATCTTAAGGACAATAAGATTTTGATGTTTTCTTTGGATACTAAATTGTCTGATTCTTACGAATTACCTTGATCCAGAACCTTTTGGCTGCAGTTGACTATAACTACTACTCACTCTCGAATCTGGTTTATATGTTTGAACATGAAGGATCCTATTTGACCTTTGATTGCATTTTTTTTGGGTCGTCGTTCTGGAATATACTGCATTATCTAAATTACTTACTTTTTTCCCTGTTTTTTAAAGCCAACTGATTACTACTACATTTTTCATGAGGGAAAACTCCTACCCACCTACCCTGTCTCCCAGTTCAAGGCCCATAAATGTGATCCCACGTTCAACTCCTCACCCACTGGGCGACTCATGTGGGTTAACTAGTTACTCCTACTTTAAATAAGTAGGTCTGTTTTACTTTTTCAAGTTTTCTTCACCGTATGCTTTTCTTCTGTCATTGCAAGTAGTGAAGATCGGCCAGTTCAAACATGGAATACTGAAGGTAAACGACAGGGTTTCTAAGAGGCGATGTATTGACTTTTCTACCTCTGAAGAATGGTTTCCATCCTCGGAGCTTGATCCAGATGTCTATGACCAGGAAAATGATGATTCTGTTGCTGAAAGTATATCTGAATATATGTCTTCCGATGTGAGTTCACCGGTTCGTTATGGGACAGCTGGAGGAAGGCCAGGTTTGCTAACATTTTATAGCCGGCCTAATCAAAGAGAAGAGGAAGTTCATATATCCAGCCCTAGGAGGAATCAGAATGGCCTGCTATGGTTTGTTGGTCCAACTGTCCTTGTTGCCTCTTTTGTTTTCCCCTCGCTTTATTTGCGGAGGATTCTGTCTGCTGTATTTGAGGATTCTCTGCTAACAGGTGGGCGCACTTAACCTTGCTGTTGTCAAGTCTTTGTTCTGAGAAAAGAAAAACTGCCTCTTTTACCTTTCCCTGTCTGATAAGCAAAAAAGAAAATAAAATTGCTCAGATCTTGGTGTTGGTTATATTTTGTTATTTTGGTTTATTCTCCTTATCTGGTGATTCGGTATGCATCTTATTATGTCTTATGATAAACGAAGCTCTCAGGGTCAGGGCCAGGGCCAGTTACTGTTTAGACCACCTATTTAATTTTTTTATAACTACAACTGTACAAGGCATATTGAGATCTTTTAACCAAACCAATTGGGGTCGGCACATATTGGGATCTTCTAGTTTAACTAAATAAGCGAAACACAGATTTTTTGTGAAAATGGATTATGGAAGAAGTAATTCACCAATGGTGTTGCTGCAAAATAATACTCCCTCCGTCCCTTTTTAAGTGTCCTGCTTCGTAACTCCAACTTATTAAAAAGACATCATCATTACACCTTTCACATCAACTTTTTCCTTCACTTTCCCTACTTACCCATCATCATTACACTTTTACTCACTAACTTTTCAAAATAAAATCTACTTTTAGGGACAAAATAGACAATACACCAACTTTTACCCCCCTAACTTTACAAAATGGACACTTATTAAGGGACAGCCCAAAATGAAATACTGGACACAAAAAAAGGGACGGAGGGAGTATTATTTTCCACATTAACTTGTGTTGTGGTGAAATGGTTTGAGGTGTTTAGGACTTGGCATAATGCCCTTGTTTCTTGCATAAAAGGTGGAAAGCAAAAGTTGCCAGAGATAATCCATTGTGTTGGATTATTCCAAGTGAGGACAAGAAAAAGATAAGTTACATTAAGACATATGCCCATACAAGACAGATACACACCCCGTTTCAAGAGAGAGGATCTTTTGATTTGCTTATTTATTAATTCATATCTCTCAATAATCCTCTATTATTTATCTGCAGATTTTCTTATCTTGTTCTTTACGGAGGCTCTTTTTTACTGTGGGGTTGCGGCATTTCTTCTGCTAGTTGACCATTTACGAAGGCCTGTTGTGCCGGTTTCCGCTACATATAACAGAAACCTGAACCCTCAGTTGGGGCACCAAATCTCTTCTGTTGCGGTTTTAGTACTTAGTATCATAGTTCCAATGGTTACAATGGGCTTTGTGTGGCCTTGGACTGGTCCTGCTGCTTCGGCTACTCTTGCCCCATACCTTGTTGGTATAGTTGTGCAGTTTGCATTTGAGCAGTATGCAAGATATATAAAGTCACCTTCATGGCCAGTCATTCCCATTATTTTTAAAGTAAGTACTGTTATATAACTCAGTTCAGCTGCTAGGGCAAAATCTCTGACTAAATGCAGAATGGACACACATAAATGAATTTAAAATTTTGTAACGTTGTTGGAGCTGCTTTAATGTTTTTATCAGCTAAAGTTATGTCACAGGTAGTCAGAGTTTACCCTCTACATTTTATGCTACATATCTGTTATTATATTCTATGTTACATGGACTCGTGTGCGAGTTTTGAGTGCGACTGCATGTTCAGGCGACAGGCCCAGTGTTCTAAAACAAGGAATTAATCGGCGATTAACCGCCGATTAATTGATGGCGGAGCCTATCCGATTTGGTCCGACTAACGTTTAATCACCGAGTACTAATTAATATGCGCCGATTAATCGCTCGAAGGTGGCTGACCGCCCGACTAGTACCGAGTGACTTTTAGAACATCCGCCTTCCTAAACTGAAATCTTGGGATGTTGGAACATGTGTCCATAGCTAGGTAGAGTATGGTGTTAATTATTTAAATATGCCCGGGAAATAATGGGATTAGGAAAGATTATGGAATTTCTGTTTCTCATCCATGTGAAAAGTTATCAATATTTTGTTTTTGTGAGTAATTCGAACTTGCTTTTCTTCCAATATAATAAAAAGTAAAAATTAGAGGATCCAAGTTTCGAAATAAGATGCAGGTGTCGGATACATTTCCGGTACACTCACCCAGTCTTCAAGTGTCCAACACGGTATTACTACATATTAACCAATTTTGAGAAGAGTCCATGTAACGTGGGTTATTTGTAAGATTCTTTTACCATTACTGAGCATCATGGATAGATATAATCTCCCAACATTTACGAAGTTTCAAATTGCAATTTTCTCTTGATAAGTTTTCAGTGAATGCACCACGGTTTACTTGTGTTCTTCATTGACACGCCACCTAAAAAATTTGTTTCACTTGTGTTCATCTGTCCCTCCCTTGTACACATGACAGAATGGTTATTTAACCCAATTTTGTTTTAGCAAAGACTTTCATTGCACTATATGATTCAAATTTGTAGATGCTTAACCTGAGATGATGAGGGTTCATAAATTGGCTAAAGATCCGACTTTTTGATACTTCACAGGTTTATAGATTGCACCAACTGAACAGAGCAGCACAACTTGTGACAGCTCTGTCATTCACAGTGAGAGGAGCTGAGATGACACCGCACAACTTGGCAATAAACAGTTCATTGGGCACCCTTCTTAATGTCCTTCAATTCCTTGGGGTGATTTGCATATGGTCACTCTCAAGCTTCCTCATGAGGTTTTTCCCTTCTGCGACAATACTTGAGCAATGAGGCACGGATTTTGATACAGCATTGTTCACATTCTCATCTCACCTCTTAGAGATCACCATGCCTGATCACTTCTATCCCCGTTTGATACCTTTTTGGTTTGCCTGGTTTTCTCTGCTGGGGCCAAAATTGTGGCGGTCTTGGTATCTAAGATTAATAGAGGGGAAAAAAAGAATTCATGAAGCTTATGTCTTCTATCGTTTCCCTTTATTTTTCGCTTCCCCTTTGAAAATCCCTGTGCAAATGCAAGATTCAAACCCAACTGCTAGTGTACAAAGCATTGACATATCATGAATGTGTTCCAAGGTCTGGAAAGATTGTGCGAATGAAAATACACACGTCATAAGCTGTGGATGTTGAATCCATATGCCATGTTGCTAGTTCTCTTCTTTTTGCCAGGACCAAATCTCTAATTCTCCGGTTCAAATGTGGAATCACAGTTTGCCAGTTTAATTGTCTATTATGATTGTTTTCTGCGTTCAACTGTTCTCACAGGACATGCTTCCACCCTGTTTTAGATTAAATTGCTATGGATGATTTTATATGTTTTTCTTGGCTCAGCCATGTTGGGGTTAAATTCCTTGTACACCATACTCTACATCAAAGGATTTATTTTGACGTGAATCTTCTGTCTTCTTATAATTCGTCGCCTTTTTCTCTGTTCATAAATGATGTCTTTTTATGCTTGGCTTCTTCCATGTTGTAATCTGATAGCAAGTAATGCGTAGTCATGAAGGGCTTCTTCCCCTTGCTGCATCGAGTAATCGAGGTCAAAGAAGCCTTAATCCTACCCCGTTTTAGCAGGAGAAGATTGTTTTCTGCCGATTTACATCTCATGCTTGCTTCTTCGTGAAGGCACGTTGGAAGTAATTCTTCTGCGCTTGACGAATCTACTAAAGTGCATGTTCTGAAATCTAGCCGAGAGTGCAACATTATGCAAAGGCCCAAAGGTAAGAAAAGGCGCGGCTCTTTCAATATTAATCACAACGGTGTAGTCAAAACTAGGTTTAAAATGTATGCATTCACTCCTTCAGCCTTACACTTCAGTTGATCATATTACCTTCACTCCATTTCTCTCGATCACCAGAATCGAAAAAAAAAGGTGTACGCCTTGCCTTGCATCTCTCGCTTAGGCCCCGACACAACTTTGCACCTCTCACCTTTAACAAAACACACTCTATGAAATATGAATCATTGCAAAACACGCTCTATGAATTACTCTTTTGTTGCTCTCTTACCAAATCAAAGGTGACTCAACATGTCTCATTTGTAAAATTTATTGCTGCGTTACTGGTTAGGAGAACTGTGAGAATGTCGTGTAGTTCTCCGCAAGGAATGAATATTGCTCGTGTGCTCCTGGAGCATCGTCACGTGGTGCTTCAGGAGCCTTCTCCACGACTTATTAGGGTGGGAGTCACATACCTGGTGGTGAAGCTCACACTAATGTGTGGTGGAGAAGACTCTAGAGCACCTCATGGCAATGCTCTTGAATATTAAGGGAAGAGTTTTTTTTAACTGAATATTCAGGAATTTTGCATGCAACATTTAGATTAAGTTTCATTTATACATTAAAATCGGCATTTGGCTACCTTAGGCTCTGTTTGGAAATTAAAGAAAAGAAAAGAGAAGAAAATGGGCGGAAAATGGAAGAAAAAATTTACTATTTTCTAAACTTGAAATTTTTATTTTATCCTCTCTTTCTCTTCCAACCAAACAAATAGGAAGGAATTTTTTATTTTTATTTTCCTTAGGTTTCAAAAAAAGCCTAAAGTTAAAATCCTAAGTGCAGTGACTATTACTATGCTAATTCTTGGTTTCACAAATTCAGAAGTCTTTTGTTTGAAGCGTAGCATCTATTTTTAGATTGGGTTTGTCAATACAAGGTTTGACCAATTTTAATTTGCAAGTGTTAATAAACGATGAAATTGATCTTTCATTGTTTATTAACGGTCAATGATCGACGCAAATAATTAGTTGATGCCCGGCTGATTCCAATCAGCACCCTTGTGAACTCTCGCTCCAAGTTAGGGTTGGCAACGGGGCTTGGTGGGAGTGGACATTACTATCCCGTCCCCGATTCACCCATCCCTATCCATCCCAATTCCAGTCCTGACCCAATCTCCGCCGGAGATTTCTTTTTACTCTCCATCTCCATTCCAAATGGAAAACAAGAAAAATTATTTAATGTCTTTGAGGCACTGCGTGGTGATGTCTCAACCATAAATTTGTGTGGTCTCCGGTACAAAATGTGTGTGGAGTCCAGACAAACGTGATGTGATAGAAAAGAGTTTGGGGCACTATCACCGCCATGTGATGACCAGCAATATTGAATAATTGCTCGAAAAAACCCAACGAGATCCCGCAGGAAATGAGGATCCAAACGTTTTAAAAAAGTTTGGAACACCGCTACGCAGTGACCAAAGACATTGAAGGATTACTTGGGAAACGGGATCCCGCGGGGATTGGGGGATCCAAACGTTTAAAAAAAGTAAGCTGTGTAGTAGAGTACGTGAATGCAACTTCAACCTCATCTTGTGTCGATAACCTGTTTGACGAAAAGCCCAACTGATCTTCCACTCGATTTCATCCCTACACTGTATTCGTCTCTCGAAAGGGGGTAAGAATCTAGCCATGGAAATCGGCCACTGCTACCTAGACGGCAACCCCGACGCCGTGGAGTTCTGTCCCCATGACTCGTTCCGCCGCGTCCTCGCCGCCTCGACGTACACGCTACAAGAGGGTGATCGTCCGAATCGATCCGGAAGCATATCGCTCTTCAACGTAGACGCCGAAGCTCCACGCCTCCAGCTGTTCCATCGTGTGGAAACGGCGGGCATTTTTGATATCAAGTGGAGTCCTGGCGGAACCGGTGCTGCCCCCTTGCTCGCTCAAGCCGATGCCGATGGGTACTTGAGGGTTCATCGCCTCGATTGCTGTTCGGATGGGTTGGAAGATAGAGGTATGTTTGTTTGCCATTCTTTTATTGGTGTATAGTTTGAGTAACTATCAGGAATAAAGTTTCATGCAACAATCATTTGTAATGCCCTTTCACATGACGTTGCCCTCTTGTTTGTTTGGGCCCTGCACTGATTCATTTGTGTGTGTTTTTTTTTTAAAATCTATACTCATTCCCTTGTTTATTCAAACTCTATTTTAGTAAGTCCTAGGAGAGTGCGCATGTGTGAGCGAAAGTGTGAGATGGAGCAAAAGAGCATCCTTTGGAAACAATCCCATATACCAAAATTTGTGAGAGCGTGGGTTGAGAGCAGGAGCCTAGAGTAAAACCCTGTTAAAATCCATTCGACTTGACTCCTCTTCACTTCACTCTTTGATTCAAACCGGTCCGAAAATAAATTAAGCTATGCTAGGAACACAACTTTTTGATTTTATAGTCAAATGAAAAGGAGAAGAACAATGCTTTTGGTTAGGGTAACTAATGAACAATGAAAAACGTTAAATGTGATCACGATGTATTATTGCTGATGGATTGATGTCACTTGGTAATTTCGTATGTTCAACTTCAATCAACATTTCTTTATTTAAGAAGTTTTTATTTGGTTGCAGATGAAATATAATGATGTGCATTGTTAGGAATGGATCCTATCAGTATCTAGAATAGGTATACGAACAGAAGATAAAGAAAGCAAACGGTATAATCACGCAAGAAAACTTGGTTTAAGTGGTTCACCTTACATCCACTGGCCACGATAGCTGCATCTCTTTTCACTATGATGGAAAGGGGAAAAAATTATAGAGTAGTCGAATAACTAAATAGGCAGAGCCACAGAGTAATAGGTACGTGGAGAAAACTAAAAGCACCCTTTTGCAGTTCAACTCAGAAGCTAATCCTGCGAATCCCCACCTAATGATCAAGAGATCCTAAGAAAGAGGTGCACCATGACTAGTGTTACTTTGTGCCATTATGAGGAAGTTCTGTTTGCTTTTTTCATTGTCTTGCTGATAAGGTAGCCTAAGGATTTGTAGTCATTAATTGGATCGACTCTTAAGTCCTGATATATATGCATACAATTGTGTTTCGCTAATGGAAAATTTTCGGTTGTTAGACAAGAAGTTGGCTTTAGCAATCTGTCAGGTGACAAAGGTGTCAGATATGAACTAAAAGTGCAAGCTCACCATGAATTTAACATGGACTATGGAAATAACAATACTTAATCTATTCTTTTCTTTTTCCTAGAATAGAAACCCCCCTCCTCTTGGTTGTTTTCCAAGTGACATTTAACTTGTGATTAATAGTTGTCCCTCAAATATAAATTTCTGGCTCCACCACTGCCTGAAACACTAGGGATTATAAGGACGACCACAGGGAGGGGCGGTTGGAGGAGGGAATAGCTGTTGTATTAAGCCAAGTTTTATTTGTTTAAGACAATAAATGAGCTATGACTTGCAATTTAAACAATTTTCGTTTTTGTGCTGTCTTTAGTTTCTTTTTGCCTGCCCTATGCAAGTATTGGAATTCACTTCTCTAAAACCTGCAGAACAATTGGATACTCTGCCTGATGAGGGGAATTTTCTGAAAGAGGTCAGTGGTGAACAGGTGAGTTCCTCAATGTGCCTATGCTTGGACTGGAATCCCTCAGCTACGTCCATCTCTGTGGGCCTTTCAGATGGTTCACTATCAATAATCTCGCTTATGGAGTCCAAACTAGATATCCAACAAGAATGGAAAGCACATGAATTTGAACTTTGGGCTGCATCTTTTGATATACACCAACCACAACTAGTATACTCTGGCTCGGATGACTGCAAATTCAGCTGTTGGGATTTGCGGGACTGTCCGTCAAATTTGGTATTCCAGAATTCCAAGATCCATAAGATGGGTGTATGTTGCATTACAAAGAGTCCTAGTGACCCTCATACGTTATTCACCGGCAGTTACGACGAGTACCTAAGAGTATGGGATGTGAGATCAATATCTAAGCCCGTAAATGAAACATCAATTTGTTTAGGCGGAGGAGTTTGGAGAATTAAGCACCACCCCTTTATTCCAGGCTTGTTATTGGCTGCTTGTATGCACAATGGCTTTGCAGTTGTCAAGATTGAAGGAGAAAAAGCAGAGGTTATTGAAACTTATAATAAGCATGGATCACTTGCATATGGAGCAGATTGGCAGAGAGGCCAGGTTTGTCTAGAAGGCAAAAGGAAGAGTGGTGTGATAGCTACTTGTTCATTTTATGACCGTCTTCTTCGAGTATGGATGCTGGGAAGTGGTTTAGCTATCTAAATTGGTGTAGTGTTGAATCTTCCTATTCGGTGACCATATGGGGCTCTCTGTGTTGCGTTACTTCAAGCCAAGAAGAGGCAATGGCGGATTCCGGGGAAGGTCTTTGTTGTTTCTATTTTTCATTCATGCTGTAAATTAGCTACTGATGCAGGGAAGCGTGTAAGCTTGGAATGCCTAAAGTGGTACTCCTCCTCTTTGGCTACTGCATCAGCTACTATATACATTCCTAGGGACAAAAGAAAAGTTGTCCAAGATTCCGTGCTTAAGTTGTATGTGTTGTTAAATGCTGAAGCTATTGTTAGTGATACATTGTTACTGGGAATGAATGCATGTTTTAGTGCGTTTTGTCTTAAATACTATAACTTAAGGTATGTTACATTACGCAAGACAATGTAAGACTTTTGTTAGTAGATCCTTTAGAGTGGCTTGTAGGTCAAGGTTCAGTTTTGTTTCCTTTTTGGGTCAATGAAACATATCAACATATAGTTTGGGAGCATACAACATGGAAGCTATTGTGTAAAAAATAGGTCTGAAAAGCCTCATAAGTACGGAGTTCAGTCCCCCGATCTGAGCTCCGTTGCACTTAGGACCGTAAGCTCCTAAGTGCGGAGCTAGACTTGCATCACATAGGCTCCAAAAAAAAAAAAAAAGCTAACAAAAGATTGATTGTTAGGTCCTAAAGATGACGGTTGTTTTTGCATCTTCATATTCATATGGTTCATTGTCAATTTTCAATTTTATTTCGCACATGTAATAGGTCAAGAAGAAACGGAAGAAAAAACTGCATGGGAAACGGTTTAGCCTTGTTTGGGCCCTGTTCAGGTAACAGGTTTGTAGGGTTTGGTTCTGTTCCTTCAGGAGTTTTGAGTAAGATACTTCCAAACGAGGCTTAATCATTTTACTAGCGCTTCTATGATCCATTTGTCAGTGTCAATTTTAACAGCAACTTGGTTATTGTCCTCGAATGAGCTTTGAGCTATGAAGACAAACCAGAGGCTGTCAACCTTATATCAGTTTGCAGGATTCCTCTTTTCACTAAGATTTTTTCTTGCATTTTGTCCTCTCTCACACAAGTCTTACTAAGATTTTCTCAGAGAGAGAAAGACAGAGGCCATTGGGAAAGGGATAATGTTTGTGAGGTGAAGCCTGAGGATAGGAAATTTTTTTGTACATTTTTTTATTCTTCATCGTTAGGTGAAATGTACAATCAAGTGTTGAATGAGGGGTAAAGTTTCTGACAGTTGAAGGCAGCAAATAAAAATGGTAACAAGAGCTATGGTAAAAATTAGAAAAAGCATGTAACAACAATGGTATCTCTAAAATCCCGAGCAGTTGGACTAGTGGTTAAGACCTAAGACTTAAAAGTTTGCTCCTTCTTAAGGTTTTAGATTCGAAATCTCTCAAGTTTTATCAACTCATTTGTATCTAGTCTATATAGAGCACTTTAATTGGGATCTCCGCAAATAGACGATGGAATTGATCCCTTGGATTAATCGAGATGTACGTATGTTTTGACCCGAACACATGAGTTATCAGAAAACAAGCAAAGATTTCTTTTCTTTAAATTGAAAACCACGGAAGCTGCATGCATGGTCGTTATAACGCAAGATGAACAAATTCAACCACCAAACGTTGTCAATTGGGTCAGAAACAAATTTTTTCACCTCGCTTTGTATTTTACAGGGACCCTACAGCTTTCTTTCCTTCTCATTTTATGCTGTCAATTTACCCTAATATACCACCCTGCCCGGTCCGGTCCGGTTTGGGTTTTGAAAAAGATTTTTTTAAATTAATGAGTGGAGAGAGATAGATAGAGAAAATTTAGTGAAGATCGTACCCAAAAATTTTGAGACCCTAAAACGAACAATTTAAGAGAACAAATGATAGTACTACAAACAAAAGACACAAAGATAATAAAATTTCAAGCACTGACTATAAAATGAACCCAAAATTAATGTGTCAATTCGTTTCTGGTGCTGGTTTCTCATCTAATTATAAGTTGCCTCTTGCAGCAGTAGGTAGATAGGACCAACGAATTTAATTTTCTGGCCACAAATGTTTTGAAGAGGAACTATCATTCTTGAATCACAAGTATATGTCTCTCTGTCATCTCTGTCTTCTTCTAGTAGTCATCTTTATTTCTTTTGGAATCTCTCTCTCTCTCTCTCTCTCTCTCTCTCTCTCTCTCTCTCTCTCTCATGCAGAATAGTGAGAATACACTGTCTTGCACTCTCAGTCTTATAAGCCATATCCTTAATCAACCACTAATGGCTAATCTATTCCTCTCTCTCTCTCTCTCTCTCCAAAAAAAAAAAAAAAACCTTGTCCATGATACAATGACAGACACGGTTCTTTACTCCACAGAGGAACACCACACATGTTAGATCTGTACATTTCCAATAGACTTCAATTTCAGCTCATGAGCTACTGAGACAAACCCTACACTGATAACTGTATAAAATTGGGTTCAAAACTGTGTTTTCTGAAATGGGGACGAGCAAACCTTCATGGCTGGTTTTGCTATGTTGGGTTTTTGCGGGTTTGAGTTTGGAAGCTCATGGTGAAAGTTCAGAAGTCTCTATAAAGTTTTTGAAGACCCCACATGCATTCTCAAATCTGAACTCTGCTACATTTGGTTTCAAAGTTTTGGAGGGTTCTAATGGGGGTTCTTGCACAAACTGCATCACCAATTGCACGGTTTGTATTCGCTGATTTGTCTAACACATGGCTTTTTAGCTTTCCCTTTGTTATTTTTGTGTATCTTAGGAGTTTGTTTATCAAGGTAGCTAGTTGGACTTGGTTATTTTTACTTTTTTTTTTGGTTATCTGTTGGTTACTTTTACTTGATAACATGGATCTTGCTTGCTATGACTGAACATGAAATCAATATCATATTAGTCAGTCTGTTGCGCAGGAGATCCAGTTATAAGAAAGTCTACAATATAATTTGCCACATGAAGGAGGAGAATACAATGAGGCATCACAAATTAGGTTGGAGTTGGGCCTAGCAGAAAACTCTGTATTGGCAGATTAAACAGGTCATGTAAGCTTGTCCGGACACTTTGAGTTATCAAGACAAAAAAATAGGCGGCCAGTCGTGCCGGTCACAAATGTAAAATTTAAATTCAACGTTGTTTTTAATGCATTCTCACATGGGGTGGGTCACCTCACAATGTATCTGTAGGTCTCACCCATGTGAGAGGAGCGTTACAAATAACCGTTGTGTCCAAATTTTCATGTCGCAAATGGGTTTTAGTCATAATCTGGTCTTGTGGATTCGAGACACCATCCACAAGCAGATTTGCTCAGGGGATCTCCTATGGGTTGGTAAGGTAGAGAAGTGTGAATTCACCAGCACAACTGGTTTTTCAAATTGTATGTGGTAGCTTCTACAAATCTGTAGTGAATCACTTGACAAGAAGTTACGAATTTCGGGTTTTTTTGGTCTCACCTTAATTGACAATTTTACAACTCTTCGGTATATACTTATACATCGATTGCACGGCTCAAATGAGTCTTGCCCATTCTGTTTCTTCGAAAAATGGCTGCGAAGGGGCCTCATGGAGTAAATTTCTATGGTAACTATCGTTTTGTACAGAATTTGGTCTTATTTTATATGATTTTTTATACACTGTATGCAGCTGGATCGTAGTGTGCCTTCATTTTGTGATGCCAGAGAAGTTTCTTATGCGGGCTTGGACGATGGAAATCATACATTCGAGGTCTGCACCAATGGGTCTGGAGGCACTAGCTGTGCTAGCTATAACTGGACTGTTGGTTAGGCAACCCTATTTATCCTTTCTAACATCTTCTTTGCCGATTTTTCAACAACATATTATTCCTGTTAATTGGGTAGTCTTACTGCTTAAACGTTGTGAAACATGCGAGGGGAAATATAAGTCAGCAAATCTAGTTTATCTTTCTTCCCTTTTGTTGCATGTAATCACCTCTTGGCTGGAAACCTGCCATACAAAACTAATCACACTTGAAATTGTGTTGGAATGGTCAAACACATCTCATCAATGCATCCAGACACACTCAAACTTTTGGTTTTCGTATCACTTAAAAACTCCTTGATTATGTAGAAGATAGAAGTTTCTAACACGATGAAGAATAAGGGAACGATACTTTAAGTATCCAGTTTATAGTAGTGCATCTGTTGGTACTTTTCGGGCTTTAACTGCTGGAAACTTTTCTGATTGTATTTATTTTTTATCAATGCAGATACTATTCCCCCAACAGCATATGTTACAGCAGCAACATCATTTACAAATACTCTTAGTGTGCCCGTAAATATTTCTTTCAGTGAACCTTGTAATGGTGGAGGTGGTTTCGAATGTTCGTCTACAAATGCGTGCAACGTGAGTACGTGGCCACCTGAAAATTAAGCGTCTTAATGTTTCCTCCCATCCCTTTTTCTGTTGTGCATGATCACTTTCACCTCGTTCCGAATTTTTTGTTGTATGAGAGGTTGGTTTTTGAAGACTGTTAAAAGAATTAGTTCTGATGGATAAACCTCTATTTATTACAGCTTCTCGTGTATGGTTCTGCCCAAGTTGTGCCAACTACACTCAAGATCCTTCAGCCCAACCTCGAATTTTCTCTTACTGTGAATTTGTCTTCTAGCGTTCAACGTGGACGAGTTATTCTGGTGATGGACAAAGATTTCTGTACAGATAGTGCTGGAAATAAATTTAGGAGATCATCAAATTCAAGTTTTCTGTTACATATTGGTGAGTCCAATATTCTGTTCACGCTTCTTGTGTATGATCTATAATTTCTTTAGTTTAACTTACATTTCAGTTGATTTTCCTCACGATATATTTATACTCGCTACATTGCCAATGTCACTAGTCATTGCATGAGTATCTCAAAATAAAGCATTATCTGTGTCTGGATTATCAAAATTTTTTGTGAGAAATTAGCCCCAGAAATGTGTTCCAAGCATTTTTTCAGAACAAAAAATAACAAAACAAAGAAAATATGGTTTTTGCATTGGTTTTGCTTACGATTCAGCTCCATGTTTGTTTATACCAATAAGAATCTAACTTTGGTGTTTGGTGGTTGAATTCTACAGACAGGAGCAGCGTCTTTGTTAATCTGAGGACTCATGTCCCCGAAAAGCTACTCCAACTTAACAGTGAAACGAGAACCGTACAAGCAACCAATAGCTATGAAAACCTCAAGGTGTATCTGTATTTCACACACCCTGTTCTGAACTCCTCTGCTGAAGTGTTGAATTCTCTCCACACAAGTCAGGGTTCGCTTCTTCCAATAAATGGAAATAGCCTCAGAAGCCGCAGATTTGGCTTTATGGTCAGTCAGCCAATAGTTATAACCTTCATATTGTCACATTACTTCCTTTACGAAATTTCTGTTTTTTTAGAACTTTGTTTTACAAGCATCTTATTTTCCGGTATCGCCTACCAGGTGGAAGAAATATCGAGCATGAGTATAGTCACAGTAAGCCTTAACTCAAGCTTTATAATAAGCAGACAGGGGACCCCAGTTTCTCCTGTTGCTCCAGTTACCTTTCTCTATGGTATGTTTTACATCCAGAAAAGAAGTTAATGAAAGATATCGCATTATTTCCGATAAATAGATGAGAAGTTTATACTTCGACAGAGATGGTGATTTGGCATTGACTTTTAGGTTCATCTAATGTTCGTTGTTTCCTTTTGACATGGATGTGGGTTTAATCTTCAGATTCTCAGAGGCCTGCAGTGATTTTGACTACAACATCTAGCACGAGGACCAGAGAAAACAGTATTTCAGTATTGATAGAGTTTACGAAGCCCGTATTTGACTTCAACTCCTCCCATATATCCATCACTGGAGGGCACTTACAGAGGTGAGTAATTTCCCAAGTGCTGGTGCATAAACTTGGTGCATGTGTAAACTGGGCATTAGTATCGTGAAAAGTGTGCAGAAATTTGCAGAAGTTTAGAAATATGCGACATGTATCAAAAGTTTAACTTTAATGCATTATTAAAATGTGTGCGTTTTCTTTATAATTATTGCATTGCAGAAGGGGACTTAAGTTTCCATGCACAAACCGACACACGTGCATGCACACACGCGCGCGCAAGAAACAAAGAAAATTTAACACAGTGTGCAAGGAGCTTCAGGTTACTCGAGGAAACAGCATTTTACAAGCATGAACTAGAAGACTGTTTACTGAGTAAATTTCATTTTCTTTCTTATAAATTCAGCTTTCATGAGATGACTAAGAGAATATATGTCATAGAGACGCAGGCAGAAAATGATACTATAGCTATCAGTGTTCCTGAAAATGTAACACAGGATGTTGCCGGAAACAAAAACATGGCATCTAATGTTCTACAAGTCAAGCACTGTAAGGATCTTATCTTTTTGCTTGTTTCCCGCTCCTTCATTGTCTAGTCTTTTGTGATTCTGATTGCTAGATTATTTTCTGATCTGCTTATCCAACAATTTGCAGATTCTGTACCAGTAATATCTTTGGTTCTTTCCAAACTTGCGACTGCTGCTTTTGCGGTGACGGCTGTAGTTGCAGGTTTGCTAACTCTTTCAACTGCAAGCCTTCAATCTGTTGGGGCGTTTCCAAGACCATCGTCTTCTTTGACATCTTATCCCGGAAGGAATCTTTTTGTAAGTTACCTATCTATTTTGATATCTTGTATATTTATTAGAATATTGCATTGTTTTGTTATATAATGAACCTTCATGAGCAGAGGCAAAATAGGCTTTAAGATTGGAATGCTGCTCCATTTGGCTGCTGCTGGCACCACTGGAGAGAGAAGGATATATATTTGGAATTTCCCAATTTAGGATGGCAGTTATTGGTCAGATGAAGATTAAGATATGTGAGATTAAGCGAGATAAATGAACTATTTTGTTAAGCCTGGAAGCCTTTAGGCCAAGTTATTCCTTTGACTCTATACAGTCATCTAGAGGGTTATCCACTCTCTTCTCATGCATCAACCTCTTCTCTTTTGCATGAATGGATTCTGACCATTTCTTGTTACACTATCACCGTTTCTCACAAGAAAGGTTGGATAGGCAGTGGGATTAAGCATTTAAGCTTCTTCTACCATTTATTTACTTTAAGGTTAGTTTACTTGAAGCAGAATCGTTGCTGTATGTAAACTTTTAGTAACTAACTAAAAAAACCAGTACCGGAATGTAAATTGGTTCTTTAGACTTCTTCTACTTCTCAAGAAAAAAAAAAAGACTCCTTCTCAACATAGATGAACCCCGTAAATATTTAAACGAGGAATGGCTTCGGTGGAAGTACTACTAAGTATGAAGATTTCAAACGACAGTTACACAAGATTAAATATTCATCTCATACTTATTCTCATACTGATTAAGCAATCTTCTGTTTTCTGTTGCTACAGAGAATTGCATGCCACATTCAGGTATTTGCTCTATCCAGATGGTTGGCAGTCACCTTGCCAGTTGAGTATTTTGAATTTGCCAGAGGTTTACAATGGAGTATCCCCTACTTCAGTCTCCCATGGGAAACAGGACACGATCATCCATTCATGGTTGGGTCAACTCCTCCTGGAAATCCGTATCCATATGCTTCCAAACTTCATGAACCAGGAACTTTTAAGAATGTGCAGCCCCAAGAACGGAATTCATTTATGGATGCTTCGGTTTATGGGTTGCCACTTACTCCAATGGAATATAGATCATTTTTTGAGGTAAAAGATAAGAAACCACTTAGCTTTTGTGAAACTTGTTTTAGACACTATATATAGTTTCTGATAGAACGGTTCATTGCAGAGCGGAAATATCAAACCGGAGGCTCAATCTCTTTTGGATCCACATAACTCACACGGGTAAGTAAATGGAATATCTTATTGGATGTGCATGTGACGTTTCTTCATCTGCTGTATCAGTGTTAAGTAGTGAAGAAACTGTTAACTATATGGTTCGTATTAGATAATTAAAGGAGAGGATTGGAGAAGGTTATGATTTATGAAGACATAACAAAGAAACTACAATAACAGACAATGCACCTTTTGAAATTTAGCATATTTCCGTCTCTAAAGTTTCATTTCTGTCAATTCACCACTCTTTGTGCTAGAAAGAAATCAGAAGCATTTTCTAACCTGTGCTGTATTTTGTGTGGATTACAGCATAATAGTTTGCTATTTTATGAAAATCTCAACTTTTTATGAAGCTCTAAGAAAGAAGTTTTTAGTTGCACATATCTGATCAGTTTGTTTCTTTCAGGTGGAGAGATTTTAACCGAAGCATTTTTTGGTTAGCTGTTATTAGCAGCAGCTTGATGCTATTGCATGCTGCACTCCTGCTTATCTTAAGATTGAGGAAGAAAAACTCAGAAAAACAGGGCAGTTATGGAGCTTTCATTTTGCCTAGATTTGAAATATTCCTCATAATTCTTGCACTGCCTTGTATTTGTGAAGCCTCAGCAGCTCTAATCAGAGGTAAATGGAATAAATAATTTTTACCTCAAGTACATGCATTAGGCCAGGAAACAAACTTGTGTATATCGGATGTAAGAGCATCTCCAATCCTTACCCATTTTATTACCCATACCCAATATTCGAGTAAAAAGCTTAAAAACCCATCTCCAATGTTATACCCATTTTCCTACCCATTTTTAGTTCTACCCATTTTATCACCCAAATTTGGGAAGACTCAAACCCAAACCCATTTTTTTCAAAGCCTATTTTCACTCTCTCATTAATTACAAGTTTGTCACTCATTAATTACAAGTGTGCCATTCAAGAATAGATTTGGGTACAAATATGGATTTAGCATTGGAGATGCCTTACCCAAATCAAGCTTTTGACTCAAATTTCTACCCAAATTTGGGTGGAAAAAAGGGTAAAGATTGGAGATGCTCTAAAACTCCCACTATGCAAAAGAGGCCATCATTGGCTATTCCTAATTAGTTAGAACTTGTAACATTTATTCCGAGCAAACTTTGTGTACTGACTTGTTGAGTTATAAAATAATAAACGTTCAACGATACAAAAAAGTTATTAACAATTGAATTGACGGTTACCACTAGTGGAGTGTGGCTAGAAGTGGCAATTCCTCCGGCAGATCATGCCATATCACCTCAATTGGACATTTGACAATTTAAGACTTCAGTCTGAGTACAGCCACTATTTTTACTTTGATAGAACTTTTGGTACTAAGAAGAGCTATACAGAATGATTTACCATTTTCCAGACCGATCATTTCTTTTGCAACTATCTAGAATTTAGCCTTCATTGATTTAATGTGGTTAAGTTCTGAGTTATCATGAAATGGGCGGATGGGTGAAATACTGAAAAACGTACCATGTATTGCATGCTAGCTTAGCCCTAAATTAGCATATTAAACTTAATCCTAGCCTTAAACTTGATCTTACATGTAAGTTGCATGTCAGTTGTACCATGAGATGATCTTTGTGAGGTAAATCACAGCTAACTGGACTTGCAGTATGTAATTCTTTTTATGCTGATTTCTTGGCTGGGTGTTTTTCGTTTTGTGTTCCAAACTTCTGTTTCGATTTGAATAATCACATCAGATTTGTTTAAAGCTATTGGATCAGCAACACGTCCAATTTACACTATACATAGTGGAATTCCATGCAAGAATGTTGTACAGTATGTGTTTCAACAAGATCATATCTGCATGCAAGGAACATTATTTACTGAACTGTCAAATAATCTGATATAATCCAAAATCATGTAAGCTTTAACTTTGAGACATGAAAATGCTAATTTTATCCACTCTTTCTTGTTCATGATTGAAGGAGGAGCATCTTCGGGGCTTGCAATTGGCATTATCCTTTTGGCTATTACATTGCTCCTATTGCTAGCCTTATTCTTGTTCCTGTCTATTGGAATCACATTCGGGAAGCTACTTCAATACAAGGAAATACATCAAGAGGGCCTGATATCCCACTGGTACCAAGATATCATTCGCGTGACTCTGGGCCCTGGTAAAAGAGGCCAGTGGACATGGAAGAAGCAGCCCAACTCTCTTCGTCTAACGATGTTGGGCCCACTATTTGAAGACCTAAGGGGTCCGCCAAAATACATGCTTTCTCAGATATCCATAGGAACCCGCAAGTGGGGGGACAGGATCATCGCATCGGAGGATGAAACAGAAGATGCCGAAGCGCCTTTTATACAAAAGGTGTTTGGTATTCTCAGAATATACTATACGTTACTCGAATCTGCAAAACGGGTTTGCCTCGGAATTGTTGCCGGTTTCTATTCTGAAAGCTGGTCTTCTAAAACACCAACAATTACCTTACTATGCATCACCTCTTTCCAGCTGTTTTTCCTAGTCCTTAAAAAGCCATTTATCAAGAAAAAGGTTCAGTTAGTGGAGATCATCTCAGTTTCCACAGAAGTGGGTCTTTTCGCTGCTTGTTTTTTCCTCCTAGGGGTACAAATTTCGACTGGTGATGAGATCAAAATCGGGATCTTCATGATCTCACTGTTTCTGGTTGCCTTTATGGCACAAATGGCGAATGAATGGTATGCTTTATATAATCAGATAAAGCAGCTGGAACCCGCCGGTGATTCCTTCTTATTAGGTCTTCAAACTGCTGCAATCGGGTTCCTCATGTTTTTCATTCCCCAGAAGTTGATTAAAAATCTGGAGAGCAGGCTTCTCCCAAATCAAATCGTGGATGGGGATCCCACGGGGCATACTGCTGTTTCTGGAGACAGGCAGAGGAGTTCGGGAAGTACAGATAAACCGTGGATGAAACAGCTGAGGGCAATCGCAAAGGCCAGCTTTAGTAAAGACGGAAGCGGAGGAAGCGGATTTCCAAGCGATCCTTCGACTAGTCAAGGATTCTGGAGTCGGAAGAGGAGTGGGAGCTCTTCCATGACTTCATCGTCGGATTCCAAGGCAAAACCTAAGAGTTTGCACAAAGATTTAGAGAACATTTTTGCTTCCAGGTGAAACAGGAACCATTCAAGAAATGGGGACTTATTTGAAGGTTATCATCTCTGGTCATCAGTCCACCGGCCAAATTGGAAGCATAACCGGCAAAACTACTATTTGAAAATCATGGTGCTCCTTTCAGACTTGATCACGCGATAAGGAATATAAGACACGGGGTCCTCAGTACTAAAAATTCCAGTTTTTCTGTCTCAATGCACTTCTACCGGCATCTTTGTGTCTCGAAATTCGTGTATTTCAAGATTCTCACCATATGTCAGTGGCTAAAAGTGCATTCGGGCAAGGAGACAGCGAAGTTTGGGAATAACAGAACGTAGATTCTCTCGTGTAACCATGTATTCAAGGTACAGAGGATTAATTAGGTATGGACATTGCAGTGAGTTAGTAGATTGTAAGTTAAAAGGTTGGGACTTGCTTTGGTTCATGCTATAATTTGCCTGAAGTAAGAGTATTTTTTTTTTTTTTTAATCCGAAAAGTATTGTTTGTTGTTACCATTTTTTTTGTCTTTCTTGCATAAAAATGCACGCAAATAGTTAATTTCTTCATGACTGCTTAAATTTCTTTTCAACTAAAAAAAACCCAGCCGTGAACCCCCTTTTCTTTCTTCCTCCTCCCCCTTCCTCTTTATTAATCTTGTGTATTAATCACACAAATTCTCTCCTCACATGCACACATGCACGTGTAGTACTTTTAGGCGGTAAACTTCTCCCTTCGCGTGTACTAGGCTACCAGCCAAGCCTTATAAGGAGTATCTCTAATACTCCCAAAACCAAGTTAACAAAAGACATGTAACTTCTAAAATCCACGGCAAGTTTTGTTTGATAATCCTAGTCACGTGAAATTCACCTGCACACACACTTACCAAATACTCCCTTCACATGCACATACTCTCACCCAGTTGACACTTAAACTATTCATGCAAAATATCTCATTTTAGTTTTCCTAATAAATACACAATATACTAATTAAACCTTCCTGCACATTTATCTCCAGTCACATATTTCTTCTCCAATTATCCATCTTCCCATTATCCCATGTAAAAAGACAAATCAATAAACACGGATAATTATACATTCCCGAATAGTCGATGGGGTATTACAGCCTAGTACGTGTTTTGATAATTAATACCCATTAAGGACATTCTGAGAACATTTGTTAATACTGAAAATGCCATTAACGGATATTAATTATCAAAATACGGGCCGACTTCCGGTCCAAAATATACAGTAGTAGTTATTTACGGAATAATATCGGACGCGCCCATGAGACGCACATATGACTTCCGGCCCAAAATGGATACACACACACACACACATACACACATACACACACACACTTTATATCCAATGAGGGATCCCGCAAGGGCTTACCGTGCTGGACTCCCATTTCCCGATCGAATTGCGACGATCCGAGCCGGTCAATGTGTTCAGAACGTGATTTTATGGGTACTTGTGAGAAATAATAAAAAAAAATGATCTGGAAGGGCTTGATCCGAGCAGTTTTTTACTGAACCGTTCAATAAAAAACTGTTCGGATCAAGCCCTTCCCGGTCATTTTTTTTGCCGATTTCTTGCGAGTACCCTTAAAATCACGTTTTAAACACATTGAGCGGCTCGGATCATCGAAATTCAATCGGAAAATGGGAGAAATGGGGAGGTCCTTATTTTAACTAAAATAAGGACCTCTTTATTTGAAAATAACTGTATATATATACACACACTTTGGTACTATTATTTTATCGTTTATCTTTTATTTACACGTTGGAGTTTTGACTAGTTTCTTAGGAGTAAACTTTAATGGGTAAACTTTAAATCGGTTTATTTTTAAGGTGATGAAACGAAATGCATTTATATTGGGTAGGACGTAACAATTAGAATGGGAGAGAAAGAGAGAAATGAGGGAGAAAAAAGAAGAAGTTAGAAAGCTCTAGTTTTTTTTCCCAATTTTTGTATATCATGTAAAGTCAATGTAAAAATTTTAAAAGCGGAAGCGTAATGCCATGAACTGTGCAAAAATAAACTTTTCCGTCAACTCTAACATATTAACGAAGTGAATAACAAGCCTGTTATTTTGATGCAACAGAACTTATAAGAAGTGAAGAACATTCAAAATAAGATTTGGAGTTGAAATAGGAAACAAACATGCCGTAAAGCAAATAAACCAAACTAGACTCTAATTCATTGTAGAGATAGGTATAGAAGTATAGATACATTCCTATGCGTGTGTGACGTTAAAATTTGTCTGTCTTCAACATATATATCTCTTTGTTAAACTTTGTCTGTCTTCAACATATATCTCTCTGTTAACAAATCTTGTGTTTTTTTTTTTTGTCACGCATGCATAGGAATGTATCTATAGTGACCGTATTGTTTATGGTCATGGACGCAAACTTTGACAGGGTGAACGCAATGTTTTTGGTAATGGACGCAAAGTTTAACGTCATGGCCGCAACATTTTCACGACAACACTTTTTCAAGTGAAAGGAAAAAACGTGAGATTAGGGTCAAATAGAGGGGCCAAAGTGGGATTTTTCAAGAAAAATTGGAGACTGGGATCGGTGTTCGAAACACGCAGCAGAGGCCACCATACAACAGCTGTTCTCTCTCTCCCCTGTTTACTCGATAAGTATGGGATCGGTGTTCGGTTCGACAGGAAAGAGCAAAGAAGAAATAGAAATGGCTGTATCCAAGGTGAAGGAAATCGTTGACTCTAACCCCGTTGTCGTCTTCAGGTTCTTTCTTCTTCTTCTTCTGATGATGATGATGATGAAGCTTTTTTAAGCAATTCATGACCTTTATCTTATTGAATTACTGTATGAAATCTGGCCAAACTGAGATTCTCTTGTCCCAATCGTATGGCGTTGTTCAGCTAGGGGTGTTCTTCTGGGAACTCCATTCTTTCAAAATGTTCTATTAGATTCTGAATTGTGGACTGCAAATCAGAGTTTTTGATTAAGGAGAATCTATAGAAGTGTTTGACTGATTTGTGTAAAATAGATTTTTTGGGACGACTTTGTGATTGAAAGTATTATCAGAATCCAAAAAGCTCCTCCATTTTACATATCTTTGTGTGTGTTTGTAATTCAGAATCCAAACTGAACCTCCAAAATCTCTCCCAAACACCCACCTATAATTTGTTATGTACCATGTTTTCTCAGTGGTCAGTGCATACGTTGGGTTAAATAGGGAAGCTGACTTGGTGGCTTATGATTGAGAAGGGAGAATGGATGATAACATTATGATTTCTAAAGATGTTTGTATCTTCAATGACTTGTATGAGTTTAGGTGGATTCCATCAACTATTCACTGTTCTATTTCGCTGGTATCGACTATGCGCGAAAATAGGGAAGCTGTTATGAAAAATTCTTGCAGAATGCAAGCATACCTCTATGGGGCATAGCTGGGATGTTTAAGAACTTCTGCAAGATCTCGTCCTTCTGAGCCTCAGATACGAGCTTAGGAACTCTACAATTACGCTCCGAACCATCATCGATCAATTAAGGCAAAACCTAATGTGGATATTAATTTTGTGCCACCGAGGTATAACTTAATCTGATATTCTATTGCAGTAAAACCTACTGTGGATATTGCAAGCAGGTCAAGCAACTGCTCTCCAAACTAGGGGCAACTTACAAGGTCGTTGAATTGGATGAGGAAAGTGAGCACTTACTAATAGCCACAATAGCAAATGATGTTTTCATGTATCCTTTTCCACTTATCTGAGAAATTCCTTAATCATTCTCTGTAGATGATGGAAGTGAAATGCAACAAGCTCTAGCAGAATTGACTGGGCAGGGTACTGTACCCAATGTGTTCATTGGTGGAAAACATAATGGCGGCTGTGATGGTAAGGCCATTAACCACTCTTACGTTCAGTTTTTCTCTTAATTTGTGGTCTTGCTAAATTAGATGGTAAAAAGATGGTCTTACCATATTTTTAGGGGAATCTTAATCTCTCCTGTGATTGCAGCGGTCTTGCAGAAGCATCAGCGTGGTGAGCTTGTTCCCCTCCTCACTGAAGCCGGTGCTATTGGCAAGTAACTCCCCACTGCTGTAAGTAAATGTACACAAGACAGATGATGCGCATGTAAAGTGTAGAAGCAAAAATAAGTTCACCAGATACAAACTGTATGACATGGTTTGTAAGGAGATTTGATCAATGAATGCAAGTTATATTTGTGTGCCGATATGATGTTTACCAATTGAACTTTCTGCTATTTGACGTACTCCTGCTATGTTTGCGTTTCTCTTTTGCATGCTTTTATCTCAGAGAGCTCTGGAGTTACGCAAGCTTGGAACTTGCCTAACCTTTCATAAATTGTAAACCAGTTTGCATGTTATTGACTTCTACTTTTGGGACTTGTTATGTCCTTTGGAAGTGTGGTGCCAGTGAGATGGAATGCACTCGGGGTTCCTTCTGCCGTCCTCTTCAATATGGGCTTGGGATGGAGAGAATCTAGACAGAAGATACAATCGCATAGTTTTGTGTTTTTTTTTTTTTTTACGAGCAGGGGCTTTGTTCGTATGTTAGTATCCTGAGAGGTGATCGTGAGCGAAAGAAAACGAGCAACAAGTATATTCATGTGCAGCGACAGTGACGGATTTGTATCCACCTTATTTAGTTTCAGAATGTATATTAGTTCAGACGAAAGGGTGTGATCTTCTAAGGGATTGTAGTTGGCAACAACAGAGTTCAGTGCGCACTTAGGACAACAAAGTTGCATCCCATAATCCTGCACTCAATTCTCATTCTAGGCCTTCGTTTTCAATCCTCGCTCTCACAAATTTTAGTAGTTTCGGATATTTTGAAAAGGTGCTTTCAAGCTTTTGCTCATGTTCACGCATGCACATGATGTGGCTTAGCAACGAATCCCCTGTTTGGAAGCCCATTTGACAAGGGGAGTTGCCAGAACGTGGAGTAAAGGGGTGTGAGAGAAGGAAAAACACCGGAAGGGCAATTATGAGAGAGAAAGGGATGAATGGTGAGAGGAGTGCACATAGTTTTTGGTCGAACTGATTAGGGTTTCCCAGTAGAATTTTAGCCTTGCTTTCTAGTAAATTTCTCATAGTTCAACTTATAAAGATATGTAACGAAAACTTAAAAGTACAGCATAAACACTAATCATCAAAAATTTATATTCCAAGTTTGGACCAGAAACAAATTCCTGAATCCGCCCTGATTGGATCATGCCATCAGGTCTCTCTGAGGGTGGGATTGCAATTGCATTTAATTATCTTCAACGTTACAAATTACCAACCCAAAATCTATATAAATAACTGAGGAAACCAAACCACCCAAAATTGAAAAATCAAGCCCCATTCGCCTAATACTCCTCGTACTCCTCGTCTTCCCTCATGTCGTTTTTCCTGGACTTACCATACGTCCTCAGAACTCCAAACGAGCTTGCACCTGATGATTTTACTAAAATTAACCCTATTTGAAAGGGCAAATAGGGGTCCCTATGCCTACCATTGACAAGTTCAAAACTGCAAGCATAATCGAAGTTGCAATGGGCGGGATGAAACTCCATGTGAATTGAAATCCAAGGCTTGAAAGTCATGATTCTCCCTTGCCTGTAAAACCACGAAATAGCAATAGTGAGGTATTGATATTTGCCAGGGTCCAAGAATATCTAACCAAAAGGTTAAAGAGAGAGAATCGTCACCATCCACATGATTTTGCACTGCACTCTCACGTGCCTTCTTCGTTGCCATCTTTTTCACCGACTCCACTGAGATCATGTTGCCAATTTTAATGGCCGAAAAAGAAATTGGTAATGAAATCTTTAAAGCAATGGAAAATGCTATGTTACACAGGACACAGGAATTAACTCCCTGAATCCATTGGGGGAACACACCAAAGTGGAAAGAAAACAAAGGCATATCATGTGAACGCCAAGTACAAGTCCATCCCGAAAATCACTCAGAAACCTTAATTTCTGATTTTTATTGCACTTGTGTCAAGAAACAACAGTTATAAGTTGACCAATAGTGCTACTCCTTGACCATTCAACCACGTACAGAACATGAGGTAAGATGATTTGATTGGTTAAATATATGTACTTCAATGAATGAAAAGTGTAGAAGGAGGTCCAGTTGAAAAACTATCCACGCATGAAAGAACATAACAGAAAACAAAAGCTACCATGAAATGGACTTTCTTAGGTAAGCATGTTGGATTGTATTCGTGGTCTAAAATGACAGATTCAATACTAGAGTTGTCTTGTCGAATAGTGTCATAACTTATTTGTGAAAATCTAATGGACAACAAGAAGAAGAAAAAGATGGAGTAAAAGTTTAAAGAATGTTGGTGTACCGGAAAATGGACCAGGGTGGCGACCATGTATTTTTTGGACCACTGAACTGGGAAAAGATTGGCTTCGAATTGTTTTAGGAAAACAAAGGCCACCTATTAGTAACTCTTTAAGAAGGGAAGGAACATAGTAACCAAATTGCAGCCAAGTTGGTCAGCAATTTTCTTGATGGAGGTAAGGAAATAGTAAGAACCAACAGTGGGAAACTTCATACAGAACAACCACGAGCAACTTCAACTTGCCAAATGCAGCACTTCAGAAAAACTTGCCAAATGCTAAAAAAAAGAAAAAAAAAAAAAGAAAAAGAAAGAAAAAAAGAAGAAGCCATCATCCACTTTTAAATCCCCAAGGCATGGCTATAAGGATTGCAACATTGTCAGTGGCCAAACCCTGGGCCATCTTCCAAATTTTGGCCATGATTTTTTTCTATTTTTTATCTATATAAGGGGGTACAATGCAATTTAAATTCGACTTCATAGAAAGAGAGAATTGAAGAAAATAGCATCTTTGCATTGGACCAAGGTTGCTGCTTTTAACATTTTAGGTACCGTAGAGGCAAAATTGCCGCTTTAGCTATTGTGCATAGGAGATGCTAAGTAGCAGAGGCTTGAATAAGCTTACCTTTAAATTTCCTTTTCTTATCAGCTCTTCTCCTCTTCCTTTCTGCTTGTGTTAGCTCTGTTTCTTCTTTAATATCTCCTTTGCCGGCAAAAACTTCTTCAGGAGCCAACATAGCAGCATCCGACACTGCCAGAGGTGCAATCTGCCCATGCAAGATGTCACACACAGTACTTAATTAACTGTGAATTTAGATTGATATAATACAAAGACTAAACAAAACACCATTGAAATTTCCAAGGAAAATATCAGATTTCATTACCTCTTCCATTGCCAGAGCAGGGACATTTGTTTGTATGGACATATCTTCTATTACCTGTCCAAGTTGACCCATCATAGATTAGCAACAACAAGCTACCATAGGGCAAGCAAATATTGCATTCAATTCTTTACACAGATTATGACAGGAGAAGTGAGAGGCATACCGGTTTTGGTGTGAAGTGGAAATGGGACAGAGCATCCAACTTCAAGCACAGTTTCTTGAACAGAATACTTGCCTGATCACAATTATAGATCCCAAGAGTGAGTGTAATCATAAATGGAAACTGCTAACAGTACAAGAAAAACGGGAAAATATAAAAATGGAACATATGTTTGTTACTGCTGTGTAGTCAGTTAAACCACCAGCATCAGAGAGAAAGAAGGGAGATGGGGAACCATAACCGGTTCACATTTCGTGTATTGTCACATCAAAAACATATAAGCAAAGCAATCAAAGTGCACCTCTTTCTTTTGTTCATCTGAGAAGGATAATGCTGTGGAAACTAGGCCAGTTTTCTGAACATATTCTTCCTGCAATGATAAGAGAAGAATTTTTCAAATGCTTGGTAGGTAAAACTACATAAACAAAATGCATTTTCACGATCAGTGGTCTGAAACACTTCACAACATACAAATCATAAAGGATTCAGCCAGCATTATATAAAGAAGTCCAAAGAAAATGGACACCAAACAGTGAATTAAATTTACAATATCCGAACCTCATAAATTTCAGCAAGTCCCGTCTTGCTCTTATTCTCATCCTGCAAAACATAATTAAAAAGAAGATCAGTTATGTTGCACTTAAATAATTTTTAAGGGGAACAAAATCGAGATCAAACTAAAAGAAACAAAATACTTAAGAGGACAATGATTACCAATTCCTTGCGTTCTTTTGGTGCTTTAGATGGTAGATCAGGAGCCTTCTGAACATCATCAAAATGCCCCTAAAAAGTCCGAGGGAGAGAGAGAGAGAGAACCAATTCATGCAAAGTTCGGCACTTTTATGCAACACTAATACAAGAAACTTAGAATTACTTCAACAACATTATAGACCAAGAGCAACTCATGGATTAACACTATGGTGAATGAATACATGAAAATACTAAAGGTTTGGGATGTGTGCTTTTCACTGAAGAGATCCATATTATAACAAAAAGGACTATGATTTTCTACTCCATAATTAATGAAGGACGGACAAAATCTTATCTGTAACAAACAATTTGCCAACGGCATTTGCAAACTCTGAGTCTTTGGCCCACAAAGGATTAAATGACCACTAAAGGACAACATTCCAATCCAATAGTGCTATATCAGAATAAATTTCAATACAAGTTTGGTGCATCTGTATCTTAGAAGCTCTAATTTTCCTGTCCTTTGAAAACCATGTACTACCATCACAATTTTCAGAATCGTGGATAAAAAATTGTTGTTCACCTCGAGGATCCGTTTCTGAATTAACTCTTCGATAGATGCAGTAACCTCCTCAGTGATAACGGGGGCAGGTCTCACATTGTGCTCGAAATCTAGATCAACTTCTAATGCACTATTCATTGGCCTTTTAGCAGCAGTTATCTGTCATCAAATTGACAGCAAAAGTTATGAATCCAATTGACATTTGGTAGTGCACTGCTGAAATTTACACGAATTGATATCTCAAAGATTGCAAAAACATGAGATGTTACCTCGCCTCGCATAGTCCAAGTTTTTGGATTCAAGTTTGCTTTCTCCATTTCCTCTATTTTAGTCTGCACCTTCTTTAGCTGTTCTTCATGGGTAGAAAGATTTTGCTCCTGCAGAAAAAAAGAAAAAGAAAAAGAATGAATGGGACAAATAATCCAAAGGTGCTTCAATCAATAATGGTGCCCGTCAAGCAGCAAATCTTGCAAGTATCAAACAGAGGAGCATGATGTTCATTAGTCTGATCAAAAAACAAAATTGTTCATGAGAATTCATACATATGACAATAACAGTCAATTACCTGATTGCCCAAAGTCTTGTCATCTTCTTGCTCATCACCCAAGTGATCTGACTCATCCATCTGTTTTGGTTTTCTTTTCTGGTTATCTTTCTTTTTAGGGCCATAGAAGTCTTCGTATCTGAAAAGGATGTAGCATGCATATGACCACGCAGAAAGATTAGTGGAAAGAACTAAAAAGAGAGAGAGAGAGAGAGAGAGAGAGAGAGAGAGAGAGAGAGAGAGAGAGAGAGAGAGAGAGAGAGACAACATTAAGTGAATAAAATAGTGAAAGCAAAGCAATGTGCTACTGAAACTAACAGGTATAATCTAGGACTGGCTAGGTTAATTAGAGTAGCTACTCTATAAAATAAACATCAGTTGAGGTTTCACTGTTTCAGATCCAGATTATTAAGACATTAGCCACATATAACGGTCGATGAATTGATTCCCAATCCAAGTATGATATCGGCCAGGGCATCAAGTTGGCAATGAAAAATAGCATAAGGTGATCAAACAATAAATCGAAAGACAGATGTATGCACGTACTAATGATCACAAGATAAGTTACCCTATATTTCCTTCACATGTTAACTTCAGAATTTGTTAAGAAGACATTGATTACATCAAACCTAATCTCATTCATTACTATTACCTTGATGTAGTGAAGTGTGCCAAAAGTAAGAAGGCTTTAGACCACTTCAAAGGGTTGTTGTTAATCTGTCATTACACCCCTATTCTTTCGTAGAACTCATGCTCCAGACCAAAATGAAGACCTTACAAGATCGTCAAAAAAAGAAAAATGCACAATCCTGTCTCCAACGCTCCAGACCAAAATACAAAAAAAATTAAATCGAAAGGTTCTTTTAGCCATGACATGGGTTTTCAATGAATTCCAACTTTCTCCGCCATGTCTCCCTCCCTCTTATCCTCCTCTCTAAAATAACAGCTACCAAATCACACCATTCCATTGTGATCAACCCATCGATTCGAGATTGTGAAGGGAAGTCGGAGTGGCATGGGTACCACAGTAAGATGAAGTACAAAAGCATGACGGCACTTTCACTTCAATAGCTAGCTAATTGGGTTGAATTTTACCCAAGACCGTATACAATGGTATCTGAACTTTAGTTCCACCATCCTGAAAGGTCTTAGGTTCAAGTCTCTCCAATTGCATTTCTTGCCCGTTTGCATTCTCCATCTTCCCTTTGAATTCATTTTAGCTCCAAGTTTGGTGTCATCCCAAAGTGCAAGATGGAGTTGAACGTGAGGGAGAGAGTTCAACAACATGATATATATTGTTGGATACATTCCTAATAGCTTAAGATTTTGAACAATTGATAACTTAACTTGGTATCAAAGCCAAGTATGGGGAATGGGTAGGGTGCATGTCTCTATCTACAAAACAAGTGCAGTCAAGTGAGCACACTGCGCATAAGGGAGGGTGTGAAGTGAAGTCCCACATCACCTAGGTCCCAAGAAATGTGAAGCAGACAAGTATGAGGGCACCCCCACTTCAATAGCTAGCTTATAGAGTTGATTTTTACCCAAGACCGTAGAACAAGTATAATTGCATTGCTAACATGCTCATAGAGAGGTTTACAATCTAGAGACACAACAAAAATTTGTTTCCTGCTGCGAAGGACAATAACCTTTGCATATCTAATAGCAAGCACAGAGCTTCTAAAAGCAACTGGAGAGTAATTAATTCCCACCCAATCAAATAAAACATACCAAAAACTTTGAGGAACACCACATTAACAAAAGCCGTATTGAGATACAAACTTGCTACCACAGGCTTACTACATCAACAGAAAAGCCAAGCCAAAACAATTTTATAGAACACCAAAGTTTCTTAGAGCATAGGTGCTACCACTCCATTGCCATGATGCCACCAATATTGATACTGTCCAATATCCACCACCACAACAACTACAACACCACTACTAACACTTCCACAACCTTGACATCAACACCGCCCACTATGACAAAACCAACATCGCAAAATTATCATGTTTACCACTGGCTACACCTCACATCTTCGACTATCTATGTTAAGATTGGAACCTCCTGAGGTAACTATTACTTCATAGTTCATTCCTCATCACAACTAGACAAAGAGCTCTTCTACGCATGATATTTGACATCTGTGAACCTGCCCACACCACCTTTAATAATCGCAATATCCAACACCAATACTCCATCAATACAAAGACCCGTTATCGACTTTACCGGATACTTTAAGACCATAATTTAAGAAAGTGAGATTTTCTCATATAAAACATTGATATACCTACTGTTTATCACTTAGATTGTTATGTAGATAGTTCATAGAACTAAACTCTCACATCATGATAATTCAAAAAAGAGCCGAAAACAGAATTGAAAAGATAGAAAAGAAAAGGCAGAGCACCTTGCTCCTTCTTCTTCATCACCCAGGTCAGCTCCGAAAACTCCAAGCTACAAAATAAAGTAGGAATCATGTGAAGCAACAAAACAATCGCAAATCGAAATCTATTTCACGTATTGCCCAACATTAACAGTATTTGCACCAGCATAAAATAAGATAAAGTTTCTCACCCCATCACCTTCCTCATCCTCATCTTCTTCCTCCTCCTCCTCATCTTCTTCATCATCTTCAATTCTTTTCGACAACTTACCGCCACCTCTTTTCTTCTCCTTCTTTATTCCATACTCTCGCGCCTCGTCCTCTTCCATATACTCCTCCAATTCCTTAATCTTCAAAAACCTATCTTCAACTCCATTCTCCCCATCATCATTTCCATCCTCCTCATCCTCTTCCCCTTCTCCCTCTTCACTTTCCTCCTCGTCCTCGTCCTCCTCGTCGTCATCGTCATCATCATCAAAACCTGTTAGAAATTTACTCCAGTAATCAGAATAAATGACATAAGAATATGGAATAATACAAATACGGAATTATAAACTCAATAAGGAGTCATAGATATATATTGGAATATAATTCAAGTTTTGGAACTTCCAAAATAGTAATATTCCAACGAAACCTTCATCCAACTCCTCAAAACCCTCAGCCTCTCCCTCCAAAACACCCTCTCTTTCTCTCTCTACACCCTCTCTCTCCTCATCCACGCAGAAAAGCTTCGAGATTTCTTCCGGATTCTTCTCGAACCGCTTCAGCTCACGCCGGAGGCTCGAGATGAGCGGCTGGGATTGGAGGTCGATTTGCTGCCAAATCTGCTCGGAGTCGAACCCGTTCACTAACAGCCGTTCGAAAGGTGTCTTCGGAGTGTACGGTTTGAGAGACGAGTATATGTGCTCCAAGGCTGCGCGGGCGGCTTGAGACAGGTTCTCCGAGGGCGCGAGGAACAGCGGTGGCTCCGCCGATTTTAAAATGCGCAAGGACTCCATTCCTTTGCCGCCGTTCGTGTCGTTTGAGGTTGCCGTGGCTAATAGAAAGGCCGTTCGACGGCGGCGCTGCGACGGTGATGGTTCGTTTTTTTCCTTTATGTGTGGAGGCGAAAACCGTGAAAGAAGATTTTCTCAGTGGTGCCAGAGGAGGGTCGAGATCGGTTTTACTTTTAGGGCAAATTTAAGTTACAACTCCTTGTAGTTTAGTCGATGTGCGGGTGCACCCCCTCACCTTTGTTTACTACACCATTCGCACACTGCATTGTGCGCAACTTTATCTCGGGGTCCCACCAAAACGATTGAAGCCGTTCAACTTATTTAATTGTTTTTATAGAATTTTTGTGACATATTAGACCATTGGGACTAGAATGATCACAGAATCGATTAAGTTCTTACGGATATCTAACTGCGCTGATTTTTTTACAGGAGTCCGTAAAGATTTTTGTAAAAAAAAATACTCACATTCGGATTAGGAATGAGCACAGAATCGAACAAAGTCATTATCGATATTTGATGAGTTAATTTTTTACAGAGATCTTTGAGAATACATTTTAAATAAATTGAGCGGCTATCATTTGGGTGTGACCCCGAGATGGATTCCACACAACGCAGTGTGCATTTGGTGTGCACCAAATGGTGTGCCTGTAGTTGTATTTGCATCCATTATCCAGTATCCACACCAAACCCAAAGATTCTGTTCTTTGTTAGTCTGTGGAACACACATTGTGTGATTTAATCTTTGAATCAATTTCTGAAATAAACTTTCAAAATTTCGTCTATAAATCATCAAATCAAATTTCGAAATTGAATTGTAAAAATTTTGATTATTAATTTTATCTCTGAACCAAATCTTGAAATGAAAATTTCAAAATTTCACATGCTATTGGGTTGTAATTCGCCTTTCCATGGAGTATTTGGTTTTGGAGAGTACGTTGTTCGGATTCGTCCTGAAAAGGATCAATTCTGTATTGAGTATTGAGTGCGTTAATAGTTGCAATGTCATTCAAAGCATGAACAAGGATCACTCTTGAACAATGACAATGAATTTCTTGGGAAGCCGCTCAAGCGACTTTAATTATGCGCCCGAGGAAGGTCAGGCGCGACATCAGACGAAATCTCCACCCTGAAGCATGTCCCGATAAGTCACTCAAACAACTCACAACTCGCTCGAGTGACTTTTGATCCGCTCGAGCAACTCTGGTCGAATACAACCGCTATAAACACGCGAACATTAGCTCACACTGTCACCGACCGATGTATTGCATTTTCCGAGTTGTGGTTTGAGAGCAAACTCATAAAAAGAGATTCTAAGAAGTATAGGATGTTTCCTATGGATTCTTTTGCACATTTATGTAATACCTAAATCAATCAATCAATGACATTCTGTCTTCGATTATATGACTGTTTGTATCCCTCTGTGCAAAATTTAGCAAATCTTTCTTCCTGCCTTTTCAGTGTATGGAAAATTTACATTGTTTCTTGAACTTGGAAATTCTTTCTTCACAGGTGTAATCAGCTGCTATATGAATTAGTACACCACACACTGGTAGGAGTGAGGGAACCATTTTGAGAACAGGAAGTGCTTCAACTTCATGATCAACACAAAAATTCCATAGCAAGGTATGTGCATCAAAGCCACCGACGAATACCTGCAATTTTCGCCATTTTTAGCATTGGAAAAAAAAGGTTAGATTAGGCACCCTTACGAACGAACTGATGAACTGTTTCTTGTGATGAAAACATACCATAGCGGAGCGAGTGGAGTTGACAAGTCGAGAAACGGGTACGGCCACCTGTTTCAAATCGACATCGTTATAAATGGTAAGAAAAGAGAGTCGTACGTGTTCATTGTACAAGGGAAAAACTACGGGCACGTAAAAATGGCACTGTTTAGGTACCCTCTTCTCACACAGGGGGCGGAGCCACTTTATGCAGAAATGCACTTATGCGGGGCCGGAAACAGAATTTTAAGGGCAATGTTATTAATATTTAGAAACATGCCCAATTTTTTCCCTATTTGCTAACCAAAACATAAATATGGATTAATAATCAAAAAATAAATAGCAGCTGTCTTCAATGTGAGGGTCGATGTGCACGAAGCACCTCACTATGTGTAAAATGTGGGTAGAAATCCATGGATGTTAGTTAATATTCATGATTTTTTTGCAAAATTTAACTTTTTTGGCATTGTGTGTGTCTTACGTACACATTTTTTGGCGATTTAACAAATTCATAGTGTTAAAATGGGACAAATATGTCACTTTTGGTGCACTCGATTCATGCTTGGGACAATTATTATCATAATTAAGGGTAGATTCATCAAAAGGGAAGAAAATATCAATTTGTGACTGCACTTGAGCTATATTCGGTTCGGCCTTGCACATATGCACATATGTGCACACTGATTGTACATATAGCTTCCGTCGCAGATAAGTCTCCCCCAACGTGAGAGGGGCGGTGCCATTTGTCTGTGTTTTTAGCATTACTCCTAATAGAGACCAAACGTAGGCTAGCTTACCAGAGTGAGACACAAGCATGGACAATCCATTGGAAAATTACATAAACTGCTGTCCAGAGGAAGAAGTACGCGATTCGAAACCAGGGGAACCGCTGAAAACATTGAAAACGATACGGGGAAAACGATCAAGAGACCGAATCGGTAACTGAAAACGATTGAAACCATAAAAGCAAACCTCAAACTTACCAGGCAATTCAAAGCAGTGTCACCGAGTAGGAAAACGGCATTGATGCTGTGCATGTAAACTATCAACTGGATAGTGGAAAATCGAAGGCATTGGTCAGAAACAAAAGGGAAGAAAAGAGGGTTTTCGATCAACAGAAACAAAATTGCTCTTTCGTGATCTTCTCCAGTCGGAGCACTTTGTGGGATCTTACCGAAAAAGTACACTTTTTAAAGCTTGTCAAAAACATCAATCATGCCAAAAATCATGTTAATTGGATGTTATCTTAACAAAATAGATTCGCACACAGGATCAAAACTCGTCATTTCAAGATGACTGTGTTGCGATCATGTATTGATTGATATCTAATCAACACGATTGATATTCTCGACGAGCTCAAAAAGTAAACGTCTTTGACCATCGACATGAGTCTGAGAAGGACCCACAAAGAGATTCGACAGGACCGTCTAGTATCATTTGTAGAATCCCTCTAAAATCCCAATAACTTGAAGGGTCATTTGTGCAGTTGATCACTTACAAAATTAAATCGGTAATCTTTGATAGCCAAAAATGGGACTATAATGAACCAGAAAACGCAGTCCGTGAGCATCACAGCACCTGCACTCATCTAGACGAGAAACAAGTCAATGAACAAATGTGACAAAACCGTTAGTCTGCAAATTGAGATCTTTAAAGAACTAATTAGAAAGGAACTGAGATCTTTAAACGGGCGGGAAAAAAAAAAGACGAAAAATTATGCCCCGAGGTTTCCATTTTTCACAGTAGGCAGGCCCCCCAGAATCAAGGGGGACCAATCAAAAAATTCTGCGCAACACGCAGTTTGCAAGAAAATTTGAAATACAGAGACGAAGCCAAACTATGCATAGCTCTTTTCGAAAATGAAGAATCTGATTATTCAGCATCACTAAACTTTTGAATTAGCTATGGGAATTCAATTCACCTGGAAAATAATTTGAAAGAGATAACCCCAGAATCCTGCTATTCGGCGAGTACTGTGTTCTTGGTTGGACCCCATGTGTTTTGCACCAGTGCCTCGTTCGGCATCAAATTCCCCAGAATTCACTCTATGATCGGCACGGCTCTCTTCGTCTTGATATTGGAAGCACCCATAAACGGAGAGCACTGATCCAAGCTACAAAAATGCGATTATTCAAAGTGATCGAAAGCCGTGAGGAACGACACATATCAAGTAAATCAATTCAATCATAGATTCGAATAACGAAGAAGGGTAATCGTACAAAAATTAAAATGATCTTAAAAAAACGGTGACATACCCCAAAATAAATGGTTACCAGTGTAAATGTCCACCTGTCCAATCAAAATTCGCTGAGTAAAAAACCCGCGATAAACTCTAATGAAATCAAAATGCGTGTCATGAAGAAATTTAATCCAATTGTAGTATATGTAAAGTCAAAATCTATCGTAAGGTCCCGAATTCGACCAATAGAATTCTATCTGCTCTCTTTTTAATAAAAAAGAAAAAAAAAAGTGCTTCTGAATTGATCTATGTCAAACCTTATGCTATTACAGGGTCGGAAAACAATGTCAATAAAAATGCCTTACGTACATTCATGCCAAACAATGTCATCGTTATATTATTACGGTGTCGAAAAACAATGTCAAAAAAGGCGTATCCACTTTTCTGGCACGGAGTTTCTGTATGAAAGTACTTTTGTTTGTAAATCAATTTTTTCTTTTATCTTAACATGAAAAACTTACATGAAAGAGATCAAAGTTAGAGAATGAAAAAGGACTACTCACTGAGTGTAGAAGAAAAAAATGTCACCACCATCCACATGAACATTCAGCAACAGCAAAACCAAGAGCACAAAGAAAGCAATAGCTCTGAAGGCCAGAAGCCAGCCAGGGTGCACTCCCTTCACGCACGGTTTCCACACTTCATCCGCGTACAGCATCCCTACCGCCTCTCTCTCCTCCTGGTTCTCTCTCCTCGCCCCTCCGCGTCTCGGCTTCCCCCGCGGACCTTCGTGCTTCGAAATGAGAGTGGATGCGAAGACCATTGCCGTCAGTACCCATATGAAACAAATCAAGAACCTCCAGTTAAACCAGTAACTTGGTGTTGCTGTATTTGCAGTCATCACTGGCTGCCATGAATCTCTTGATGAGGATGATAATGATGATGATCCTGTTAAGGAACTCATGTCGTTACTACTTGCAATGATTCTCTGATTTATTTCTGGAACTCCGAATGGGAAAATCATTTTTTTGGAAAATGGGAATCCTAAGGATGGTGATTGATAAAATAAAATAAAATAAAAAGAAGAGAAAGAAAAAATTGATCTTCAATTTTGACAAAAAAAAAACAAACAAAATTTGCAGGTAGTTTACTGGTAGTAAATGTGTAAAGCAAAAGAGATTTTGAAATGTGGGTTTTGTTGTTATGATTCTAGAAATCAACAAATGCAGCAGAGAATTGATGGAATTGCAGGAAATCCATAAGGTTGAATTGAGAAAAGGAAGAACAGGGTAGTTTGGCTCTAACAAAGAATCGAGAAGAACTGCAGAAGTATTGAATGTGGAAATAGGAATGTCTTTTGAATAAATCTGGAGATCAAGGTCTCAAGCAAAGAATCAAATTCCAACACACAATCTGAGAAGATGTGGAAAACAGAGTACAACCTGAAAGTTCATTCACAAGAAGAAAGGAATGACGAAACACTAGCCATGTAAAAGGTCGTTATACATCTAGTTTTAGAGATTAAATTATTTACACGGCCGGTGCACTGTTTCGATGGCGTGGCGCAATGTAATTGATTTGGAAGAAATAAATGTTTACACCGCTCCGATTTATATAATTTATTCTCCAAGTTTTATGCATGTACTAGCGAGTGCTTATTCCTGAAGGCACGACACAACTCGTTAATGTTGACGGAATTTTTTTTGAACTTTTTCTTGGATATTTCAAAAAAAAAAAAAAACTAATTATATTTTACTGTTCCAAAACTAATTACTGTATTTTACTGTTCCAGTCTTAAAGAAAAATAAAGAATTTTATATGTTCTCTTCGATATTTCCAAGAAAAAAACTAATTATATTTTATATGTTCTCTTCGGTCTAGACACAATTAGAGAATGAAAATAAATGTTAGATTTCCGTTTTTTCTTACAAAGGCTTAGGTATTAAAACATATATGAATGCTCTGAAAAGTAAAATACCATCATATGAGAATATAAATTAGGGAAGGCTTAAAAAGACAACTAATAAATGTGGTCAACTTTGAAATTCGAAACAATTGGAACAATCGATTTATCAGTTGATATTGAGAATTCTCCCAAACATAATCATAACCGTAGGATTTATCTGATGAACGATTTGATTTATAAATTATTTTACCATCCCGGAGGATTTATGGTGATAATCCTAAACCGTTTGATTTATGAAGTTACATAAGACTTAAAAACTAATATGTGGATACATACATCATAAGTCTGATGGACTCAAATTAACCCTTCTAAGGTCAGTCCTACGGATTTGCCCCGACTTTAATTGAGTCCCGCTAATGGACGGTGGTTGGTTTCATAGAGATTAGTCGAGGAATGCGTAAACTGATCTAGACATTCGAAGTTCTGTGATTATATAAAACAACTCTAACTTCATTTTTTAATCAACAATGAAAGAGACACAAAAAAAACAAAACCCTTGAGAGAGTTTGGTTCCTTGAGGGGTGAGAAGGTGAAACTAGAAGAGATTCGAAACTTTAGGTGGGTACTTAGCCGGGTGCGAAAAACATTTAATTAAAGCAAAAGAGGAAAAAAAAAAAGAGGAAGAGGAAAGTTCTTAAGTGTAGGCAAAGCAAGGAGGGATACTTATTTTGGCTAATAAGCTAAGGCAAGGTGGGGCGAGTGGGAGATGCAGCAGATGCTTTGCTTCTTTGCTTTGGAATAGGTAAAAATTGTACTAGGGAAGAGAGGAGAGACAAGGTAAAAAAACAGTAGTAACTGTTTTCGTACTCCTTTTTACGAACACAACTTTGAAACACAATTCGCCTTCGGGATATAAGAGCCGTTTCGATGCACATGAATCTACAGGTATTCAACGATTCCGGGTGTGTTCCTTGACCTTTTCTTTCCTGGACTACTTTTCCTTTCTACATGTGAATTTATAGCACTGTCTATTCATACGAAAAAAAGTTTACACGTGAAATGATAGAGAACAAAAAAGGCAATTATACAAAGAAAAATAGGTTGAAAAATATTACCCCCCAAAAAGTTATTTGCTATATATATATGTACGTGCGTGCGCGCGCGCTTAGAGCATCTCCAGCCTTCACCCATAATTTTTCTCAAATTTGAGTCAAATTTTGGGGTAAAAACCCATTTTGGGTAGACACATCTCCAACCATCAAACCTCAATTTTACACATCTCCCTCTTTCTCTCTCTCTCTCTAACTAGCCGTTGGAGAAATGGGTCAAGGCAAAAGTTGTCTCAGATTTGGGCAAAAAAATGGGTAAAACCCAAAATGGGGAAGCGTTTGGGTCAAAGATTGAAGAGAGATTTTTGTGGTTTTTGCCCCATTTTTAAATTTGAGTCTTAAAATGGGTCAAGGCTGGAGATGCTCTTACAGAGAAATTTTTGGGTACTGGATGGATACCATGTGGCTGTGCCCACGTGGTGCCCGAGCAGCCCATCTGGGCCATCCAAAAGTGTGTTAAACGACCTCAAATTAAAATCCTCTCTCTCCTCTCATCCCACCACTCTCTCCTCTTTCTCTTTCATTTTTCCCTCTCCAAATCTGAGCCGACCAAAATCGAAATGGACGGCTCGGATGCACCGAGTGGGCACCACATGGTACCCACCCGGCACCCAAAAATTTCTCGTGTGTATAGCATAAGCTCTCTTTTTTCTGTCATCCCCAAAAGTAGCTTAGGGTCCATTTGATTAGTGAGAAAAATAAAATGGAAAGTGAAAATGAAGTCAAAAAAAAGAAAAAAGAAAAAATATTTTTTTCCTCACATCCGTTTGATTAAAATGAAAGTTTTGCAAGAAAATAAGATATCCTTGTTTGAAGGGAATAAAATTGCTGAAATTTGAGGAGGAAATGTGGAGGGAAGAGGATAAAGAATGAAGTTAAAGTAATTTTCGTTTATTTTCTCGAGAAAATAAAATTTCCATGCACATTTTTTGAGAAAAAGTAAAGCAAGCTCTAATGCTTCAGAGGGTTGTACAGAAAAGTTTACTTTCTACCACTTTCTAAGATATTATTGCCAAGTGAATACAAAAAAAGTACTCCGTATATATTTTTTCTTTTTCTTGTATTTTCTACCATTATCTCGCTAATCAAACGGATCCTTATGTTTTTTTTGATCTCCCCAGGACAAAGCAATTGAAAATGAACCATATGATGTAATCTTGGGCAGCAGAGGATGGTGCTAAAGTCCATTTTTGACAAGTGATATGGGCCAAGGAATTGCCAGGAATAGAATTCATCAACCCTGAAGATTCTTGATAAGAAAGCAAAATCAATGATGAAGATTCAACCTTGGTAATTTTGTAATTAGATCAGTAAACGAGTCAAGTCGAACTAAGTAGTGGGTTGTTCAAGTTTAATTTGAAAACTTTAGTTTTGTTCAAGCTTTACTTGTTTGTATTGGAGTTAATCTCAGACGAACTCTCATCAAGCCAAGCTCCAGTAATTTGGTTTACTAATTCTGCTTTAGCTTATCAACGTGGGTACTTTATTTCTTCCCTTGATAAAAGAACTTCAAAAATCTGTTCAACTAAACTCATAAAAAATGAAATAAAAAATTTTACTCGGTGCTTTAACATCGCCACATCGTCCCTTTTTTTTAGCTCCAACAAATCATGACACCGTGAATTCAGCAATTTGTACGTACCCGTAGCAACCTATTGAAAAGTTTAGAAAAAAGCATTTTGCGAGGTTAAATGGTAGAATTTGAAATCCCACTTCATCAGATATCCCAAATTATATGCGAATGAGACAAAGAATGAAAAATTAACGTTATGGCCATGAACGCGTCGCTAAAGACAATCCTAACCTGCACCAATATTTCTATAAATAAAACATTAAAAAAATTTCGGAATAACAAACATGACAGGATCCTTTACTAATTCTAGATTGTTAAGTTTACTTGAATATATAGATCCCATATTCCAAAATCAAAAGGAGAGAGAATACCTACCTGAATTCATTGTTGCAAGGGGGTGAAATCCAACTTAATTAACCCAAATACACAATTTTCACAAGTTGATAATAAGAATTAAGTGCCAAATTAATGGTGTTTAGCAGCCCAGTTTTTGTAATGGCAGAGGTCATGAGAAATGGGCTGGGCAGTTGGTTCCCTTGATTCATGCACTTTGCATGCTTGGGCTGAGCAAAACACGTGCCTGAGAAGAATTCTAACAGCCTAATCAGTCCATTAGTAGTCTATTATTATAGAGATTGACTTATTCACGGAGGAGCCGCGATTCCCTTGTTTACGAAGCTGCGCGATCTCAGCCGTCTGTTTCGACTTTGGACGGTCTGAATTTAAATAAAACTTTTCCGGGTTGACAGTTGGTTCCCTTGATTCATGCATTTTGAATGCTTGGGCTGAGGCAAAACACATGTCTGAGCAGAATTCTGACAACCTAATCAGTCCATTAGTAGTGTATTATTATAGAGATCAGAAAGTCCATTTACATAGATTTTTCATACACATATCATGCACAAATCATTATATGGGGTCTACTACGAATTTCATACAAATGATCCAAACCGTTCATTAAATGTAAGACATTTTTTCAAAAGCCACCGCAAAAAATCAGCTGAATCCGATACATATAGATGCTCGATCCAATCATCTAACTTTTCAATATTCTGAAATCCGAATGAAAAGTTAGATGATTGGATTGAGCCTCAATAAGTATCGGATTGAGATTATTTTTCTCGTGGACTCTTGAAAAAAAAATTTAAATTTAATGAACGGATTGGATTATTTGTGTGGGATCTGCAGTGAGCCCCACAATGAAATCTGTGTAGATAGCACGAGTCTATAGAGATTGACTTATTCACAGATCTTGACAAAAAAAAAAAAAAAAGAAGACTTATTCATGGAGGGGCCATGATTCCTTTATTCAAGGAGTCGCATGATTTCAGCCGTCTGTTTCGGCTTTGAATGGTCCGGATTTAAATGAAACTTTTCCGAGAAGAGTTTCATTTAAATCATGACCGTCCAAAGCCGAAACTTACGAGTGCGATTTACCTCCATAAACAACTATTCACGGAAAGCATCGTCAAAAGTCTCATTTAAATTCCGACCGTCCAAAACCGAAACTTACGCATGCAATTGAGTAGTGCTACTGGTACAGCAGCTGCTGTACCAGTAGCATTTTTGCATGCAATTTACCTTCATAAACAACTATTCACGGAAAGCATCGTTAAACAGATATTCTCATTATTATACTAACAGGTAATTAGTACAGTTAGCTTCAAAGTGATAATTATAGGAGTTTAGTTCAAGAATACAACAGAGATCCGTCGGGACAAACATTTCAGCCGCTGTCAAAACTGTACGCGCACGTGGCGAATTCGAAATGAAACTTTTGTACGTATTTTCACTGAGGCTCCGTTTGTTTTGATGTAAAATATGTAAAATATTTTTTCAAAAAACAAACTTCAAACATTTATTTTTTGGTGTTTGATTAGAACTTGAAAATATTTTCAAAAATCAACAAAATAATATATATATATATATATATATATATATAGAGAGAGAGAGAGAGGGAGAGAGAGAGAGAGAGAGAGAGAGAGAGGGAGCTTAAATGATGGAGAGATCTGAGATTATTGGAATTGAATGTGGGTCGGGACTTACGATCGAGAAAACTGAGCAGTGAGAATTGCAATAGAAGGCTTTCAAAAAATAACTTACGAAAAATTTAAGGGTAAGTCATTTTCATCCAATTGATAGAAAATGTTTTTCATATAAAATATTTTCCTCATTTTTGACACAACTAAATACCGAAAAATAGGTAAAACAATTTATACAAGAAAATATTTTACATCCAAACAAAAGGATCCTAAAAGCCAAGAAAAGGAGTGCGTACATCCAAAAAGAGAATGTGAAATTGGGAAGAAAATTTGCTAAGCGGAATCCTAAACTACTCGTAACAAAAGTACTGTTTAGTGTTCCATTTGGTGACGGCATTTTCTTCTTCTGATTAACGAAATGCCACAAAATTATATGTGCAGTTAAGAGAGTCCTGTGATGGAAATTTATGATTAATCGGGATCTGATAAGTTTGGTTGGATATCAAAACAAAATGATACAGTAAATCATTAACATAGCTGTTGGTGTAGGTCTCATTACTTATTTTTATCTTGTTAGGAGTATTATTTAGCTAGCCAGTGCGTCGCACCGCAGTTTTTGTTCTTATATTTTACCTTGTTAAAATTCATTGAGATAGGTAAATAAGATAGGTGGAAGAAAGTCGATTAAGATTAGCTTTTTAGTAAAACTTAGATACTTGAATTTACTGCTATTAAGCTATAGTATATCTGCTAACCAAGGGTTTGGGTCTCGGATTGGACTTGTCCCATGTTATTTGGATTTTTAGGCCTCTTGGGTGTTTGGGCTACGTCTCATTTGTTTTAACTGTTTTATTTTGTTTTAACTATTTTATCTAGGCTTTTAGGCCTTCAGGTGTTGAGGCTTTGTTCCCTTTGGGTGTTGCTTTGGTTGGCATCTTATCAATCAATGGTTTGGGTCTCAGATTGGACTTCTCCTTATCTTATTAATCTTTGTAACAATTTCAAAGGTTAGTAAAATTTCTTTTTCGCCATTTTATGTCGACATAAATTTCACATACAGAGAAATGTAGGTTAGGTAAGCTTTTCTCTACCTAATCGTCGGGTGGACACCAGAAATCCTGGTTAATGGGGCAAATTTTGACTTTAAATCATATATTGAAATATTTGTTGTCAAGAAATAAGGGCCAAAATTTTACTATGTGGAAAAAAAATAAATTGTTGGAGGGGTCTGACATATATAGGCTGCAGATGAGTACCTTCTAAAGTTTGTTGGAACGAACAATACTATGCATTATCGTGCGTAGGATTTGCGTCTAGACAATGGGTATTATTGATGTTTAGTCCCCTTTTGTTTAGTTATTCGTCCATCATTTGAAAATTAAGCATTCATCGCGACAGTGGGTTACGTAGAAAGGTGCCTGCATTTTATTTTGTCAAACAACACTGCGGCCATACAGTTGCTTACTAGAAACCAAGTAGTTTGTACTATCTCAAACAATTGGAAACGCAGAAATCCACATTATGCCCCGGCTCAGGCTCTCTTGGAGTTCCATCACCGCGAAGCAGAAAAACAAAATGTCTCAATATTAACTGTAAAAAGCTCTATACACTCATCTATAAGAGTAATGAACTCTTCCGATGTTTGCTATATGTACCACCATAGCAGAATTGACAAACAATCGTGCTGTTTGTGGATCTTGAATTTTGAAGAGAGATGCGAAGAGGAAAAGGAAAGCAAAAAGAAGGCAGTTTTCTACCATTGAATCCCTTCCCTTTTCGAATCCCTTCCACAAATCTAAGATCCACACACGGCCGTACTCCAATCCTCACCCCATGCCCCCTGAAGTTAATAGAGCAATTTATACACTTGGAAGGACATTTATAACTGTTGATCCTGTCAACTCTGCAGAAGCTAATCAGCAAATATTGCAGAAATCCAGTAGGCGTTGAAGATGAAAAAGTGCCATTACCTCCATCTCCTGTCAGCTAACATTTCAAAAAATCTCAGTGCCATCTCCAAGTGTGGAAAGGGAAAATGGGGCAATAGCAACGTTGAATGTCTTTAAGCCCACTTTATCGATATGCTTCATCTCAAAGTCACCCTCCTGGCAAGGGAACAAACCAGGTTACCGATATCTCCAACGGTAATGTCAAGACGAATACGATCGCAATTATTAATTTCTGTGCCATGGAGATGCATGTGTGAAAAATCATGAATAATCTTTTGCGAAAGAATTTTTCTGGCACTAAACCTGCCTTGATGCAAGACGCATCATAACCACTAGACCCCATGGACTAGGTATCAAATTCATTATTTTAACATCGATAAGAAGTATTGAAGGAAGAAAGAGAGAGAAAATTGTGAAAGAACAAATGACCACTGATACAAACCAAATCGGTGGAGAGAGAGAGAGAGAATCCTAATTCTAGGGGATAAAGAGCTCTAGCTCTATAATCAATATATTAATTCATCAAAAAACTACTAAATGAAAGACTCACACCCCTATTTATAGACTCAAGACCCTCCTACCACTAGATGACGCGAAAATGACACAAACACCCTAAATTCTATTGCATCAACCACCCAAAAGGACATATGGTCAGGCACATGAAAAGTTGAATGCTCAAGTGCTATAAGTTGATGCCATCAACATCCTTCTAGATGAGACAGGTACTATCTATGTAACATGCACACTTCGAAATGTAAGAAGTATCTGTGCAGGACAGTATACACTTATTAAAGATATGGGATACGTGTTTGAGAGTTTAGTTGGGCATTCGCCTAATAGCATATTTATCACTCTAGTGTAATGCAGAACTATGCATCAAAATTCTAATATCATGCATGAACAATTCATGGCACCTAGTAAACACAAGTTATCGTACAAAACACAATCAATACATAAAAACGAATCTTCCATACTGTACGTAAAAACAAAATGGTTCCGATGGACACACACTCCTACCCAATATCATGCCCGAGTCATGTAACGTAGAATCTTGCAAATCGCCATAAGTTATGCAACTACCAACTCATGCTCCCCATTGCTAAAATATTGTACCAAATCACCACTCTAGTACGGTATCTACAAGACTTAAATGTTCTTTCAGTACTTGATCTAGCAAAAATTTAACTGGGAAGGCAGAAATTAAAGTTACCATTCTCCCGCTTGGAGTGCTTAACGGGCATGCAGATGAATATTCAAACCCATTATTGGGAAGTATAACCGGCTGTTCGCCAATAACGCCAATTCCCCTGCAATGAAGAAGCAGCTGAATCACTCAGGCATTTGTATCCCACTCCCAAAAAAGGAGAAAAAAAACTTCAGGGATCAACATTCGAAAATGCAAAAATAGTTATAATAATAACTCATAACTCACCAAACATTTTCAGTCTTCCCATTTGCATCAGTAATAATCCAGTGTCTTCTGAGAAGTTGAACAGGACGATCTGAGTTATTTATAATTCTTATTCTATATGCAAAAAAGTATTGGCCTTTTGATGGCTGGCTTCGGCCTTCAATGTACACGCTCCTAACTTGAACCCTGACTCCCTGAAAATTTTCAAATTTAACTTGAAATATCAATGGTCGAATTATTTTCAGCAAGCTTTGTTAACTCCGAGGAGAAACTAAAAGTGCACTTCAAGTCTAAAATACTACTTGGACGAACCACAAAAGCAACGGAGTAAACCTTGTCGCGGATCAAAAAAATAAAAAAACCTTGTCACTTTAAGCTCCAGATGTGATGAAAAATAATGATTTGTCGAATTTAGCAAGTGTGAAATCTAGTGGAAGAGTGTAAGCTGAATTATAGTCTTTGAAGAAGCTATCACAGTTGAATACTGTTAAAGCATCCAACTCCAAACCAATTGGCAAAGAGTGGAGAGGCTGCCCAAGCTCATATACTAGTTTTGGAGGAGATATTTAACCGATGTGGGACAAATCCCAATACTCCCCCGCACGTGCGACCCCTGACTCGCACGTGGAGAGGTCAACAAAGGATTCGGAACACACGAATCACAATGAAATAAAGTGCAACTATGGCACAAACAAAGGGGAAAAGCCTCCGAAACTCTAGCTTTGATACCATGTTAAAGCATCCAACTCCAAACCAATTGGCAAAGAGTGGAGAGGCTGCCCAAGCTCATATACTAGTTTTGGAGGAAATATTTAACCGATGTGGGACAAATCCCAATAAATACCAAATCAGTCCTTTTTGTGGTACAGAGCCAGAATATATAAAAATAGATTCTTCCAGTTTACTTTACATATAAACTAATGATGCATTAGTTTTACCACTTCTTTTTCACTACTAAGAAGACTATCGTACTGGTTGAGACTTGAGATAGTGTTAATGATTTATTGTCCAAGGAGAAAATGCTAAATCCAAACCCGAGGACATTATGTGTAGGTTGAGGAATGGTAACAACGACCAACCGATTTGCTCCAATAGGTAAACACAACTAAAACTCCAAAAACTTTGGTCAGATATCCAAATATATAAATGATGCAGTTCGTTAAGATGCATAGAAGTGACAACCAAAAATTGACCCATAATATTAGTAATACTTAAGACTCCCAGAGTCCTCAGAAAATGATGTAACAGCTGTTGTGCCAAAATATGTGAAGATCATTAAATGAATCAATCTATAACAAGAACATCTCTCAATGTATTGGTCCGGCCCTACTGACAATATCCTTCCACTGTGGCTACCCATAGTCATGTCTTTTGTTACCTCCTAAACCTTTGCCTCCTATACTTCTTCAACTATCCATCTACCACATCTATCAAGACACTTTTTATAGGTAAATAATAAACCTACAATGTACATGATCAGTCCGCCCCTAACTCCTTCCCCATTGATTTATTTCTTATTTTATCTTTGCTTTGGTAATATCAATTCTCCATCTCGACATTCTCATCGAAGCTAAAGTCATTTTATTAACAGGTTTTTTCATCAAGAAGTTCAGTAAACATATACCCCAGTAGAGATTCTATGAACCTCTATCATAGATGAATTAAAAGATGAAAATTGGCAAACATACAAATAATTTAAAATCTACAGTATATAGAGCATGAAGAAACATCTAATGCCGTTTCTTAAAACACATCTTATCTTTATCTCTTCAAAGCCTGTTGTGCCGTTATGAAACAACTTGTCAACATTTGAGCAAGTACCTTTTTATTTAGCAAAAGTAAAACCCAAGGAAAAGACAGAATCATCTGAGACGCGGAAAGCAAAAGTAAAAGCTAAGAACTTATTAGCACGAGAAATCCGATGGTTTACCCACCAATGTCGTCGCGTCACTTGAACATTTCAAGAGAGAGTGCGGGGCAATATCCTTCAGTTCATCACGGTACCTGGCTGCATCCTGGAAGGAGATGAAGAAGAAACAAAAAGTTTAAAAAATAAAAACAAAGATGCAATGCTGGCTAGATATTTTCTGAAACTCAAAAAATGTAGCATAGTTCATAATCCCATTGCAGTTAAGAGTTAACATCCAGTTGCATGCTCAGCTGTATTGATTAGTGGAGATACATAGAATGATGACACATAAATATTGTCATTGATCACAAAAGTACAAAAGAATTGGCCCTTTATGCAACTCTGTTATGTCCAGATCCTTTTGATATGAATATTATTGGAAAAAAGGCATGTCTTAAAGACAGAAAAAATAACCAGGAACTTATCAAAGCGACTCGAGCTAAAGAAAAATTTAAAAAAAAAAATGAGGACTAGGAGAACATGTGATTGAATGAAAACATCAAGGTTTGCGCAGTAGTTCAGCAGCCTGTAGTAGGATAACCTAGATTGAAGCACCCTTTCATTTTACTTTATTTTTTTCCATCGGCTTGAAGCACCCTTTCATTACAATGACCAAAAACGCCTACATAATGGACTTTATGAACATTCGTTCTGCTTGTTCGAAACTCACAAAGAAAATAGTACACACATTAGAGGCTTAGAGCATAAAAGTTAAAGTATAACCAAGACTTTTGGCATACAACAATTAATTGTGCAGACACCCAACTTACCCCGCCTGAGGAAATGACAGTTCAGTAAAAAAAGAAATGATGGAGGATCAATCACAAAAAATACTATGCACTGCGCATTACACAGCCTATTGAACATAAATTCTGAGCGTCACTTAAACCCAAATCAATTATCTAAGACTGAGGCAAACACGCGATGAAATCTTTTCTACGTTCCATATAAGACAAGACCTTACCGATCACAATAAGACATCATTAAAAATGAATTCCCACAATAATATAATTTCTAGTAACATAACAAGCATTTATTGTACTTTCCAGAAAAATGCCAATTAAGGAATCAGCATATGGTACCTCAAACCTCTCATTAGCAACTGCCTCCTTAATTAATCTACGAAGCCGCAAAATAGGTTCTTCTTCCTCAAATAATCTCAGTGAATCACGAAGTCTAGCTGCCTCTTTGTAGTCCTACAATCAAATCAAAACCTAGAGTATCATAATCAATCCTAAATTTAAGAGTGGAACTGCATAAAAAGACCCCAATCTACACATACAATTATACACAAACCGATGCAAAAGACAATATAGGCTTAGTTTGGATTGCAGGGATCTCGAGAGCAATGACTGTGTGATTACGGATCTCCACATTTACTACACCTTTTAAACTGAACGGAGGAGGGAAATGAACCCTTATCGTCCATCCAACTAAATCTTAAATATGAACCCAAACTACGTAAGAATCCTATTCACATCCTTCTTCAGGATAATCTAAATCTTAAATTTGAGGCTCAATGTATGGGAAATTATAATCCCATCTTATTTTTGTCAATCCAGAATTTTAATACATCAGCCTTCAGCCTTGTGCCCTGCACATGGTACAAGTCTTTTACTCACTACAAAACTAGCATTAACAAAAACAGTTTTGACATTATCAACACCCGACCGACCCCGATAAACTATTCAAATAAACTTCTTGAATAGATATTTCCTACATGAATTACTGAACTACTCCAAACATTTGAATTCGATTTCCTCCTCCAGTAGATAACTTCACATATCAGATTGTACATCATCAGAATCAAAATGCATGCTCTAGAAAACCTAAATTATCCAACACCTCTTCTACACCAACACTCACCAAAGAAAATATCTATTATCTGTTACTGCCGATATCAATTACAAAAGGAACACACTTTTTCATGGTGTGAACGGTGAGTTTGAGGCCAACTCGCATTTTTATCCCCTAAACTACCCCTTCTAACTCTTTAACCGCCTAAAAATAAAATAAAAACTTTCTTTAGAGATTAATCGAAATTGAAGATTTTCCTCTTTTGCATAATAAGATTTGCGCTCGCATCGTGCGCCCGGACAACTAGTATGCTATAAAATTTACCTCAGATTTGGCAGCAACTTCCATTTTCTGTTTCAACAGAGCGTAAGTCTGGCTCCGAGACAGAAACGAACTCTCACTCTCTCTCTGACTTTCCACCCCACCACTCCCTCCTCCGCCGCTGCTAATAGAAGCACAAGCGGTGATTCTCAATGTCCGGGCGCGATTCCCGCAATTCAACCACTGCCTCCTCGTAGCAGCCTCGAAATCCCCGAGTCGACCCGGCCACGACCTAGTCGTCGTCGTCGTCGTGCCCGGATTGAAACCAGTTAACATCTTCATATTCAACGAGTTCATCTGAATCTAACTCGGGATTTTCTTCCACTTTCTTTTTTGGGGGAAATTTTTTCGGTTTTTTCCTCCAAGTGGTAGTATCAGGGAGCGAAAAACAAGGGAATTCGAACAAAGGCAGAGAGGATTTGGTAACGATTTTCGTCCGTTGTCGTTATTTTGGGGGATGGGGTAGTATGATGACCTGGGGAGTGGATAATTATGGTGATTGGCCAATTTGGGTTCTCCGTTTCGGGCCACACATGGGGAAGATCCGGAGTTGTTTGTGGAGGGTGGGGAAACACGCGGTTGGTTTTGGTTCATACTCCGGTGTACTCCATCCGTTCCATTTTATTTTATTTTATTTCCAATGTTTGTTATTCGTATCGTTTTTTAAGATTGATAACTTTAAAAATTTTGTACTATAGACTTTTAATTAAAAATAAGATTTATATTGCATATTTTTTAAAATTCATATTGAAATATATATGCGATTAAAAACTAACATGAACATCAAAAAAAAACAAATAAAATGGGACGGAAGGAGTAGAACTGTGAAGTTATCCATGAAATACAGATACACTATATATATAGATACGGTAGGATATAATCTCTTTTTATTTTTATTCAATAAAAAAGATACAAGATATATATATGATATGATACGGATTACGATACGGATACAGTAAAACATAGGATAAGAACATGTCGGTAGTATACGTGTAAATTATATATTAATATCGTTATTAGTCTTCTCAATTGTAGTCTCTAGTCTCCTACATCGGAACCTTCCGTCTATAATAAAATTTCGTTTGAAGCCTAGACTCTTAGGTTGGGAGTAAATTGTCTAAAACCCTGAAGCCGCGTGTTTTAATAAAAATGTCTTTTCATTCAAAACTAAAAGTCACATTTATAAAAAAAAAACAAAACAAAAAAGCTTGGGCTAAATCAACTCAAGTTGTTTGGTTGTGTTTACATTTGAAAGTCTCAACGGACCCTAAAAATATGTTGAAAATTGTTTATAATTTGAATCGATCTGAAACAAATTTTCATTAAGAAGATGATCGCAAGCCTGAGAGAAAGAAACTTTAGTTTTTCATATTGTATATGTGTTGTCAAGCTGACTGTTGAGTTGTTCAAATTAAGAACGACTCAAATAAAAGCTCACTCAAGCCATCTGCGAATGTTTACTGGGAAAAAAATCCACACAACCTTTCGTTTTTCTTTAACGAATATTAAAGCTTAAAAATATTTTGTAGATTTAATCATATATTTTCTTCGTTGTCGACTGTTTTCAAGGCTAATGTGAGTTAGGCCGAGTTTCTCTACCGGCCTAATCGGGAAACTTTGGCCTTAAATCATACTGGTACAAAATAATTTTCTCATCTATGCTGTACTCAAACTCAAAGGCTCTTATACAATGAAAGAGTTTGGATGGATGATCATGATTGGCTTGAAGGTCCCGACATGAACTGGATTACAAGATGAAGTCTTCAAATGGGATTGAAAACAACGAGTCTAGTACGGACGCGGGGCTCTGCTGCCCACCATGGGCAGCAACCCCAACCCACACTCACACACGGCAGCAGCCCCAACTCACACTCACACACGGCACCGGCACCGTTTTATATAGGAAAAAAAACAAACTCTTCCGCTTGCAATCTTATGGAGCAGAAACGTGATTATGAGAGCCCTACAGTTAAAATTTAATTATGTCTCTTTAGAATAATATGATCAGAATAATAAGATCTTCACGTCAATTCAAACGGATTGAAAATTGGAGCACTTAATTTTTTAATCATATTTTTTAATATATAAACGGTCTAAAAAATTAAGTGTGCCACTTTTTAATTCGTTTGAACAAGTACGAATATCTTATTATACTAATCATATTATTCTAAAGCATCATAATTAATTTTTGTCTCTAGGACTCTCATAATTAAGTATCTGCTCTTTATTTAGGATCCTGTAGATCAGAAACGTGATTATGAGAGTCTTATAGACAAAAGTTAATTATATCTCTTTAGAATAATATGATTAGAATAATAAGATTTTCGTACTTGTTCAAACGAATTAAAAAGTGGCACACTTAATTTTTTAAGCCGTTTATATATTAAAAAATATGATTAAAAAATTAAGTGCTCCAATTTTCAATCCGTTTGAATTGACGTGAAGATCTTATTATTCTGATCATATTATTCTAAAGAGACATAATTAAATTTTAACTCTAGGGCTCTCATAATCACGTTTCTGCTTCATAAAATTGCAAGTGAAAGAGTTTGTTTTTTTTTCCTATATAAAACGGTGCCGTGTGTGAGTGTGGGTTGGGGTTGCTGCCCATGGTGGGCAGCAGAGCCCCCGCGTCCGTCTAGTACCACAAACACTTGCACGTACGTACATTATACACAAAGTCCACACGTAATGTGAGAGAAGTTGTGTATGAGTGAGTTTGGAATTTGTGTATACACAAGTGTTTGTGGTAGTCGCCGCGAATTGGTCTGTTTGGTGGTGGATATTCGTGCTGAGGATGCACTGTAGCGCAGTGGTGCAGCCCACTCAAAAGGTGTTTAGAGCTGAATTATGTTTTAATTTAGAAATCATTCTGAAAACTAGAAATCCAAAGTTTGGAATCTCAGGGCCAGTTTCCCCAAAAGAAAGTCACTTTTTTGCGTTTTTTTGGTTTTGTCTTTGTTCAATTTATTTTTGAGATTTTGTGCCAAAATTTTTCAATAATTAATTTGTTTTGACGACAGGATCGAAAGAATAAAAAAATACTATTATTTTCCCTAAATTCTTTTGGAAAAGTGCAAAAAGTTTAAAAACATAGGCCACTTTTGGACTTTTTCTTGGATATTTTCAAAACCATTTGGGTAAAGTCATAATTTTTTACTTTTTTGATTCCTCTCATCGAAACGAATCAATAATCCAGAAAAGGAAAATTTAATCAAGGAGAAACGTTTACACCAAGTTGGCTTTCTTCTTCTTTTGGCTGATCAACAAAAAAAATAAAAAATATAAGTTGGCTTTCTTTTGAAAAACTATAGGCCAGTAGTTCTCGTTACCCAATACATATAAACAAGGGCTTATCGGCTTGTTTGGATGCGGGTAAAGAATTGAGGGTATTAGTTAATAAGAGAGATAAGATAGTAGGGGTATTAGTTAATAAAAGAGGGCCCACATTGATGTGATATTTATGGAAGGAGATTAAATAATACTCCGTAGATTGTTTGGATGAGGTACTAGAGAAGGGGGATTAAATAATATTTTGTTTGAATGAAGGATTAATAGGGGTATAAGGAAGAGTGAATGATGTAAAAAATTGTCAAATGACCTTTTTGCCCTTGTACAGTCCCTAAATTAATTATGTATTACGTTTTATATATAATTACAAATTTAATTATTCTATCACAATTTAAGCCGCAATAATTTATTTTACTTATAATTTAATCAATATAATAAGTATCAAAAATTATAATTTTTTTAAAAGTGTTTTATTTTATAATTTCGTTTATTTTGGATCAAAGGTAAGTAATAATTTCGTTTTTTTAAGCATAGTGGATGGGTGGGGTTGCATGGGCACACATGCACTAAATAATTTTTCCAGTCCTTTTTATTATCTCGTTGTTACTGTTGTAGAGAGAGAGAGAGAGAGAGAGAGGGGGGTAAGTCAGAGAACGACGGAAGAAGAAGAAAAGAAGAAGAAGAAGCGCAGCAGCAGTAGCTGTCGTCCCAGATCGCCGTCGATCGTCAGCGGCTCCTCGCCGTCGTCACTGTACGCCCCCCCCCCCCCTATTTTCCATTTTCCCCAATCTGGCTGTGCATGTGTGTGATAAAGTGGGCAACAGAAATGAAAGATTGGGGGTGAGGGAAAGGGGATAAAGAAGGGTAAAATCGTCAGATTTCGAGGGGATTGGGGGGTATAACTTATGGAGACCTCAGACCCTATCCGAATATAAGACCTCCGATGCCCCCTTCCTCCGGTCTTGGCCAAGAACCGATCTTCTTGAAAACCCCTTTGTTTTTTGTTTCCAAACGGGGGTAAAGCCTGGGCCACAGGTCTTATGAAGGGGTGAAAGCTAATCCCTCCTCTCATGGATGCATCCAAATGACCCCTATATGTCAAATCACACCCATATTATCAATGAAAAACAATGAGTATTAGGGACAAAGAAAATATCTTTAAAGTGTATATGAACGGCTCAATTTCTGATTTTATGTTTAGGGAGTGTTTTCGCTAACAAAAAAATATTAAAAATTTAACGCATTTGCTATATTATTTTTACTAATAAAAAAGTTTCAGTATTTTACCATTCTGATTTCACGAACAAAACAATTGTTAATAAAAAAAAATTTGTTACAGTAACTCTACTTAAAAACTCATCAACAACTTATTCACTATCGGAAACGACTTGACATTCCTCAACAACTTATTCTCTACTGGAAACACCCAACAATTTTTCAATCACAGATAAAAATCTACAAATTTTTTGCTACCGGAAACACTTCCTTATTTTCTACGAAAATATCAACTTTTTGGGTTCAAAAAGTCTACACTCACGGCTTGATTCCATCGCTCTACTGAAATATCAATTTAAAATATTTTTTTTATGACTTCTTATAAAAAATTATGTCAATCCGATATCTGTAAGATTTTGTTTAGAATTTGAATGGGCCTCACAAAATCATCAATAAATCGTTCATCTATTTATTTATCGGCATAAATCGTTAATCTATGCGACCAAACATTCAATTTTAGATTATCGATTTGATGATTTTGTGGGGCCCATTTTCGGGTCCCAAAAAATTATTCAAACCACAAGTTGTTCTTAAAATAGCTTACAAATTTTGAAAAAATCCTTACATATAAGGGATTGGGATATTTTTTTACAAGAACCCATAAAAAAATTAAGATTGAATCATTTTTTTGAGATCCGAAATCAGACTTCACAAAATCATCAATCATCATGCCCATTTATTGGGCACCAAGCAGGGACCACGGGAAATGAGTTTTCTGTTTTGGCACAACAGCGAGTGGAGTGCGTGGGGGTAAACTTTGTATAGAGAGTTTTGGGAAGCAGAAAGGATAAAGGTAACAGATATAAAATTTGCAAGTACAAGTGCGCACAAATTTTTTTGGGCCCATGTTGAATTTTAAAAAAAATTTGAACGGTTCTGATAATTTTTTTGAAACCCAAAACAGGTCCAAAATAAGTATTTTAAATAAAATGAGCGTAAAATCTGGCTTGAATTTTGGAAAAAAATTAAATATTTCTTAAACATCCTAATCGATACCGAATTTGAGCTTATTTTTTTAAAGACTGTAAAATGACCGATTTCGATCATTTTTTGAAACTCAAAACAGGTCTAAAAAGAATATGTGCGCGCTAGTACAAATGTGAAATATGTACCTATATCATCTCTGTTTAGAAAAGAAAAAGAACTGATGACGAGAGCGAATCAGAGAATATTAACGTTTCATTATCGCTTTGCGTGCCGCAAACTCTTCTTATAGAGAGAGAGAGAGAATTGTCATCTGGGAGTAGGCGACAAACTGGAATCGGTCTTGTCAAAGATAAAAAGTACTACAAGCTGGACAGCTACCTTACTGCAGTAAATGCTTAAACAGTGCAATAGAGCACCGGTTAGCCGGACCGATGAACAAAAAGGACTTTCCGGAGAGAAATGCGTTTCCTGATAGTCTTCTCACACAGCTAAAACGGATGTCCAAGTAAATTTCTATTTATTTTAACTGCTAATTACTCCACATTATGTTATCTCACCACACCGCTGTAATGCAGAGTGCATTACGCCATTTTTGGATCCCTAGAATAAATAGATTTTATTGAAGGTAAACGAACCGAATTGAGCCGAACCCTGTTAAGTTCGGCTCGGGTTCGTTAAGATATGAGTTCTGCTCGGGTTCGGCTTGAGTTCGATTCGAGCCGAACCCGAGCCTGAACAACTCGGCTCGAGTTCGGCTCGTTAAAATTTTTCAAGGCTCGGGTTCGGCTCGGTTGGGTTCGTTAAAATACTAGTCTGGCTCGGGTTCGGATCAGATTCGGCTCGGGTTCGATTCGAACTTGAACATCTTGACTCGAGTTTGGCTCGTTAAACTCAAATGAATCGAGCCGAACCGAATCTAAGCTCGAATTGAGCTCGTCAAGACTCATGTTTGATTCGGCTCAACTCATTAAACTCAAGCGAACCCAAACTCTCTCATTGATCGTATAGAATTTGAGAGAAAAATAAGTATTGAATTATATATACAACCTTAAAATTTTTTACATTTACAAATAGGCCTCTATTGAATTATTAATTAAATTTAAGTATAGCTAGGTTCGCGAATCTAACCGAGCTGAATACCGTTAGGCTCAGGTTCGGTTCATTTACGAAACGAGCCTAGAATTGAGGTTCAAGTTCAGTTCATTTAGCAGACGAATCGAATCGAACGAGCTCTTACCGAACCGAGCCTCGAACAATTCGCGAATGGCTCAGTTCATTTACAGCCCTACTCCTTCATACTATAACGATTAACTATGGAAACTATTGAACTTAAATCGGTATACATAACTTACAAGAGATTAATCTTTTTCTTTTATTACAAGCAGCAGAGGAATGCAAATGATCCAATTACCTGAATTACGTACATCAAATGGAATATAAACCTGCAATCACATACTATAAGTCTTTTTTTTTTTTGATCCGCACATACTATAAGTCTCACTCAATGAAACATATAACTAGGGCGGAGTGTCCTATTGGGGTTGTAGTGCAGCGCACAGCTGTTGATCTCATCAATCAATAATTTAGATCAAAAATCAATTATGACCGGTAATAAATAATTCTTACCGGTCATAATTAAAAATTATATTTCAACCATTCATTGTCAAGATTGATGGCTCATATGCACTCTACAGGGTGCCTTGCACAACAAGATTTCCCAATCTACAAGAATGACCAACTGAGCTAGTCAATTCATAACTTTGAAATTTTTTTAGCATCTCTATCAGCTGAGGTTTATTATTCTTCAGAAGTAAAATGCTGGTAGACGTACTGATAGTAATTAAAACTTTAATTTGCAAGACTAATATGAGAGCTATCAATTTTACTCTTATGAATTAATAACTGTCCTCGACTCCTCGTTATTTTGGGGATGTATAGGATTTTGGGTTCTTTTAGCTTTCTTGTTTGTAAAAGTTGGATTTGGACTTGGTCCTTTTATTCTTGGTTGATTTGAGCTTTATAAGATTTGACTTGACCAAAAAAAAACTGCCCTCGTTATCATTGTCATCTGAGTTGGTCATAATTTTACAAAGAGGCGAATATGTATTGAGGCCCAATGTCTTGATTTCTAACAGAAGTAAGTGCCCTTGAAAAACTGAAAAATGTCTGAGAAATTTAACGTTATGAATAAAGGGAAGAAGGCAGATCAAAAATAAAAATAAAGGGAAGAAGTGGAAAGAAAGAAAAACTAAAAGAAAATTAGCTCAATCAGATATGTGTAAGTTATTGATCTAATCTATTAAATTTTTCGATTACCGGATCCAATCTTTCAATCTTCCATTCAGATTACATATCGGATCAAGCACCGCTCGAAAGATTATTAACGGATTGAATTATCCATGCAAAATCCGGAGTGGACCCCGCTTGCCAATCTGTGTACCATCGGTCGCCATAGAAGGGCTCATTTTAGAAAACCAGATCCTCAGTGCTTGTAATCGTTCTTGAAAATTCGCACCGGGAGTTTCTAGGAAGGCATCGGCGAAGCTGACTAAAAATACCCCACAAAATTTTCTCACGGGAAGACAAGGGGTATTGATAAATGGAAAATTCTAAAATCAGCCTAATGGGCTGACAATGATAAGTATGTAAATGCGTATTTAAGGGTGTAAAAAAGTAGATAGAAATAAATGTTTGATAAAAAGGGAAGAGCTGCCTAAAGACGAGGGGATTGACAAGGGTCCATCTAGGAACGCAAATGCATGATCAAAGAAAAGGAAGGCAAATGCTGCAAAATACAGTCAACAATTGCACCTCCATGACATCAGAGTTACATCAACCGTGATTCTCATATTACCCATAAGGCCTCATTCTTTTGGCCTTAACTTAAAATTAAACTTAAAATGTGAATTTTATTTTTATTTAAATTTTCTTCGCATTTGTAAGTTTTGCGCCAAATTTTTATGAGTGATTGATTCGTGAAAAGTAAAAAAATTTCACTTTTACCCAAGTATTTTGAGAAATAATCAAAAGTGATTATTTCTCAAAATACTTAGGTAAAAGTAAAGAAATTTTACTTTTCCGATTCCTCTCGTCAAGACAAATCAATAGTCAACAAAAGTTTGACGCAAAATTAACAAATGTGAAAAAAATTTAAATAAAGACAAAATTCTCATTTTAAGTTTAAGTTAATGACAAAAGAATGAGGCCTAAATATATACTTTCTCGCTTGTTTGAAACGGAAACCATGCCCCGATTGGCACAGTTCTTCATGCAGAGGTAGCCTCCGACTCCAACTCCTCCAAATCCTCCCATCCAGCCCCCGGATTTGGCAATACCAATTCAACAACCGTTACCGCTACCAAATGCTCAACAGCAGAACAACCTCACTTTTTCTACGCTAGTTGTAGCCTTCTGCTTGACGGGGGCAACTGAGATCGCCGCCCAATCACTCCAAAACCACACCGTTCACCCCCTATACTTCCACTCCCTCTGTCTAATTGTTGTGCTGCATTTGCCTTTATCTTCGTGGCTAAATACATAGCCCCGGAGCTGTTGGAAGAAGAGGGGGGCGATTATCCGGTACATGGAGCCTATGAGAAGTTGAACCTCGGTTATTTGAAGAATAAAGGCCTCCTCGATTATCAGAATAATATTGGCCTCTCCGGCCACTTCCATGACACCCAACACGACCTCTGTTGTGGTGGTGGTGGTTATTGTGATTGATATTTTGATATTGTTTATTAGTAGAGGGCTGCTGATTTTAGGGGACACGATTGGTAGCAAATGCAGTTCCAGTAGAGAGAGAAAGCAGTCATCCTTTTAAGAAGGTGTTCTTCTTGAAGAAAAAGATCATTGAACTCATCAAAGGAAGTTGTGGGATGATGATTAAGAGAAGTGATAAAGTCCTTATATTCAAGGCCAAGAGCATCAATTATGTAGTCAATGAGTTCATTGTCTGAGATAGGTGATCCCGCAGTGGCAAGAGAGTCAGCAAGTGACTTGGTGTGCAATAGAAAATCACCAACAAATTTGTCCATATCCTTTTTGAGTGTGTGAACTTGATCACGAAGTGTACGAATATGGACCTTAGACAAAGGAGAGAGTCTTTTGTTGAGGACGGTCCATGCTTTGGAAGTTGTGGAACAAGAGATCAACAAAGTTTGAATCGCAGGGGAGGAAGTAGCTTTGATCCAACTAAGAACAAGTTTGCCCTTAGAGTAGGCTGGATTGATAGAGCCATCTTCGAGTTTCTTTGCTGGAAATAACTTCTTTAAGATCATGTAGTTCTAGCACATCCTCAAATTGGGATCTCCAACACAGATAGTTATTTCTATCCATAGGAATGTTGAAGAGATGAGAAATATTAAAGGAGATTGGGAGAGGTGGAGAAGAAGAAGAGGAGCAAGGAGTCTTGTCCATGGGTGATTGTTCTTGCTCTGATACCATGAACGATAATTAGGAGAAGAAGAATGAAAACCTCCTTGATTAGGTAGATTATATATTGTTCAGTTTATATAAGGATTACAATAGCTAATTACAAAGAAATCAAAAACAGAGACTAGGTCTCTTATAGAAACAAGTTACACTAATTAGGCAACCAATCATGGGATTGATTGAATATATTAGTAATTGGAATGACTAAGTCATGGGATCATGATTTGCTTCCTTCACACCCCCTCAAGCGAGACAGAATAGAGTGCAGGTTGAGCTTGATGGCAAGACATCCAAATTGTGTGCGAGTGAGCCCTTTGGTGAATATGTCAGCCAGCTGATTATTAGAAGGAACATACTGAAGCTGCAATGCTCCTCGAGGGAGGAACTCCCGTATAAAATGATAGTCTATTTCTATATGAAGGGTCCAGGCATGAAATACGGGATTAGCGGCCATGTGAAGAGCTAAAATGTTGTCACAGAAAATACGCGGCAAGGAGTGAAATGGAATCCCAAGTTCACGAAAAGGTAAGGAACCATTGGAGTTCAGAAGTGGTGGTAGCAAGGGCGTGGTATTCAGCTTTCACGCTAGACCGTGAGACGGTGGATTGTTTCTTTGCGGTTCATGTGAGGAGATTAGGACCAAGAAAAATATAAGTGCCTGTTATGGAGCGTCGATCATCAGGGCATCCTGCCCAATCTGCATCTAAAAAAAGAGACCATGTTCAATGGTGCCATTGACATAGTGGTAAATTCTCTTAATCGCTTGAAGATAAAAAGTTCTGGGAGTTTGCAGGAATTGGCAAACTTGATTGACGGTGAAGGCGATATCTAGTCGAAAAAGAGTAAGATACTGAAGACCACCAACCATGCTACGATAAAGAGTGGGGTCCTCCAAAATATCAAGTCGAGAGAGCCTAGAGTGGGCAAGAAGCTGGGTGGAGCAAGGCTTGCAGGATGCCATATTAAACTTAGACAATAGATCAGTAGCATATCGGCATTGCGAGAGATACAATGTGTCAGTAGTACGGGTGACCTCCAATGCAGCTCGCGTGCTCAACAATCTTGGAGTATTTGTAGTGAGCTGAAATATCCGAAGGTTTAAAGAGTTCGAAGGGGTGACAATGTGAACCCACCATTCAGTTATCTCAGTTTGTTTATAAGTCAGGTTGCGTCTTGACACTCCACATCACGTGTTTCTCGAACGAAGAGCGAGCCCAAGGCACTTGGCTGAGCCTCAGTTATGTGTTCGAACAATTGGGTTCTCGCTTTGTTCGGTAAGTACTTCTATCGCTCGGTGAAGTCCTCTCGCTCGACTTACCTTTTATTACTTGGGGGACGCTACTTATGCTCGGTGGGACAGAAGTCATTCGATTATAATTCCACTCGGGGATAGCGCTCGGATGTGGTTGTTGAGGAACGTTCTGGAAGCTTCCGATGATAGGCGTGGTGCCCTATCTAATAATTGATTTGACGTTTCTACCTGATGTGACATCTTTGACATTGACTAATGCGACTGTACAATCCTCGAAGGGCGGCGTTCATTAAATGCCTCTAACACGTGACGTCACCTGAGCATAGCAATGCGCATGCAAGGCACTGCCGACTTGTTCAACACTCTACACCTTTGCCTATAAATTGAAGAATACCCCTTCTAGGGCAAGGGTCTGAAAAACTCATCTACTACACTCTTCTTCCTCCTAGCATATTTTCTTACTAAAACTTCCTCCTCCTCATCCACTTACTGACTTGTTCATCGGAGATTCTTCCTAGAGGAACACCCCCCTCCGGTTTGCAGGTACACGAGCCACTACATCATCCCACCAAGGTTCAACAACGGGAAGTAAGATTCAAGAAGGTTCAAGTTTGATTCAGCCCCCCACAATTGGCGACTCTGCTGGGGAAGAAAGAAACAATTTTCCCTAACACACGGTGGAATTGAATTCAACCTTATCTTCTCCTTCCTTCTTTCTCACCTCAAGATATGATTGAGCATCTTCCACCGCCAAAGCCGGAGAGCTTTACCTGCGGTTTGGCTGGGTAGATCACTCACTCCCGAACCCATCCAAGCCACGAGGACCATTCTTCCAGTTTCTCGCCAACTCTCATTCCCTCGCACTGAACTCAACATTGCCTTGGTGGAACAAAAGCCCCAAGCGACGGTGATAGCTTTACTCCAACAACGGCTTGAAAATCGGGACCGCGGCGTGGTCGCTACACCTTTCCATGGCCATCTTGTGAACCAAGCCGTCTGAAGAATGCACACAAACAAAGCAAGAAGTCACGCCCAGCACCAACAATTGACCCGACGGTTTTCGAGCTTCGAACCATTTTTGAGCGGCTTGAACATGCTCCAAGAGTCAGACCAACAAACTCTCGTCCTCGACTAGCGAGCGTCATCCATGCCGAGAGCTCTAGGTCTTTCGCTACGAGCTCTACGGCCGGCACAAACAGGACAAGTGCCTTTGGATGTACACATCATGTCGCACGACGGCACTTGGGACAGTCGGAGGGAAAGTGGCCCACGGATCTAAATAACTCTCCTTGGCGCATGCATACGAGTGCTCATCCAAAACATTCAGGATGGTTAAGGCCGGTTTCTCCGCGTCAGCCTGATGGACACTCAGTAGGGTCCCGTGGCCACCATCGAATGTTAAGCAGGGATGGACACTCAGATCACAACAACACAATCATCTTGTATGATCAGTTCACAAGCTTGTCGACCGTGTATCAGCCTGTAGATGAAAAGGCCGAGCTTCGGCAAGCTCGTCCAAGGGGTTCAAGAAGCGAGGCCCCAGAACCATCTGGAGGTGGCAGTCAGTAGCATCGGGAATGGCTTGAGCGGCCATGGCTCCATCACCGAGAGCGAAGGGCAGTTCCCGAGCCTCGCTTGGATGTTCCGTCGTTTGCCGCTCCACCTGACCTAGTGCCCATTGATGATTCGAAGCTCAGAAAGGCCAAGGCTTTGTCCTTCGTAGATGCCATCCAGCAGGAGCGGCCACCGGACCGATTTATAATGCCTAAGCTCAAGCGTTATGAAGCGAAGGAGGATGCCGTCGTGTTTGTTGTGAAAATTCGCAAGTGCACGAAATCATAACAAGTAATATAGTGATAAAGAAAGATGTCGAACTCACGAGGACTACTTACCTATTAACTATTGAAATTGTTCTAGTTCTGAATTATTTGGAATCAATAAAAGTGATGGATTTTGAATTTGAAAAATAAAAACAACTAAAAGTAATTCAACAACAGAAGATTTGACTGAACACTTAAAACGAATAAGCTTTCACTTAGGAAGAAAAATACTAAGGCATCCGACTCACCTAACCAATCCAGTCCCAATTCCTAACCATGCGATCAGTCAATTATAGTCCTATTTGACAGCGAGAAATTCAAACTTTTCTAAGACCCTCTCTTGAGTAGAATTAGAACTACCCAACATACAATAATCCGTGATATGTCTATGCGAATTTAAGAGCATTTGAGCCCATTAAGATTAACAATATTTCTTATATAAGCTGCACAAATCACGTTGGCACATTCCTGTCTTTCGTTCAATCATGGCATACATCATACGAAGCTAAACTGCATGCATCATCTCTCAAATTAGCATGCACAATACATCACTCAAATGTTGGCCAAATAACTGAGAGCACTAAACACAATGATGTAAACTCAAAAGGACTGATAAAATTATGATCACATAAAAATAGGATTCGGAATTGTCATGGAGAGGCTACATTGTAGCCTTAGCAATAGATATTAGTTCATAATAGAATCAAAACGGTCCATAATATTTCTGCTATTCATAATGAAAATTGTACGAAAAGAAGGTGAAGAGTTTAGAAGGAAACTGTCGACAAACTCCAATTCGGCCTTTGTCTTTTTCTTCCTTTTTCCAAACTTCTAATTCTTCTCCAATGGTGAAAAAAACTCTTTTCTCCAAGCTCTGGTAGTGCCCCAACTTCTCTTCTATCTTCCTTATAAACACCTCTATTTGTTTCCCAAAACAAGATTCTCAATTAGGCAATTTTCGTCATTTGACTTGATCCCCAATTTTCACCATATTATTCTTTGATTTTTGGAAAGTCTTCAACACAAAAGTTGTAGGATTCTCTCTTAGCTTTCTATAGACACCAAGATCGCCCTTATTGAATTTCTCTAGCCAAAGATATGCTCCGATTACGAAAGGGAACTTCAGGAAATTCGAGAAAGGATCGAATGTTTCCTATTCTTTTGATGGGAATCTTTGTTCATTCAAAAAGAAAGGTTTCCTCCTCAATTTCCATCAAGCCTTCAATGTTTTTATTCCTAAACAAAAATAAATAAAAGTAAATAAAAACTTTAATAAATAAGACAATTAAACACAAACTAACATAAAATTAAGAGTAAAAGTATGCCAAAACTTGCATAGAAATTAAGCACATCAGTGTTCATTTTCCGATTTCAACAAACGATGAGCCTCATAACTTTACTGACGTGCTCATGTGCAAGATATTCCCTCTTACGCTGAGTGAGCCGATCATGTTATGGTACAATCAACTAAAACCCCAATCCATTAAGAGCTTCAATGAATTGGAGTTAGAGTTCATGAAGCACTTTGTAACGAGCAATGTCCAGCCGAAGACGCTGTCCATGCTGGTCAACATGAGAAGAACGACGGGAGAGACCCTTCGGTTGTATACCGAGCATTACTGGGAGGTCTATAACCTCATTCCCGACTGTGATCAAAGTGTCGCCGCTGAGTCCTTTATGAATGGATTAGATCCTACCTTTGCTATATTCTGGGATCTCTCCCGAAACCCTCCAAAGACCATGGGGGAGCTCATGGTTATCATTGAGAAAGATTGCATACACAAAAAAGCTGTGGCCGAGCGCAATGTTCCGAAAGCCTCGGAACCTCCCAAAGCCTCGACTACTGCCAAAAAGCAGGTGGTCAACGTTCGCCAAGGGCAAGGTGGCCAGGGCAGCACGAGCTTGGGAACTAATAAGCCAAATTACAAAAATCGGCCCCCGCATATCCTCAACAGCAACAACCTTGGCAATAAGCAAAGCGAGAGCCAAGGCCAAACGAGTACGTGGCCGAATGAACTACATTCACCAAGCCCATTTACAAGCTTTTGAGCATCATCGGTAGGATGCCGTTCTTCGTTTGGCCAATGGGTTTCTTGGGCAAGTCAGGAAGTGGCGCCGGAATGTGCATGTACCATAAAGAGCGTGGTCACTACAGCACCCAATGCCAACCGTTCAAACAATATTTGAAAGAACTTGCTGCGGCCGGACATTTTAACCAATGGATCGATACTTGGAAGAATCTGCTTCCTCCTCCACCCCCAATCATAGGAAACATTGTTGGAGTCATAAAGGGCCTTTGTAACGATCCTGCTTTTCGGTAAATAAAAATTTCGTTAAATATTTGAATTACTTGGATTTGCTTTTAAAATTTCTTTTAATTTCTATTAATACGTCATAATTAGATTTAAACCCTTAAGATTATATTTCTTGACCAGAAATCCTACATGGCAAGTAGAATTAGTTTTCAACTGATTAGTTGGAGGAACTGAACTACCAATTCACCTAGTTACGATTTTCTAACCCTAGATGGACCTTTTTGACCATCTTTGAGCCTTGTGAACCCCTCTCAACCCTAATTGAACCATTAGACCTTTAGAGGTAATCATTAAACCCCATGACTAGTCATTCAAGCCCATACCTATCTTCTTTATTTCTTTATCCATTGAATAATAATTGTTAGAGAATTTTTTATCCCTTGGATAATAAACATTGGAAATTGCCAATGAATAGATAGATTTGACAAGACAAAGCATGGACCAAAGAAAGCTATCATATTGCTTCCAATAGAAGCAAACCTAACTTTACTTTTTCTCTCTCTTGAAAGGTCACTTTCAAAAGGATATTTCTTCCAAGAATATTCTTTCTCATTATTTCCTCGATCTTAAACCTTTGGGTAATAATTACTAGAAAAAATTTTATCATTTGGGTAATAGAAATAAGTCTTGCCAAAAAAAAAATATCCAAGAAGTACACCAAGATTTGACTAGACAACTCAAAACCAAATCCTATCATATTGCTTCCAAAAGAAGTAAACCTATTTTCTTTTCATTGAGTTGTCACTTGAAAGCCCATAACCCTTACTCTTTTCCTAGACCTAGTGGCTAGACCTATTAGGACTATTTGGTACTTAAAGTGTACTTATATATATATACATAGGCATATTTATATACATAGTACAAGAGAGAGAGAGAGAGAGAGAGAGGGGGGAGTGAAGTGTGTGATTGTGTTTTGATACACTTACACAAGCTAAACTTTTTTGCCACTCTCACACTCAACCTAAGTGCAACATGACAACCCATTTCTATACTTTATTTTGTTCTTTCTTGCAAGCAAGCCACCCTAGGACAAGACAAGACCAAAAATCCTTCATGATTTGTTACTTCAAGGCCATACCTATCATAATTGCCCCTTTACCCATTGGACAATAATTGCTAAGGAAAATTTTATCCCTTAGATAATAGAAGTTAGTCTTGCCAATGGAAGCCAAGATTTTTGCTTTAAATAAGACCTCTCACTTACCATTCAACTCACGCTTTCCATCCTTCAACTTCTCTCTCTAGAAATCTTGTGTTCTTACTTTGTTCTTGCCTTGTTCTTGAGTTCTTCAAAAAACTCATCCTAGGCCGCCACTAATCCACCATTCGACCACTCTTTCGATCCAAAAAGTTTAGTAATATAGTCAAGATCTAGTTTCGAGAGAAACCTTTCTCTTTCGAAACTAACCGGAAGCTTACCGTAGGAAGTCACTCTGTCCGATAGCCGACTTATTTTTCCGTAGCTGCCTTACCACCAAGAACGGTAGAATATTTCTACTCTCTACTCTAAGTATAATCGGAGTTTGTATATTGTTTGTATAATTTGAAAAGCATGAATAAAGATAGCTATTATACTTATTTTGCTAAAGGATATATGAACATGATGAATAATCAACCTTTACTTCAATAAATATATGTTGTTTTAAACTTTCCACAAAGGAAGAAAGAACGGATTTTGAAAAATAGGAATTTAACGTTTGATTAGAAGTATTCGTATTTTAATCTTTAGGATGATTATGAGCATGTATACATAAATTATTTGTATTACTTGTTGTGTAATAAAGCATAAGTGATTTTCACTCCAAAGGCGTCCGTACATGTGTCATTATGCTTTAAGTGGTGATTTGAGCATGATTAGTAATATAGAGTTGGATGATCTTGCTAGTTTAATTTCAAGATTACAATGAATGATTTATGATTACGTATGTGAAAAGTCCTACTGCGGAGTCGTTGCATGAAAACGAGACATAGAAATCGAGAAAGTAGAAACATGACACCTAGGGTGTGGTTAATGGAATGATGTGATTTGCAAAAGAGAAATGTTTTGCAACTGCAATGTGGCTAGACTTGGTAGCCCATTGTGAGGAGTGCGTGTGTAAACTATTTTCGAAAACTCAATGGGAATCCGGAGCGGCGGAACCATTGTGGTATACTCGGAAACCCGGAGCAGCGAAACCGAAGGATGAATTGTGATTTGGTTATCTGCGGAGAGGAGCTAATGCAATTGGTTTAATGATTTTTGAAAACCCACATGGGAACCTGAACCAACAAAACCATTGTGGGATACTCAAGAACTCGGAGCGGTAGAACCAAGGTTGGGTGTGTAAAAATAATTTTGAAAATGTTAATTTGGTAAATGAAAAATGGAGACACGGTCTATGACAAGTCATGTAGGGTAAACTCAGAAAATCATGGACACCAACGTTAGTTTGGATAATGAAGGTGGATGTGTCATTGTGAACGATTTTGTTAAATTATATTGTACTATGTGTGGGCACACGCCCCAAAATTTTCAATTTGTTCTTTAAAAGATCGGGTGCGACCCTCTTTGAAAAAGCGCGGCGAAACGCCTCGATTCAGAGTCGCCACTAGGATTTTAGCGGTGAAACACCCAAGGAACCGAACTCGAAAACGTTTGTTACGTTTGTTTGATTTTTCAAAAAGGCGTAGACTGGTCCGTCGTCACCTTCGATATCTGAGGTTCGAGAACCAGGTTACGAGAGGGGACGGGTTTTATGGCACCCCTCTCGCCTGATCCGGAGATCGGTCTCTACTCAGGCATTTCGTAAAATGTTTGCATTTTGTAAAATATTTGCATTTTTCTCTCATTAATCATTTTTAGCCAGTTAGGGAGGGGGGACAGTTAATGGGGATTAAAACTGTAACAAGTTGCAATTATGTGATAAAATGTTTATGGATGATTTGCTTGCAATAATAAACATAGATTGAGAACAAGCACCGAGAGCAGTTTGAGTAAGGTGGAGTATGCTGCTCTGAAGGGATGTGAGCAGGTATCGCACCAGTATGCACCGGCCAGGCCACTGCATATTAACGCAACCTGCGCACGCCACCTCATCACTGGCGTACTCCACTTACCATGAACTCACAGTCTTTGTTTGCAACCCTTTGGTCTCTGGAATGAACCAGCGCACACCCAGGACAAACCACGTAGTCAATATATCAGCGGTTATATAATTACAGACAGATGAAATGGCTTTAAGCCATGAAAATAAACGGAACACCCCATAAACAGTGTGAGAACATAAAAGAGGCCAAGACTAAGCTAAGATGCAAGGGCCAGCCATTGGATCTTGGCATAACTGCCGTACACCAGTCGTATGAGACCGTACGCCAGTTACACCCCTTACCCAATGCTTGGCTTTGTATCATCTGAGCTCTGGAACATGACCAGAAAGCATCCCAGAGGCTTTCTAAAACAGATATGAACAAATATTGAATGCTACAACTAAACAGTTCTAAATACAGAAAGCAATAAACTAGTTTTTAGCATGCAATAAGGTGATGAATAGACAGAAAATAAAGCATAAAACAAAGATCTGGACCCCATTTCACAACTGGAGTACGCCAGTTCCGGAGGGCTCAGAACTGGAGTACGCCAGTTCCATACAGATCAAATTTAAAACTGTACGTACTGCCACGGACCAGCGTACGCGGACTTATGACCGGCGAACGCCGATTCTAGTCAGAAACGATTTTTTTATTTTTGAAACCTTGACAGCTTTAAGGCCAGGACTGGTATTGATTACCAGCCTTGACCCTGTCAGCTCCCCTCAGGGATTAGAACAGAGAAATATACCCAAGTGGTATACCTTTTGCTTAGAGCTTGATGGAATGTTTGAGTTTTGAATGAATGGATTGATTGGATGATGCTTGGAGGATGGTTGTGTGGATGTTTGACTGTAAGAAGTGTATGGAGGGGTCTCTTATTTGCTCTTTCAATGGATGAAAGAAGAGCAAGCAAGAAAACCAAGAAAAGAGAAAGAAATAGACTTGGAGCTTGAAACTTGGAGAACCAACCCTTTTGAAAGACTAATGGAGAGGGTATATATAGGGGGAAAGGGGTTAAGGCCAGTCAAAGGGACTAGAGCCTTAGCCCTTAAGCCTTCCTTCTCATTGGATGAGAGGACAAAGGTGATGGGATAGGTGTAAGAAATGTCCCTCGGCGGAGAATGCTTTTTCAATGGATTGGAAGGTTCCCAAGTGCTGTAGACCCCTACCCATGGCTTCTGCATGCTTAAAAACACAAGTTTGATCGGAAGTTTGACTGGCGTACGCCAGTCATCTACTGGCGTACGCCAGTTTAAGTCTGGTCAACGGTAAAAGTTGACCGATGACTGACACGTGGCAGAAAACCAGCGCACGCCAGCACAGTATTGGCGTAAGCTGTAGACACCCCATTCTGGACTGTCCAGATAACGTTATTTGTCGATCTTTTATCCCCCCAATGATGATTAATGGTCGAAAACAGTCTAAGGACGAAGGTGTGTTTGAACTTTGAGCGTCCCAATCCTCTTTCAAACCCATGTCAAACCCTTCAAACCAGAGCCAAACAGCCCCAGCAAAACCAAACTGGCTTACGCCAGTGTCCTGGAGGCATACGCCAGTTATCTGCCACGTGTCAGTCATCGACCAGTGGCCCAACTTTTACTGGCGCACGCCAGTTAATAGTGGCGCACGCCAGTCAAACCCAGTCAAATCAACTTTATTCAGCCACTTGGGCGGGACTTTTGTGCCACCCTAACGTCGGCCACAGTAGCCCCTGATGATTATATCGGCCAGGCCCGCTCCCCCTCTCTCCTACACCCCCCATCAACTAGTCCCATGCATTTAATGCATGGGAAGGCTCTCTTCTTGACCTAAGCCAGCCAAACAGGCCTTAGCACCAGACTGATCTCAGTCTCTCTCCCCTATAAATACCCCCCTTGCAATCATTTGCAAGGGGTTAGCATCATCAAGAAGTAAAAGCTCCCCTCTCCTCTCTTCTTGCTTTTTCTTCTTCCATTGAAAGAGAAAGGAAAGAAGCCCACTTCCATATACCCCCCACTGATATCCAGTCACCATACAACATCCATCTTCAACCTTTAGGCTCCAAACCACCTTCAAACTTCAATACCCAAAAGGTATACCACCTTTGCATTCCTTTCTGTTTTCGGCCCCTGAAGGGAACCAGCAAGGCCCAGGCTGGTAAACAATACTAGTCATGGCCTTGAACTGGTAAAAACACAACAATCGTATGCGACGATACTTGGCGCACGCCAGTTTGTACATGCCGTACGCTAGTAATGGCAGTACGAGCACAACGGGCGTGGGGATCATGGATCGTCATTCCTTTTGTTTTATCTTTCTGTCAACCACCCTTGCATGCTAAATAACCAGTTTACTATTTTCTGTATGTTTAGAACTGTTTAGATAAAGGTTATTGCTTATGCTTTATCTGTTTAGAAGGCCTCTAGGATCCTTCTGGTCATGTTCAAGAGCCCAGATGATGCAAAAGCCAAGCACTGGATTAGGGTCAAACGTGCGTACGGCGGTCCATGACCGGCGTACGGCAGTTAAAGCTAGGATCCAGTGGCTGGCCCTTGCATCTTAGCTTAGTCTTGGCCTCCTTCCTATCCCCACTCTGTTTGGGGGGTTTTCTGTCTTTTTCCTTTTTTTTTGTTGGCTTCAAGCCATTTCATCTGTCTGTAAATATATACATCCTGCTTGTTTAAACTGCATGGTTTGTCCTGGGTGTGCGCTGGTCCTTTTCCAGAGCCCAGAGGGTTGCAAACAAAGACTGTGAAACTAGAAAAGTGGAGTACGCCAGTTTTACTGTGGCGTGCGCATGTCCAACCAACATGCAGTGGCTCGGCCAGTGCATGCTGGTAGAACTCGCTCACGCCCCTGCGGGGCAGCGTACTGCAATTTGTCCAGTTTGCTCAGTGCTTGTTCTCAATCTATATTTAGCATTGCAATCAAGTCATCCATAAAACATTTTGCCATATAAACTGCAACTTGTTACAGTGCTTTAATCCCCATTATCTGTTCCCCCGCCCTAACTGGCTAAAAAATGATCAAATGAGAGAAAAATGCAAGCGCTTTTACAAAATGCCCGAGTAGAGACCGATCTCCGGATTGGGCGAGAGGGGTGCCATAAAACCCTTCCCTTCTCGTAACCTGGCTCCCGAACCTCAGATATCGAAGGTGACGACGGTCCAGTCTACAAGCCTTTTTCAAAAATCAAACAAACGTGGCAAACGTTTTCGAGTTCGGTTCCTTGGGTGCTCTCACCGCTAAAACCCGAGTGGCGACTCTGAATCGAGACGTTTCGCCGCGCTCTTCCAAACAAAGAGGGTCGCACCCGATTTCCCAAAGCAAAATTTCCGGGTAGCGTGCCCACATAAGCAAGTAGAGTTTTGTTGAGGCCTTTTGGTTCTAGTTTAGAGAGTTTGAAAGGGATTTGAAAGGGTTTTTGGAATGCTCAAAGCTCAAACACACTAACATTTTCGGGGTGTTCTTGATCCGTTTCATCATTGGAGAATCAAATACCGTAAGTAAACTAATCTGGAAAGTCCAAAATAGGGTGTCTACACTATGTGGAATCGTTAACCTTATGATCTAATGTTTGTAAGTTAAGGATTAGTGGGTATGGATTATTCTATTGAGCTTTTATAACTCATGGTGTTACCTTTGGTGACCCTGACATATTATATTGGTGGCGACGCTGGTATAATGTGTCAGACCTTGTAGATGAACAGGGTGAACTCTATACCTTGGAAGCTTTCGGAGCTGAAGAGCTAGCTAGGATGGAGGAGCAGATGAAGCAGTAGATAGGAACCCTAGTTTTCCATCCGTGTTTTAATAAAAGTACTCTTGTAAGAGTTATGATGTAATAACAAGCCAAGCTCTATTAAGTTTTCAATGAAAATGTTTATTTAACGTTCCCAAAATTTGGGGTGTTACAGCCTTGTTTTTAAAGGAAGGGCTGTCGAGCTCCGTTCTGAAATCGACATAGCCGTTGCTCTTTGTCTGTTTACAACGTCAGCACCACTCTGAAGAGAAAATGGGTCGATCCGGACCTCGACTATGCTATCACCTTCACCTCTGAAGATTTCAACAGTATCCAAACTCCTCACACGGACGCCTTTGTAGTCACCATCACTATTGACAAATCCATAATTCAATGAGTGTTGGTCGACCAAAGAAGTTTAGCCGAGGTGATGTTCTATTTCACATACAAGAGTCTGAGGCTTTCACAAGATCAGTTCCGAATTGCAACAACTCTGCTTGTCAGCTTTATAGGCACCCTGTTTGGCCGCTCGGCTTGATTACTCTTCCCGTGCGAGCTGGTTCTCGAGTGTTGGATGTCGAATTTGTGGTGGTTAATTCTCCAAGCCCATACAATATCATCATCGGTCGAACCTCGCTATATGGAATGAAGGCAGTCACTTCCACCCTCCACCAAGTTATGAAATTCATTGGGTGGAATGGTCGGCAGGATAGCCTCCGCGAGGATCAAGTCCAATCCAAGAAGTGCTACATTAGCACCGTGACCAACGAGCCAAGCCACCTGGAAGTGCAGTGTGTAGAGACGACAGAAATCCCCGTTCTTGAAGATGCAGGGATACAAGTTGAGTAACGGTCAACCGAAGAGCTTGTGAGGATGCCAATTACGGAGGATGGAGGGCGATTCTTTCTCGTCGATAGTTCGCTGGACGAGACCGAGCGCATGGAGATGTTTAATTTCCTCAAGGAGAACATTGAAGTGTTTGCTTGGACTCCACAAGAAATACCGGGCGTAGATCCCTCGTTCGTCTCCCATTCTCTTAACGTCGATCCAAACAGACGACTGGTTATACAGAAGGTTCGGCGTTCGGTGGCTCTACACGTGGAAGCAGTGATGCCAGAGGTGGATCAACTACTGAAGGCGGGGGCTATTCGGGAGATCTTGTACCCCATTTGGCTTGCAAATCCCGTTGTTGTCCCCCAAGAAGAATTGCAAACACAATACATACACACGATACAAGCTGCATCTCCCCAAAAGCATATCAAAATCAAAACAAAAAGTAACAATGCATGCGGTCCATTTCGGAGTCTCACACTAGTGATCGGAATCGTTAATTTTGTTTGAAATGTTATTCTTAGGGTCCCACTGAAAAATCAACCAGTCCGGATATCAATTAAAGCTTGATCAATTCACTCATTATTTGTTCTTGCGAATTAAGGTACAAGAATCGATAATGCCCTTGTCAAAGAATGAGTTGATTTTTCACAAAAAGTTTAAAAAAAAAAAAAACATGTAATCAAATTGAACGACTTCAATAATTTGTGTGGGATTATTGTGAATCTGAAAAATTAGCCCTATATAATGTGGAGTATATATTTGGTGCACACCAAATGATATAGGGAGAGTCTTTTGGCCGCATTTGCTGCACCCACTGTTCATTTCCGAAAAAACGAGAAATTGGGACAGAGGAAGCATTAGGGGTATTAGCCGAGACCGGAAAATCGATCGAAATCGGAAAAATCGGACCGGACTGAATTTTTTAAACCGGTTGAATAATTTCAATCCGGTTCCAGTTTATAAAATTTTATAAACCGAAAATATAATTTCGATCCGGTTTATGTGTTTTAAAAACCGGTTGAAACCGGACCGGTGATATATATGTATAATAAATACATACATATATATATATATATATATATATATATAAACATAGGGGAGGGGTTGAATTATGAGTTTTTGGTTGATATTCTGTGGTGTATATTGGTCTAATAAATATATTTATTTTATAAAAAACTATTTTTATGAGCTTAATTATGTTTTTATGGGGTTTTTTTTTTATGTATTGGGCTCAAAATTGATCCATTTCTGTTGGACCAAAAAAAAAGGATTGAATTATGGATTTTTGGTTGATATTTTGTGGGTTGAATTGTAATTTTTTTGATGTGTTGGGCCCAAAATATTGCCCATGAATAAAAACCGAATAAACCGGACCGAAACCGGTTGAGCCGGTCGGAAACCAGACCGGTTTATCTCAACCAGTTTCGGTTTCTAAAAATCTCAAACCGGATAACCGATTTCGACCGAAAAATATACTCAAACCGATCGAAACTGGACCGGTATCACCCATATGAAGCATATATGTGGCCGTTGACATGGGGGGTGGATTTCGGGAAAACCGGGGTGGTTTCGTCACAAGCGTTGGCGAATTCTAATTGGAAGAGGGTATTGTTGCCCCCATTTGTGTCGGTCCACTTTACCAATATATATATAGCCACATATGGTAAGAGACTTTCTCACTTGTTTGGGACGGAAAACATGCCCCCATTGAGAACAACTTTGGCACAGTACTTCATGCAGAGACAGCCTCCGACTCCAACCCCTCCGGATCCTCCCATCCAGCCCCCAAACCAGCCCCATGATTTGGCAATACCAATTCAACAACCGTTACCCCTACCAAATGCTCAACAGCAGAACAACCTCGATTTTTCAATACTAGTCGTAGCTTTCTGCTTGACTTGCGCAACTGAGATGGCCGTCCAATCACTCCAAAACCACTCTGTTCACCCCCTATACTTCCACTCGCTCTGTCTAATTGTTGTGCTTGCATTTGCCTCTATCTTCGTGGCTAAATACATAGCCCTGGAGCAACCCAATGCAGCCCGTGTGCTCGACAATCTTGGAGTATTCTTTGGGGTCACGGCTTTCTTCTTTGCTGTTACCATATCTTTTCCCCTTTGCCTCAGGATCATCTCGTGGATCATTTATGTGCTTTCGTTGCTAGTTATTCTCATCTGCAATCGTCCTCGACCTCTGTTCCCCCTCTAATTAATACTCCAGTATTGCTTATTTCTAGGACCGAAAATTGTGATTCTGGAGGTGTTTTTTCCAATGGGAAAGTCTATTCCCGTCCCTTTTCTCTATCCTATTTGCTTCCCTTGAAATATCCCTTCCATAACTCTAGTCCCACTGTGAACAAGTCTCTCAAAAAGCAAATCTGCCCAAAGAAGACAAAGCTTCACTTGGATTAACTAGTTAATTATTTCAACATACGATTTCAGGTATTTTGACTTGCGGTCTTATATTACTCCTTGTTTGGTACTCCACCTTCTGTAGTATATGCATGCCTATTGATATGTAATCTTATAAATATATATAGTTAAAATTGAGCATTCACCGTACGTTCTTGTTTCCTTCTATTTTTTTACTCCTTAACTTAAAGTTGCAATTTTTGTTTGGACTTCCATTGTTTCTAACTGTCTGTTGAGAGAGATCAGAGAGAGGGAGAGGGGGCACGAAGAGGTTCGAATCGTTGTTTGTTTCTACTGTTAACTGTGGACGAAGGGAAAGGTAAATTCATCGTCCTCCCTTTTCAAAAAGAGAGAGAATTGGCTGTAAAAATAGTAGTATTAAATTGGGACGAAGAGAGTATAAAACGAGAGCCTGTTAAATTTAGGGATGGCCATCTTGGTCGATCCGTCTGTATCCGATCCGTTATCCGTCCCAAACGGATTAGATTTTTCGGATATCGGGGCGGATTAGGATTTATTTTTTTAAAAAAAATCGGAGATCGGATCGGATTCAGAGGTAAGTTTGTCCCCGTCCCGATCTGTCCCCGAATATCCAAAAATCTATTTTTTTGATAAAAAATCCACCTCCGATTTGTCCCCGAATACTCTTTTTGATAAAAAATCTGGGTTTTTTTTTTCAAATTCGGATATCTGAATCTCCAATCAGATCTCCGTTCGAGACGGAGATAAAGGACCGAAAATATATTCGATCAGGATGGATTCGGAGGTCAGATGGAAAGTTCATATTCGGATATGTCAATATCCGCCTTTGATCCGTCCCGTTACCATCCCTAATTAAATTGGGACGGAGGAAGCATATACGTCGACGTTCAGATGGGGTGGATGAGCGGTATTGGAAAACCGGGGTGGTTTCGTCAAAAGCGTTGGCGAATTCTATTTTTTTTTGGCGATTTCTAATTGGAGGAGGGTACTGTTGCTCAGTTTATAGGCGCGTGAGGCCACGTATTTTGTTTTTCGGAAGTGAAACAGTCGATGCGGGGGGGGGTCCCGCAGAGAAATTTATTATTCAGATATACTCCTATATTTCATCCGAAAAACACTAGCGTAAGTTCATAATCTATTCTAATCGTAATTCAAAATTTTAAAATTTCCAATCTGTGAAAAAACAGTCCTACAAATTACTACTATAAAATAATTTTTACCAATATCGGATTGAGCTAATTTTTTTCAGCAACCTGGAAAAAAAAAATATGAATAACTTACGATTTGATTCATCTTTGTATGACTTCGAATGAGCTCCACAATTTTTTTTAAAAAAATCACTAATTTCTTACTCATTTAATGAGTACCAAACATGGCATAAAAGCACAAAAGGGTGAAAGGAGAGTTGACAGCAAAATGGCGTAGTTTTGGGTCACTACAGTGACATTTAATAAATACTCAATTAACTACCGTATATGACTATTCCAATGATTTTACAACAACTCTTAAACTCATTTAATGCAACTTAGAATGGTAGCATTTGCCTTTTACAAAGAGCCGAATATGAGTTGAGGCCGACAGTCTTGATTTCTAACAAAATTTTAAGTGCCCCTGAAAACACCGTAAAAATGTCTGAGAAATTTAACGATCCGAGTCATTCATTAAATTTTAAAAAAAATTCGAGAGACTCCCAACAAACTTATCTTCTAGCCATATCTCTTTACCCACTAGAATTGCCCTTCGTCCATATATACAATTGATTCCTCTAGTTAAATAACACCCCTGTCTATATGTATATCGACCCAATGAAATGGTAAAAAAAAGCGACTTCAAAGAATAGGGAGAAGTGTGATTAGTGATGTTAGAGAGAGAAGAGAAGAATTCAACAATTTTTCTTGCTTTATAATTTGAGAGAAAATACTCTACCGATTGGGGAAAAAATTGAGAGAAATTACCATTAAACTACGAAATTAAGTGTTGGAGAGATTGTGAATAAATGAGGATTAATGCCAATTTTGTAGTTTTGTTATAGATTGCAGGCAAACTAATAAAAGTCTTCATAGTTGCATTCTTATCATTGAATTGCTTAGGAGAATGAAAAATTAATTCAATCCCAACCGTCGATCAAGATATGTAGGCAATGTAGGTCATTTTCTCAATATCGTTGTAGGGTAGAAAATTATATGAATATTTTCTGTTAAGTTCGCAATTTTTCCAATTGGACAAATTTCGATTGCCAAAAATTATTTCATAGGATTTAGTGTTCGTTGACTACACTAGATAAGTCTTTGTTGATGACTCCACTTGATAAGTCTTTGTTGACTCCACTTGATAAAAGAGAAGATGTCCAACCATAGATGTATATATTCCTAGCCGTCCAATGGGAAGTGAGTTTCACGTGCTCCCATGCTTTTCCTCTCGAGAAAATTTACTTCTGAATTGTGTCGGTTGTCCCTTGGTATTTTGTATGTAAAAAATTCAACCTAATAAAACAACCAGAGCATGTAAGTGCCGAATATCAGGTATGCATCAAGAACACCTCAATCCAATACCTATAAACTAAGAGTAACACTACAGGTACAGAAATTTTGGGACCGAATCCGGACCGACGGCCGCCGGCGAGCCATCTCCGGCCACCGGACGGCCGATCCGAGCCGTCCAAAAATTCTAAAAAAAAAAACCGAGGGGCCCCGCGCGGGAATCAACGTCATCCGAGGTGTGTAGGATGCTTGATCGGAGCACCCCTTTTCGTGTGTATATGTAAAAACATATACACACGAAAAGGGGTGCTCCGATCAAGCATCCTACACACCTCGGATGACGTTGATTCCCGCGCGGGGCCCCTCGGTTTTTTTTTTTAGAATTTTTGGACGGCTCGGATCGGCCGTCCGGTGGCCGGAGATGGCTCGCCGGCGGCCGTCGGTCCGGATTCGGTCCCAAAATTTCTGTACCTCTATCATTTTTGATAAACTAATACTCGATTCAATCGTCTAACTTTTCATTCAAATTTCAAACTCTTGTAATCTAGATGTGATTGGACTCGAACTGTTTGTATGAGACCCAGAATGGACCCCACACCGTGATCTGTGCACAAAATATGTGCAGTTGTGTTGGCTAAATTAGCTCAACTTTTGGCAAAATGATTGTGTGCGGCATGCCAGAAAAAAATAGAATTTATTCTTTTCAGATTAACTCAAAATAGCTAATTTAACCAGGCAATTATGTTATCCATTCGATTACCTCAATTAAGAGGATTTTCCTAAATGTATCAATCACATAATAGATTGATGCTCTTCAATCAGAAAAGATAACTACATATAAACAAGCTTGAATTTAATCGAAAGCAAGTTTATGTACAATTACTCTTAAGATTTCAACAAGAATAATACAGGAATATAGGCACACTTAAATTGAATCAAAAGCAAACCTATATTCGACTACTCTTTGGCAAGAAAAAGACGGAAAAATGTAAGATAACTTGAATTTAATCAAAAGTGAGCTTACATGCAAATAAGTCTTCAAACTTGCAAAATACTAAACTAACTAAATTACTCTAAGTCTTAAACTACTCTAGATCTCTGAGCAACCAGTTTGTATGGATTGTCAGATGATGAATTTTTATCCGGGGGGTTTCTCTTCAATTGCTTCTTCTATTTATAGATAATGGGTCTGTCTTCAATTCGTATTCTCCACGTTTTCTTTTAGCGCCCAAGTCTTCATTCAAACTTGATTTAAACTACCCTTCATTCCCTCCAAAAACGGTTGTAAAGGCCTTTGAATGGTTGTTTGACATGGTTAACTGGGTTCCTGCTTTTGTGCAACATGAATTAGTGCTTCGATATACATTATTCAGATGATTCACTACAAACATGACTGATTTCTTTCATAAAACAGGGTGCTAATGACACCGTTCGATGGTTTTAAGTGTTAATCAACGGTTGTGCTTAATTATCGTTTTAATTCCTATTTGTCGATGACCAAACGTGGTCGTTTCCAATCTAAGCGATACCGTATGCGTATAGTACTAAAATAACATCATCATTAAACCCATTGATCTTCTGTATCTCAGGCTTACTTACGACGTGTTTTGATTAGGTGATACACTGTTTGGTGCCACGTGTAATTTTTTTGTTGAGGGGCATGTTTTAGGATATAAACAAGTTGGCACAGCTCTTGGAACTTAAAGGGAAGAAGTAGACAAGAATGAAAAATCAAAAGAAAACCGCCTCCCTTGGTTGGTTCTCCAACAGATAGGACGACCATTTTTTTCTTATACCGAGCTTCTTCTTTTTTGATCCGCCTCATACCAAGCTGCTCAACGAAAAGTCATACGAAAAAGGGTGAGGCGACCTACATTATCTTGAGAGCGAACATTGGTTCCAGATCGCAAGTGAACTTTATATTCTTATAAAAGGTCGCACTTCGTATTTTGTTTCCTCTTTATTTTGGGTCAAGTGGAAAATCTCGCACTTTGTACTGTTTCCTTATTTTCGTTCAAGCGGAAATCTCGCACTTTGTAGTTTCTAGGAAGGCAATCTATATGCACAGTTTTTTTGGGGATATGGGGTAAATTCGGAATTTCACTTGCATAATTGAAAGCATACACTTTTTAGGGGGGTAAATTCGGAATTTCACTTGCATATCTGAAAGCACACATTCAGAATTTCACTTGCATAACTGGAAGCATACACTTTTGGGGTGGGGTACATTTGGAATTTCACTTCCATAACTGAAAACGTACACGATGAAACTACCCTATATATACCCCATCCTATATATACCCCATGGAATAAGAGACTTTTTCGTCATAAATTTCACCAATACATCCCTTCTCGCTTGTTTGGAATGGAAACCATGCCCCAATTGAGAAAAACATTGGCGCAGTTCTTTCAGAGTCAGAGACAGCCTCCGACTCGTGCAAATTCTTCCACCGAGCCCCCAAACCAGCCCCCTGACTTGGCACGACCAATTCAACAACCATTACCACTACCAAATGCTCAGCAGCAACAGCAACAGCAACAGAACAACCTCGATTTTCCCACACTAGTCGTAGCCTTCTGCTTGACGGGCGCAACTGAGATCGCCGTCCAATCACTCCAAAAACACACCGCTCACCCCCTATACTTCCACTCGTTCTGCCTAATGGTTGTGCTTGCATTTGCCTCTATCTTCATAGCTAAATACATAGCCCCAAAGCAACCCAATGCAGCCCGCGTGCTCAACAATCTTGGAGGATTCTTCGGGGTTACGGCTTTCTTCTTCGCTGTTACCATATCTTTTCCCCTTTGCCTCAGGATCATCTCGTGGATCATCTATGTGCTTTCCTTGCTAGCTATTCTCATCTGCAATCCCCCTCCAGCTCTCTTCCCCCTCTAATGCTTATTTCTCGAAAGGTGGATTGTGATTCCGAAATGTGTATTTTTCTCTATCCTATTTGCTTCCTCCCTTGAATCCCTTCCAAAACTTTTGTCCCGGCCACTGTGAACAAGTCTCTCATGCAAACAAACAAATCTACCGATCGAAGAAGACAAAGCTTCACTAAAATTGACTGGACTAGTTTATTTCAACATAGAATTTTCTGACTTGCTGTATTATATATTACTCCTTGTTTGGTACTCCACCTTTTATAGTACACATGTATGCCTATTTGATGTACACTCATAAATTGTTGAAATTGAGCATTCACCGTTCTTGTTTCCTTCTTTTTTTTTTTACTCCTTAACTTACAGTTGCAAATTAGTACTGTACTTGTTTTACCTCTTTGTTTGGACTTTCCATTGTTTCTAACTATGTTGAGAGAGAGAAAGAGGGAGGGCAAGAAAAAAGGTTCTAGTCCTCGTTTGTTTCTACTAACTGTGGACAAAGAGAGAAAGGCAAGAAAAGGTTGGAATATTTGGGGAGGCGGGGGGCAGCAGCGCGCTACTGTGCCCGAATTCTGGGCCCACTTCGGTCTCGTTTCGATAATCGAAAGCGTTCACTTCGTAGAGCTCGTCGAGTAAAACAACTATGCAAAAACTAAGCTTAATTAGATATTATTAAGTGCCTGATCGGAATCCATATAACTCTCGGTCCATGGGTTACAGTGGATTTGACCCAGTGTTTCGGATCCATTCTTTTCAAGATAAAAAAGTTCCAATCAGGCACTTAATGATATTCAATCAAGCTGATTTTTTGCATAGTTGTTCTACTTGACGAGCTCTACGAAGTGAACGCTTCCGATCATCGGAGCGAGATCAAAGTGGGCCCAAAATTCGGGCACAGCAGCCCCCCACCTCCAATATTTGGAGGGAGGAGGGGAAGAGAGAGAGAGAAAAGAATTTTACTTGATTATCTTGTCTTGCTGTTGTGGATATGTTCCCATGATTCGCGTAAATTGGCCACACTTGAGTTATCAGAAAAATGAACTTATTTGAGGGTGGCATGCACATAAATATGTTACTCCATAAGATTGGTTGCAAGAATGAAAGTATTAGTAGACTTGCCCCTTTACTTGTCTCGAAATTCTAACAAGGTTCTTCAAGGCACATATCTCGGTATTGCTAATATTCTACTAGTGGAACTGTTACGGAGTGTTTGGAAGCTTTTTTTTTACATTTTGAGTGTTCGGATGTTGATATTAGAATGAATATTCCTGAAATCTATTTCCGAAACTAACGGCTAGAGCAATAACACAAACATGGCTAGCTCTAATTTGTTGGGGGCCAAGGCAAAATACAAATTTGGGGTATTTCATACACTTTCCGTTCAAATAATAATAAAAAATCTTTCGTTCAAAAATTAGAGCTAAATTAACCTAAAAAAGCTACAAATACAAAACTCCAAAACTTATTCATTCTAACAAGTGGGATATACATATTTTTCTCCCTTTTGTCCTTGGTTAGTAGTAATTCTTTTTCTTTCATGAGTCTCCACCCGTGATAGTTCCCCTGTTAGTTGTGTATGATTTGATACGTTAGTCCAAAGGGGACCGATGAAATTGATATCGATGGGATACCGACGGGAATGTAGAGTCCACTTCGGGTCTTGCACCTGAAATCTGAATAAAAAAATAGAAAATTGGATCAAGCGCCTACACATATCGGATTGAACTGATTTTTCTCTGCCCACTCTTCTTTTTAAAATAAAAATTGTTGAACGGCTCGGATTATCCGTGCGGGATTCAGAGTGGATCCCGCATACCCGTTGGTACCCCATTGGTTTGAATTTCATCGATCGGTGGTTTGAATTTCATAGATCGGGCTCAATTTGATGTATCCATTCTTATAGAATTTAAGGCGAAATTTTAGTATGTAGATCACTATTATATCTTCCAAAAGTGCTATACAAATAATGGTTGTGTAAAACACAACACACAACCAATCTCTAGCCGTTCATTGCTGTAATAAATGGCTAGGATTCGCTTAAACTCTTCCCCATAAAAGTTAAATTTTTCCTTGGAAGAGTTTTTATAAAATCTAAACCGTCCAAATACATCTAAACGGTCAGAATTACATCTGGACCGTCCAAATACATCTTATCTATATTTGCACAACCGTTGTGTTGGTTGTGTGCGTAATTCTAACCATCCAGATGTATTTAGACGGTCTAGATTTTATAAAAACTCTTCTCAGGAAAAGTTTAATTTGATGTATCCATTCTTATAGTATTTAAGGCGAAATTTTAGTATGTAGATCACTATTATATCTTCCAAAAGTGCTATACACACAATGGTTGTGTAAAACACAACACACAACCAATCTCTAGCCGTCTATTGCTGTAATAAATGGCTAGGATTCGCTCAAACTCTTCCCCATAAAAGTTAAATTTTTCCTTAGAAGAGTTTTTATAAAATCTAAACCGTCCAAATACATCTAGACGGTCAGAATTACATCTGGACCGTCCAAATACATCTTATCTATATTTGCACAACCGTTGTGTTGATTGTGTGCGTAATTCTAACCATCCAGATGTATTTAGACGGTCTAGATTTTATAAAAACTCTTCTCAGGAAAAGTTTAACTTTTATGGGGAAGAGTTTAAGCGAATCCTAGCTATTTATTACAGCAATGGACGGCTAGAGATTGGTTGTGTGTGTAGCACTTTTGTATATTTTATTCGATGATTCAAGTTTCTTCAAACCATGAACCCTAATTTGCTCCTATCCAGCATGAAATGCGAAAAAAATAAAAACCGAGCATGCTCTTCCGCCTGTATGGAAGGGGCAACAAGTTTGCATTTTCATTTATGTCCAAAAATTGAACTGCGATACATGTAACAAAAATTGGGCCCTTTTGCTTTGTTGGGATCTAGTAATAAAATAAGGGAAAATAACGGCCAAGGACGTGTTTGATAATTAATACCCTCCAAGGACATTTTCAGCATTAAGAAATGTACTCAAATGTTCTCAGCATGTCCTTGACGGGTATTAATTATCAAAACACGTCCTGGGCCGTCATTTTCCCATAAAATAATTACGCTCAATACATGTTCCACCAAAATTTGAGCCTCTTTTTCGAGTTTGGGTTGGGGCCTAAAGCGGGCGCTTCCTCATCCTTCCCTAGAGCCGGTTCGAACAGGTAAACAGAAAATCAACCCCATACGTCCCATATGAGCATCCCATGTTCTCCAATCACGTAAGGAAAAATCATCCCTCACCATTTATCTTTCCTACCCTAACCCCTCCATACAGTGAGTTTGATGTTTAGTTTTTGTTATTTTAATTTTACTCTACAATTTATCAATGTATATTTTGCTTGGTACTCCCTCCATTACATATTAAGAGTCTCACTTTCTCACTTTTGTCATTTTTCAAATCAAAAAATCGACTACTTCTGTGTATAATTTTTCAAACTTTTTCGCACCATATTAAAGATATCGATTAGTACTTTAATTTGGTAACAAAAAAATTTCAAAAAATTATACACGGAAGTAGTTAATGGCACGACCTTTCGTGGTAGACTCTCAATATAGAACAGAGAGAGTATGGAATGAGATAATTTCTTTAGCTAAATTTTCGGACTTGCAATTAAATGGGACTTTTATTTACGTGAAGCAACTTGAGTATACCAATTTTAAATCAAAAACTTAAACAAAAGTGCTATAGGCCAAACAAATTTGTCTTTAAAGGATTAGATCGATGCATTTATAATGAATGCCATATATATTAAGTTTTAACCGATTCTAGGCAACGGTAAAAAGATCAACAACATATCAAAATCTGTTCTTCTGATTATACTCCAAATACTATACCGTGAGGGTCCTAACCAATTACCCACCCAACCAGTTCGGTTCAGTTTGAATCCATTGTGGGCTCTATCCAGGCCCACAACAATGATCGGAACCGTTCACTTTTGAGAAAATGAGGGCCCATGACGTATTTTGATAATTAATGCCCGCCAAAGACATGCTAAGAACATTTATTAATACTGAAAATATCCGTCATTGGCCGTCATTTTCCCTTCATTTTTTAGAGCTTGTTGAGAACATTGGTCACGCCAAAAATCACGTTGATCGGATATTGTTTGATATGATATCGAAATGCATTTATCTTTGGATAATTGTGTCAAATGGGTTGTAATCCAGTGTTACATACTTTTTTTTTTCCCAAACTTAATACATTTTGAAACCATATCAAACGATATCCAATCAACGTGATTTTTGGCGTGGCTAATGTTCTCAACGAGCTCTAAAAAATGAAAGGGAAAATGACGGCCCAGGGCGTGTTTTGATAATTAATACCCGCCAATGACAAGCTAAGAACATTTGTTAATGCTGAAAATGTCTTTGACGGGTATTAATTATTAAACATGTCCTTAGCCGTCATTTTCCCAAAATGAGAGGTTCCAATCATTGTTGTAGGCCCAGAAAGGGCCCACAACGGATCCAAACTGGACCGGTTGGATGGGTAACTGGTTAGGACCCTAGCCCGAATTTGTGATGCAATCATCCAAAGCACTCTCACACACACTCCTACCCAATATCGTGCCCGAGTCATGTAACATAGAATCTTGCCAATCGCCATAAGTTATGCAACTATCAACTCATGCTGCCCTTTGCTAGAATATTGTACTCCCTCTATCCCTTTTTAAATGTCTCACTCGTAACTCAACTTATTAAGAAAACATCATCATTACACCTTTCACATCAACTATTATCTCTATTTTTCCTATTTACCCTCTATGGAGACATCATCATTACATTTTTACTCAGTAATTTTTCAAAATGGAATATATACTTTTAGAAGCAAAATAGAAAATATACCAACTTTTACCCATTAACTTTGCAAAATGGACACTTATTAAAAGACAGCCCAAAATGAAATACTAAACTTTAAAAAGAGGATAGAGGGAGTACCAAATCACCAACTAGTACGGTATCTACAAGACTTAAATGTTCTTTCAGTACTTGATCTAGCAAAAATTTAATTGGGAAGGCAGAAATTAAAGTTACCATTCTCCCGCTTGGAGTGCTTAACGGGCATGCAGATGAATATTCAAACCCATTATTGGGAAGTATAACCGGCTGTTCGCCAATAACTACAATTCCCCTGCAATGAAGAAGCAGCTGAATCACTCAGGCATTTGTATCCCACTCCCAAAAAAGGAGGAAAAAAAACTTCAGGGATCAACATTCGAAAATGCAAAAATAGTTACTCCATAATAATAAGAACTCATAACTCACCAAACATTTTCAGTCTTCCCATTTGCATCAGTAATAATCCAGTGTCTTCTGAGAAGTTGAACGGGATGATCTGAGTTATTCGTAATTCTTATTCTATATGCAAAAAAGTATTGGCCTTTTGTCGGCTGGCTTCGGCCTTCAATGTACACGCTCCTAACTTGAACCCTGACTCCCTGAAAATTTTCAAATTCAACTTGAAATATCAATGGTCGAATTATTTTCAGCAAGCTTTGTTAACTCCGAGGAGAAACTAAAAGTTCAATTCAAGTCTAAAACACTACTAGGACGAACCACAAAAGCAACGGAGTAAACCTTGTCGCGGATCAAAAAAAAAAAAACCCTTGTTACTTTAAGCTCCAGATGTGATGAAAAATAATGATTTGTTGAATTTAGCAAGTGTGAAATCTAGTGGAAGAGTGTAAGCTGAATTATAGTCTTTGAAGAAGCTATCACAGTTGAATACCAAATCAGTCCTTTTTGTGGTACACAGCCAGAATATATAAAAATAGATTCTTCCAGTTTACTTTATATATAAACTAATGATGCATTAGTTTTACCACTTCTTTTTCACTACTAAGAAGACTATTGTACTGGTTGAGACTTGAGATAGTGTTAATGATTTATTGTCCAAAGAGAAAATGCTAAATCCAAACCCGAGGACATTATGTGTAGGTTGAGGAATGGTAACGACGACAAACCGATTTGTTTCAATAGGCAAACACAACTAAAACTCCAAAACGTTCGGTCAGATATCCAAATATGTAAATGATGCAGTTTGTTAAGATTCATAGAAGTGACAACCAAAAATTGACCCATAATATTACTAATACTTAAGACCCCCAGAGTCCTCAGAAAATGATGTAACAGCTGTCGTGCCAAAATATGTTAAGATCATTAAATGAATCAATCTATAACAAGAACATCTCTCAATGTATTGGTCCGGCCCTACTGACAATATCCTTCCACTGTGGCTACCCATAGTCATGTCTTTTGTTACCTCCTAAATCCATATTCTCCTTCGCCTCCTATACTTCTTCAACTATCCATCTACCACATCTATCAAGACACTCCTTATAGGTAAATAATCAACCTACAATGTACATGGTCAGTCCGCCCCTTACTCCTTCCCCATTGATTTATTTCTTATTTTATCTTTGATTTGGTAATATCGATTCTCCATCTCGACATTCTCATTGAAGCTAAAGTCATTTCATTAACAGGATTTTTCATCAATACGTTCAGTAAATGTATACCCCAGTAGAGATTCTATGAACCTCTATCATAATTGAATTAAAAGATGAAAATTGGTAAACATACAAATAATTTAAAAGCTACGGTATATAGAACATGAAGAAACATCTAATGCCATTTCTTAAAACACATCTTATCTTTATCTCTTCAAAGCCTGTTGTGCCATTATGAAACAACTTGTCAACATTTGAGCAAGTACCTATTTATTTAGCAAAAGTAAAACCCAAGGAAAAGACAGAATCATCTGAGACACAGAAAGCAAAAGTAAAAGTAAAACCTAAGAACTTATTAGCACGAGAAATCCGATGGTTTACCCACCAATGTCGTCGCATCACTTGAACATTTCAAGAGAGAGTGCGGGGCAATATCCTTCAGTTCATCACGGTACCTAGCAGCATCCTGAAAGGAGATGAAGAAGAAAGAAAAAGTTTTAAAAGTAAAAACAAAGATGCAATGCTGGCTAGATATTTTCTGAAACTCAAAAAATGTAGCATAGTTCATAATCCCATTGCAGTTAAGAGTTAACATCCAGTTGCATGCTCAGCTGTATTGATTAGTGGAGATACATAGAATCATGACACATAAATATTGTCATTGATCACAAAAGTACAAAAGAATTGGCCCTTTATGCAACTCTGTTATGTCCAGATCATTTTGATATTATTGGAAAAAAGGCATGTCTTAAGACAGAAAAAATAACCAGGAACTTATCAAAGCGACTAGAGCTAAAGAAAAATTAAAAAAAAATGAGGACTAGGAGAACATGTGATTGAATGAAAACATCAAGGTTTGCGCAGCAGTTCAGCCTGTAGTAGGATAACCTAGATTGAAGCACCCTTTCATTTTACTTTATTTTTTCCCATTGGCTTGAAGCACCCTTTCATTACAATGACCAAAAACGCCTACATAATGGACTTTATGAACATTCGTTCTGCTTGTTCGAAACTCGCAACGAAAATAGTACACACATTAGAGGCTTAGAGCATAAAAGTTAAAAGTATAACCACGACTTTTGACATACAACAATTAATTGTGCAGACACCCAACTTACCCCGCTTGAGGAAATGACAGTTCAGTAAAAAAAGAAATGATGGAGGATCAATCACAAAAAATACTATGCACTGCGCATTACACATAGCCTATTGAACATAAATTCTGTGCGTCACTTAAACCCAAATCAATTATCTAAGACTGAGGCAAACACACGATGAAATCTTTTCTAATTTCCATGTAAGACAAGACCTTACCGATCACAATAAGACATCATTAAAAATGAATTCCCACAATAATATAATTTCTAGTAACATAACAAGCATTTACTGTACTTTCCAGAAAAATGCCAATTAAGGAATCAGCATATGGTACCTCAAACCTCTCATTAGCAACTGCCCCCTTAATTAATCTACAAAGCCGCAAAATAGGTTCTTCTTCCGCAAATAATCTCAGTGAATCACGAAGTCTAGCTGCCTCTTTGTAGTCCTACAATCAAATCAAAACCTAGAGTATCATAATCAATCATAAATTTAAGAGTGGAACTGCATAAAAAGACCCCAATCTACACATACAATTATACACAAACCGATGCAAAAGACAATATAGGCTTAGTTTGGATTGCAGGGATCTTGAGGGCAATGAGTGTGTGATTACGGATCTCCACATTTACTACACTTTTTAAACTGAACGGAGGCGGGAAATGAACCCTATCGTCCATCCAACTAAATCTTAAATATGAACCCAAACTACGTAAGAATCCTATTCACATCCTTCTTCAGGATAATCTAAATCTTAAATTTGAGGCTTGATGTATGGGAAATTTTAATCCCATCTTATTTTTGTCAATGCCAGAATTTTTAATGCATCAACCTTGCGCCCTACACATGGTACAAGTCTTTTACTCACTACAAAAGCTGGCATTAACAAAAACAGTTTTGAAATTAACACCCGACCGACCCCAAAAAACTATTCAAATAAACTTCTTGAATAGATATTTCCTACATGAAATACTGAACTACTCCAAACATTTGAATTCGATTCCTCCTTCAGTAGATAACTTCACATATCAGATTGTACATCATCAAAATCAAAATGCATGCTCTAGAAAACCTAAATTATCCAACACCTCTTCTACATCAACACTCACCAAAGAAAATATCTATTATCTGTTACTGCCGATTTCAATTACAAAAGGGAACACTTTTTCATGGTGTGAACGGTGAGTTTGAGGCCGACTCGCATTTTTATCCCCTAAATTAACCCTTCTAACTCTTTAACTGCCTAAAAAAAAAACTTCTTCAGAGATTAATCGAAATTGAAGATTTTCCTCTTTCGCATAATACGATTTGCGCACGCATCGTGCGCCCGGCCAACTAGTATGCTATAAAATTTACCTCAGTTTGGCAGCAACTTCCATTTTCTGTTTCAACAGAGCGTAAGTCTGGCTCCGAGACAGAAACGAACTCTCACTCTCTCTCTCTGACCTTCCACCCCACCACTCCCTCCTCCGCCGCTGCTAATAGAAGCACAAGCGGTGATTCTCAATGTCCTGGCGCGATTCCCGCAATTCAACCACTGCCTCCTCGTCAGCGCCTCGAAATCCCGGAGTCGCCCCGGCCACGACCTAGTTGCCGTCGTGCCCGGATTGAAACCACTTAACGTCTTCATATTCAACGAGGTCATCTGAATCTAACTCGGGATTTTCTTCCACTTTCTTTTTTGTTGAAAATTTTTTCGGCTTTTTCCTCCGAGTGGTAGTATCAGGGAGCGAAAAACAAGGGAATTCGAACAAAGGCAGAGAGGATTTGGTAACGATTTTCGTCCGTTGTCGTCATTTTGGAGGGGCGGGGGGTTGGTGGGGGGAGAAACTTTTTGGTATACCCGGGATACCGTAATTTACAAGAATTTCAAGTGTAATTATTCCTCTCCAATTCATATTGGCGCTTAAACAATCTCTTTTTCCGGCACAAATGCTAAAAGGTAAAACAACTGTGCTACTTGCACATATGTTTTTGCACATATATTTTTGTGGGGCTCATATTGAGATTTCACAAAAATGATCCGAATCGTTCATCTTTTTAAAAATATTTTTCTGAAGGGTTCCTGTAAAAAATCAATTCCAACAGATATTGGTAAAGGCTTTCTTAGAATTCGTAGGGCAAAACAAAATGATATAGTCATTGTAGTTTTTGTTTAATTTTTGGCTATTCTAGTTTTGTTAAATCTTTGTGCTTTCAACGGAAACTTTACTATTGTTAAATTTTACTGCGGACCTTTTATTTTTTGGAATGGTCTAAATCCTCATAATTTATACTTTACCTTTAAATTACAATTAAAAAAATAAACCCTTGAAACATGTAGTTACTTATTCATAAAATAATGATCTTTTTTTTATTTGGAGCTGGAAATATTAAAAAATATAAAAATAGATGAGAAGATAGCAAAAAGATTAGCAGGGACAGTAGCACGTTGTTTGAATAAATAAGCCAAGTGGCTTATTTTTTTGTCCTTATTCAAATTTTTTTCGCATTTGTTAGTTTGTCGTTAATTTTTGGGGGATTATTGCATCGTCAAATTTTTTTTTGATTTCGATCATAATTTTTTACTTTTAAGATTCCTCTCGTCATGACGATGCAATAATCCCTCAAAAATTAACGACAAACTAAAAAATGCAAAAAAAATTTTTGAATAAGGACAAAAAAATAAGCCACTTGGCTTATTTGTCCTAACAACCAATTTTTGGGGTCGGGGGTGTTTAGCTTTTTTGTGCCAAGAGGCGCTTGTGCCAGAAAAAAACCCAATATGAATTGGGAGGAATAATTACAATTGAAGTCCTTGTAAATTACAGCTTGCCAAGTGTCACATTTTTTGTGAGGAGGAGATACCAAGTTTGTGGTATACCGGGTATACCAAAAAGTTTCTCGGGTGGGGGGTGTGGTGGTTTAAATTATGGTGACCTAGGAGTGGATAATTACGGTGTTTGTGGAGGGTGGGGAAACACGCGGTTGGTTTTGGTTCATACTCCGGTGTACTTTTTCCGTCCCAATTTATTTAGTATTTTTTTTCCTCCAATTTTCGTTATTCGTACCGGTCTTTTATGTTTGATAACTTTAAAAGTTTTGTACTATAAACTTATTAATTGAAAATAATATTTATATTACATATTTTTAAAGATTCATATTGAAATATATACGCGATTGAAAACTGACACGAACAAAATGGGACGGATGTAGTAATACTGTTATTCATGAAGCACATATACACTATATATGTAGATACGGTAGGTTATAATCTATTTTTATTTTTATTCAATAAAAAAAATACAAAATATATATGATATGATACGGATCCGAATAAGGTAAAACATAGGATAAGAACATGTCGGTGGTATATGTGTAAATTATATATTAATATCGTTATTAGTCTTCTCAATTGTAGTCTATAATTTCTACATCTGAGCCTTCTATAGTAAAATTACATTTGAAGCCTAGACTCGTAGGTTTGAGAGTAAATTGTCTAAAACCCTGAAGCCGCCAGTTTTAATAAAAATGTCTTTTCATTCAAAACTAAAGGTCACATTTATGAAAAAAAGAACTTGGGCTAAATCAACTCAAGTTTTTTGATTGTGTTTACATTTGAAAGTCTCAACCGACCCTAAAAACATGTTGAAAATTGTTTATAATTTGAACCAATCTAAAACAAATTTTCGTTAAAAAGATGATCGCAAGCCGAGAGAGAAAACTTTAGTTTTTCATAGTGCTTATGTTTGTCGAGTTGTTCAAATTAAGAATGACTCAAATATAAGCTCACTCAAGCCATCTGCGAAGGTTTCCTGAAAAAAAAAAAACCACACAACCTTTCGTTTTTCTTTAACGAATATTAAAGCTTAAAAATATTTTCTAGATTTAATCATATATTTTCTTCGTTGTCAACTGTTTTCAAGGTTAATGTGAGTTTAGGCCGAGTTTCTCCACCGGCCTCATAGGGTCACTTGGCCTTAAATCATACTGGTACAAAATAATTTTCTCGTCTATGCTGTACTCAAACTCAAAGGCTCTTATACAATGAAAGAGTTTGGATCTTCATGATTGGCTTGAAGGCCCCGACATGAACTGGATTACAAGATGAAGTCTTCAAATGGGATTGAAAACAACGAGTCTAGTACCACAAACACTTGCACGTACGTACATTATACACAAGGTCCACACGTAATGTGAGAGAAGTTGTGTATGTGTGAGTTTGGAATTTGTGTATACACAAGTGTTTGTGGTAGTCGCCGCGAATTGGTCTGTTTGGTGGTGGATATTCATGCCGGTAATAACTAGAGGCTGTTTTGATCAAACAATAAGTGAAAAGCATTTTTACAAAAACGTTGTGAAAAACATTTTTACAAAAACGTTGTGAAAATCCGAGCCCCAGCCTCTAGTCTCTTTTATTTTTCAATTCAAAATTTCACCATGATGCCCAAAATTTTGACCCAACTTCACTAACTCAGTTCCAAACCACACACACTATCGAGTTAACTCACTTTCACCTCCCACCGTCGATGCTGCCAACCACCATCACCATTGACTCCGGCGACCACTCTTTGCACTTGTCCAACAAAATTGAAATCACTTATTTTTTCCAACTAATCTTCCCCAAAAACAGTTTGCTATAATACAAAACAGTTTGCTATAAAAACATTGAAATTAGATGCAAGTTTCTTATGCTGATGCAGAAAAAGTTTCTCATTCTTCACTGCATAGTCATAATAATATCACGGAATCAACGAATCGACAACAATAAAAGTAAGGGCAATCGATCAATCACGAATATTCTCAATTATCGGATTGCAACGAATATCAAATTGTCAATAATAGATTGGCTCAAGAAGATTTCAAAAAAAGGGATCACATGTTTAACCACTCACCTCGATCCAAATAAATAGATCACCAAAATGCAATGCTCGTGTACTTTACTAATCTTAATCACAATGAAGGTAAAATGCATAAGTATAAGTACTTACATTAAAGACTATCAGATAAAATGCTACTGTACAACTATTACTAATATGTCTAATAACAATTATGTACTTTATAAGACTATTGCTTTTGTGTGTGTGTGTGCGTGAGAGAGAGAGAGAGAGAGAGAGAGAGAGAGAGAGAATACCTTAATTGAAACAGAGCAAGTTTTGCAGTGGAACAACCGAAAAGAGTGGTGAAATGAATGAGAGGGAACTGCTGGAGACGGAGCAATTGAAGGGAAAAGGTTGGTAACTGTTTTTGGGAGTTTTTTTTGTGTGGTAAAATGTCTAATATATTCCTAAAACTAATTATTTTGTTTTGTGTAATTTTTTTGTTAGAAGGTATTTTAGAAAAAAAAAAAACACATGACAAAGGAAAGAGACACTAAAGGATGCTCTCATTTTATATATTAGAATAGATATTGCAGCGGTTAGTCCATCCAATACGGTAACATTTTAACGCGCGCAATCCAAAGACACCAAAACTCTCAAAAATACCCCTTGCATGCCGTATGCCATACGCCACCTATATCCCACTCAGAAATTTCTCCGTAAAAGCTATCACAGAAATCACTCCCATGGTCCCACCTGTAAAAGCTCTCCCTTTTCCCAGGTTGTACGGGGGACTTTGCCAAAAATTCATCAAATTTATTTTTTTAGCTTTAGGACATGGATCGACAATTGTGTTGCATGATTACTAATAAAATCTTTCTACAAAACTAGTGAAAAATCACTAATAACTAAAAGTTAGTGAAAATGCCTAACAAAACTCTAGGATATTTTATTAAAGTGTCTAAAACACTAAAATCCGGCTACTTTATAAAAGTGCCTAAAATCATGAGATACCCTATGAAAGTGCCGAAAAAATATGGGGTACCCTATGAAAATATTTAAACCACTAAAACCCTATAATAAAAAAGTGCACCCTAAAACTCTATAAAAGTGCATAAATTCTAGGGTACCCTATCATTAAAAAAAAGAATTTGGGGTAGAATTTTATGAAAATAAATCAATAGTGTTGAGGGTAACAAGTCATTATAGTGGATGAGACGGACGAGTCTTTCTTCTTCAGTAGGTAGATACTATTTTATATACTCCTAGGAAACGGTTTCAAAATCCTCGTTGGTTTCCTTTTTATGTTTTAGGGAGTATGTTTTTTTATTGGAGTAACTCGCAATGATTATGACTCTGGACAAACAGTAATGATACTCTGACCGAAGGATTTTCCCGCATTCTTATCGCAAGTGTGGTCCCCACCTTAAAAAAAAGGAAAAAAGATAAAAGCCAAACGGCAAAACTAAAACAAAAGCCCTTCCCTCCAAAATCAAAAATCGGCAAAACCAAAACAAAAATCCTTCCCCCCAAAATCCACATTGCATCCCTGTTCGAGTTCGCGAGAGAGGACAGCCCCATCACCACCGCCGACCACCATGTCTGCGTCTCCACCTCCGGTGACCACCTCCATCTCACGAGAATCGCCAAAATTTAGGTCAAATCGTGACGAGCTCTCACCGCCAAAGGTCCCTCCTCCTCTCCCTCCCTCCCTCTCTCTCTCTCTGAGTGGAAGTGGGCTTTCACAAACTAAGAAACGTAAATAAACATTGGCAGTGTTGAATGTTCATCCTGTAGTAATGTAATTTTTTTTTTTTAATTTAGGGAATGCTCAAATTTTAAAAGATAAAGCATGAGAAATGTATCATGGTGCAAGATTAAAATTTTACGAGACAATAAACAGCATTAGTTATAGGTTTTAAGCATAAATCCTACTTTGTGTACACACTGACAAGCAACTAGTGTTAGTAGGTCCATATGGCTAAATGTACACACTGAGAAGGCCAAGGGGTTTGGATGAAATAGTCTGGGCTGTTGCTCATGTGAAAGGAAAAGCTTTTATTTTTATTGGTCTCTGTTTAGAATTTTTTTTGTTTCTTTTTTAAGAATAGATAGAAATAGAATTGTCTTAGCTTGTGAAAATGCTTACTTCTTCGTTTAATTTTTGAACATGTAGGTGATTCCGTTGCCATCACCATCATATTTGATCTCATCAAGTGGAGACATTGAAGAAGAAGAAGAGGTATCGAATGGTTCTTCAAAACAAGATTGTGATGATATAGGTACTAATGAGGATGAAAATGAGGCAATAGAGATTTCTGAACATATAGTTAAACCGAAGGAGGGAATGATATTCAACACACCAAATGAAGCTTATCTATATTATTTAAGATATGCTAAAGAAAAGGGGTTTGCTGTGGCAAAAAGAAACTCGAGAAAGGGGAAAGATGGAAACTTGAGACATGTAACTTTTATGTGCAATCGTGGTGGAAAGGCGGTGATCACAGCAACCAATCCGGTCAAACCACGGCCACAAACAAAAATTGAGTGTCCAGCTCGGCTTAATTTGTCTAGAGACCCGGATGGAAAGTGGAGGTTAAATCGGGCTGCCTTGGTACACAATCATGATAATAGCCCGGGAAAGACCAGGTTTCACAAATGCTATAGGGTGCTTGATGAACATGTGAAAAGAAAGCTCCTATTGAATGATAAAGCCAGGATTAGGTCGTACAAGACTTATGACTCACTTCAAATTCAAGCGGGGGGCCTCAGAACCTTCCATTTCTTCCTAGAGATTGCAGAAATTTTTTGGATAAAAAGCGACGTCAATTACTTGTTGAAGGAGATGCTGAGGCGATGCATAACTATTTCATGAAGATGAAAGCTGACAATTCTGATTTCTTTTTTGCCATGGATTTGGATGATGAGGCTCGACTAGTAAATGTATTCTAGGCTGATGCAATGAGTAGAGCAGCTTGTAAAGAGTTTGGGGATGTTGTGACGTTTGACACAACATACTTGGTAAATAAGTATGACATGCCTTTTGCTCCATTTGTAGGTGTTAATCATCATGGTCAGTCGATATTATTGGGATGTGGACTCATCTCTCATGTAGACACAAAGTCATTCTCCTGGTTATTTAGGACTTGGATGACATGCATGTGGGGTTGTACTCCCAAAGCAACTATTACCGATCAATGTATGGCCATGAAGAATGCTATAGAAGAAGTATTCCCTCACACTCGACACCGGTGGTGCATATGGCATATTTTGAAAAAGGTGCCAGAAAAATTGGGAAACTGCGAGGAGCGTAAATCAATTTCACCTTCTTTGCACAATGTAGTTTATGATTCACTGACAATAGAGAAATTTGAGGTTGCTTGGGACATGTTCATCAAAAAGTACGCACTTCAAAATAATGAATGGTTACATGGGTTGTATTTAGAGAGGAATCGATGGGTGCCGGCTTTTGTGAAGGATGTGTTTTGGGCGGGAATGTCATCCACACAAAGAAGTGAGAGTATGAATTCATATTTTGATGGTTACATCAACTCGAAGACGACTTTGAAACAATTTGTAGAGCAATATGAGAATGCATTGGCTAAAAATGTGGAAAATGAAAACTATGAAGATATGAAAGATTTGCACTCTTACATCCCGTGCATAACTGCAGCTCAGTTGGAGAAACAATTCCAAAGTGCTTATACGCGTGCAAAGTTTAAAGAGTTTAAAGACGAAATTGTGGGAAAACTTAATTGTTCTTTGTATGAAAGAAAAGTAGGTGATGTTTGGTCAGAATATGAGATAGAAGAAGACATCAAATTTGGAGAAGGGGAAGAGGAAAGGACAAAACATGTGTCATTTAAGGTTGAGTTTAATGGTGAGACCAATGAAGCAAATTGTAATTGTCGATTATTTGAGTTTAGAGGAATGGTGTGTCGACATCAACTTATGGTGTTCCATGAAAGGAGAGTTCAAAGAATACCTGAGAAGTATGTCTTGAGAAGATGGAGCAAAAATCTGAAAAGGGCTCACACTAAAGTTCGAATCAACTACGATAACTCGTCCTCGACAATTGAAGCATGTCGGCATGACAACATGTGCAATCTCTTTAACGAGGTTGCCAATTTGGCGGAAGATTCTCAAGAGAAGTATGAAAAGGTCATGGGACGGCTACAGGAGCTAAAAGGAGAGCTGCTTGAATCTTCGATTGTTTGTGAAAGTAATATGGTTTCTGATACTCCAAATGATTCCTTTTCATTTGAAGATATAGTTCTACCTTCCAAAGAGAACATGACCATCCTAGACCCGAAATCTGTTCGTCGAAAAGGGAGACCTCCATCAAAAAGAAAGCAAGGTGGTGTTGAAAAAATTTGTAAGAAGAAAAGAGAACAAAAAAATAAGACATTGTCTAACGAAAAAGCGAAGGTATAAGTTTATTTTTTAACTTGCCCTTGCTTACTTGTTAATATGGACATATGCATATCTTGGATAAATGCTTATTAGCTATATTGTTTTACTAATTTCATAAGGTCCAGGAGAATGCAGTAAGCAATGAATTTGGGACACAAGAAAGTGTTGTAAATGTAAATGTAAGAAACTTTTTTTAATTGCTAAGTTCGTTCCTTCTATAATCAATGTATTATGTTTCATGTTATATTTAATTTTTGGCAGAGTATCCCAGGCTACATGGGGCAATTTATGTGGCCAAACATGATGCCCCAGAATTTGCAACCAAATATGACACAAGCCGGAAGCATCCTCCCATTTTCTCCAACTTTATGCCCAACTGGAACAAGTGGAACAGGTTTCAACCAATTTTTGGGCAACTTCCCAACTTCACAAAGCAACATGCCAAGTTTATTCAATAGTCAAGTTTGGAGAGGACAATCAATTACGGGAACTCAAGTTTGGAGAGGACAATCAAACTTTTTTGAAAGTCAAGAGCAGGGTTGGGGAGGAGGACAACAAAGTTTTTTGGATTTGTTGAATGGAAGAGATAATGTGAACAATAGAAAACAAGGTGATGATCGTCTCCTGTTGGTAGTCTGAATGATCCTGAGATTATGTTGCTCATCTCCTTTTTTTAGTTTCTTTTTCATTCTTGAGTGCAATTGTTTGTCCATGCTTACCATCTCATAAGTTGAAGAAAGGAGTGAAGCCATTTAAATTTTGTTTGGTTTTGTTGTTTTTTTTCGTGCAGGAAGTTGAAGAAATGAGTGGAAAGCCAACCTGGCACCTTTTTGTTATTGGAGACAGGGATGATGAAGTGTTTTTTGTGGATATGCTATAAAGGTTTTTTCTTGATCAAGTATATGGTTTGTAATGGCCTTCTTTTGTTGAAATTATGGTGTATATTGGTTTGAATAGCTATTTTTTGCCAAAATGGTTACTAGCCTGCTATTCATTTCAAACTTTCTGGTGTTGTTGGCCAATGGGTATATCAAGCTCTTCATCAATCATGCACAGATGGGTATTTGGTTCTTTGTATTCCGATCTAACCTTAATCCGTTATTGCACCGATGAAAATAAAAGAATGAATGAAGTCTGGAACATGCCTAATGCATAACATGACAAATCAATTTTTATGGAAGAGAAGAGCTATCTGCCAGCCAAATGGATAACTTGCTTGGGACATGAAAAATAAATAGTTATTTCTTGCCAAAAATTCATTAGCACCAAAGTTCTGAATATCGTTTCGGACAGGGTACCGATTTTCTTACTGGTATGGTACGTACCGGTACCGGTCAGGTACCGGGTACCGTTTCGGATTTACCGCAACTATAATATATATCATAATTATACATAATTATAATTCAAATTTTTTTTTCATACCATGCAATTCATCATAAAATACATGTATTAAGACAACAAAATCTACGTAATTAACTTAAATTCATTATTTTCCTTACAAATCCAAAAAAAGAAAAGAAAAGAAAAACACTCTAGCATTGAATTTTACGTTGATGTGCAGCTGCACACCTCCTGCTCCTGCTATACAGCTACCTCCTGCTCCTGCTATACAGCTGTAAGTATTACTTTACCCACTCCGTCACTGCACCACAAAACCAAAAACTTTGGCAGGAACCGACTAAAGGGTGAAGAGGCATGAAGAAGACAGAGAAGTTCATCGGAATGTCTCTAAAAGACTAGATCTGAACAGAAATCGATTCCAGAAATACTTTTCGTCTTCCCTCTGTTCTCCATAACTTCGTGTCTTCTTCCCCTTCTTTCTGTTTTTCTTTTATTTCTCCTATTTTCTCTTTGGCATGTAACGCCGGGACTCGCCAGTTAAGGCCGGAACTCGCCGGAATCTGATGAAATTACAAACGGCCCAACTTTGCAAAATACCGGCCGAAATTTTCGGTAACGACATCTCGGCCGAGATTTGCCGAATTTTCCGGTACAGACCAGTAATCGCCGGTATTGGCACCGGAACGGTATCAGACGGTCAACTTACCGGAATTTCACAAATCCGGGACGGGACGGTACGGGATCCATAACACTGATTAGCACACGACACAAATACGAATTACTTGTGAAATCTAGTCCACAAGCAACTTTGCATTCTATTCCATTCCATTCATCAAACAATAGCAAAAATACAAACTATGCCATTCCAATATCTCAACTGACAGATTCAATTTCTCAGAAAAATGCAAACATGTTTCATTATTAAAGTAATCAACATGAGTCTTACAATTGTAGCCACTAACATTTCATTATTCCAATTCCACAACCAATTACAGTAAGCAAAGGGGCATACCCCAGCAAACATGAAACAAAGCAACAAAAGAAACCAACTCACTCCCACAAAGGGAGGCTACAATAGACTCAAGACTCCTTATACCAGTCCTAACCCAGAATATGAAACATAAAGAGGCCACACAATACAAAACCAATGCATTTCAACCAAAAAAGAAGCCGTTACAGCTCCACAAAAGGGCTCAATTCCGCTGGTACAAATTAATTGAGGAAGACTTCGAATTTAAGAATCTCCAAGGGCTCTCTATGGGTCGGAGTCGTAAAAACTGCACTGGATTGCCATGCCCAAATCTCACCCGATTGAAATCCTCATTCCAAGGGAACCATTTTCAAGTTAGTTATTCACCCATTTTGAAGTCCCATATGCTAGCAACTGAACATCATCATGGCACCTACAAAATAGAATTTTAGCTTCTCATGATAGAATTTAGCACACTACTACAATAATGCTTAATGATCACACTTATTACCCGTAATCTTTTGATTTTTATCACGGTTACAAAACCGTGGTCTATCGGGCCGTTATTAAAAGTCCTACTTTTAATCATGGTTATAAACAGTGATACAAGCTAATTAAAAATTGTGCTTCATAGGTAAGAAACGTGATTGTTTCCAATTAAAAATCTCAGTATTATAAAAAAAAACGTGATCATTTTAAATGAATTAATCACAGTTTTTAGTCAAACTGTGATAGTTTTAATATATAAAAGAATCATAGTTTTTACTCAAACCGTGATCATATCTTCTTTACTGTGATCATTTTCAATCAAATAAGCACAGTTTCTACTAAAACCGTGATCTTATTATCTATAACATTCCAGTTTTTCCAGATCCCGTGGTTGTTAATGGACTTAAATATCTCGCTTTATTGAGAAACTGTGGTGAACTTGTTTATTTTCTTAAATTAGATACTTTCCAGCTCTGAACCTAAAATTTGTTCCCCATTGCTAACTGTACAAGTGCATCATACTGCAATGGTATGGCAAATACATTTACTAATTGAAAAAGCCAATATGTGAACTTATAATATATTAATCTGAAAGCGTTTTACACACAAATAAGAGAATCAAACATGTTACATGGTCCGGGTATTGAGCCAAAAAAATAAAGCCTAGCTAGATCAATGTTCAAGCAAAAACGAATGACAAATAAGCTAACTAGCCTCTCAAGTTCGTCTACCATTTGCAACAACGACAAATGAGTTTTCCTCAAGACTCATACTATAGTCCATAGTCTCCATACCAAATCTGAATATTGGCAGTCGTCTGCAAGCAGGAAAATTACAAACACATCAATAATTTACCCAAAAAAAGGATAAATTATGTCACATATAGCATAGAACAAGATACATACATACATACAATGACCTCTAGCCTTGTAGTTGCAAAGTTGTGACCAACCCATCTCTTCTACCACCTGCAACATATCATTATGCAGGTCACAAGCAATATATATTACAATCCTCCCACCGTAAAAAAAAACATAATTCAACTTCAATTCAAATAGCCGCACTAAAGTTGAGTTTTGGGAGACTGAAACAGAGCCACGTAAGTTTTTCTTTAGTTTCACCATCTTGCTTTTTACACAGACACCCTAAGCATATTGGGTGCTGAAAAACATCACAGGATAAATTAACGAATCTAAAATATTACTAAATAACACTTAAATAAAGTAGCGCCATAAGGTCGGTTATCTGGTTAGTTGTCAGCCATGTGTCGCATTATAAATATGCAAATAGAGATTAACATGAATAGCTCTATAACAAACATAATATAAGTTGAGTTTGTTAACAAAGCCAATTTCGAAGAACTTAATTGCACCTTTCGTCGATGCAATAGGGGGGATTCCAGTGCCATTGCCATTGCCACTCACGATCACTCTATGGATAAGAGGCCATTTTTACTTCCTTTTTGTTTTTTCAAGAAACAACAATTGAAGCTTTAATTTAACTTGTGAAATATAGCACATAAAAACTGGGAAGAGAAAGTAGAAACAACAAAATTGGAACTACCAAGTGCCGGTGTGGGACTTAAGACTCCTATAGATTGCAATTCTTATACTAATTAATACCAAAACTCGTTTGGTACTTTTATCGAACACCTAATGTGCAGAATCATCCGTGATTGTAAAAAACACATAACAATCTGTCAATATCCACATAATCACAATCCAAAAGACCAAGAGCATGCTTACCGTGAAAAATAAGCACGACTTCGGTGCGAATGGAGGAAGCGCCATCAACATTCGAATATCTTTCCTGGAAATCAGCACTAAACTAAATAGCCCGTCATTGATTAGATAACCGAGACAAAGTCCCAAAACACTCACCGTAGGTTGAAAGTACAAAACAAGAACAAGAGCAAGGAGGGAAAGTTCGAAAAGAGAAATCGAATCTGGGCGAAACACTAACCCCAGAGGATGATTCTTCTAATCAAAATCACCTCAACAGATGGTTGTGGGCGAGGGATCCCCTTCTCATCGAAAGGGTGGTGGTGATCGCGGATGTTGCAACAGGAAGCAAGCGATGAAACATGCTGCAGGATACGAAGGTTAACGAAGATGACAAGACGCGACAGTGAAGAGAAAGAGGGCGCCGACCTCACCGGGATGGAGAAGGAGAGGAGAAAGCGCTGAAACAGTTGGGTTTTCCTTTAGTTGCTCAAACGAGGCCGGGGTTATAGCCTATAGGATTGGGTGAATTGGCGGCAAAATGCGCGCCAAACTTTTTAATTTTTTTAGGAGTGTTTTGGAAATCTTGTAGGTCCTCTCCTCACCTAAATAATTTATCACGGTTGTTAATAAAACATGGTTAAAATAAATAAAAGAAAATTTTATCACACTTTTAGATAAACGTGATTAAAATAAGTAAACACATTTAATCACGTTTTAAAAAAAATGTGGTTAAATCAAACAAGAAAGATAGATTTTATCACGGTAGTAACAAAACGTGGTTAAAATAGACTCATGTTATCACGCTTGTAGGAAAGTGTGGTTAATATAGACACATTTCTATCATGGTTGTAACGAAGCGTGATTAAATAGACACATTTTTATCACACTTGCAGGAAAATGTGGTTAAATTAAGCACTTATAATCACGGTTCTATTAAAACTGTTATAATAAATGTTAATTACCACGGTTTTATTAGCAAAGTGACATTAAAAATTCACCTCACATTTCTTTATCACGTTTTCATCAAAACTGTGATCTTTCTAACTTTCTTAGTGTGTTCTTTATCCATTATTCTAGTAGTGGCAAATGTTCTGGGATGTGCTCTGATCAAAATTTTTTTGCAGGGACATGCTTGAATTTAGTTTGCAATACAATGGCATAGTTGACACAAAAACAGAAGTAGAAATAGAAGTTAGTACAAGCAACAATCCTTCTATTTATCCATCCATATGATGCATCCCCTGGAGAAGTAACTCAAAAGCTTTGTTGATATCTTGGAAGCTGATTTCTTGTGTCACAAATCCCTCCAAATTAAGCTCCTGTAACATGTCAATAATTTGTCTCATCTAACAAAGAAATATCAAGATCGAGGATTAAAATAACACTGAGACTGTTGAGCCAGACAAGTCACAGGTTGGATAGCTCTAGATACAGATGGAGAATCATAGTCCATATTCAACTTGAAACCCTAATTTACCCAATCAAATTGACCACAAAAATCCAAAATTTCCCCAATTTTGAAACCCTAATTTTTGGGAGAGAGAGAGAGAGACCTTTGGCGGTGAGAGTGCCGGAGGTGGAGCTGCTGACGTGGTTGGAGGTGGTGATGGGACTCAGCGTTGGTGGTAGTTGGCGGCGGCGGTGGTGATGGTGGCTGTCCTCTCTCTCTTCTCGAACAGAACGTGATGTGAATTTTGGGTGAGGGAAGGCGTTTTGTTTTGGTTTTGCCCGTTTGGCCATTTTTCTTTTTTCCTTTTTTTTTTAAGGTGGGGACCACACTTGCGGTAAGGGTGCGGGAAAATCCTTCGGTCAGAGTATCACTACTGCTGGACAAACACTCCTTAGGTCCCATTCCAGAACTCTCAATAAGTACTTATTTTTTAATAAGATAATTTTAAGTTCAAAAATCACGTATTTACGCAAATAATTTTTCAATCAATATGAATCTCAAGTATTTGATAGATCTCATCAAGATTTTTTATAAGGTGTAAAATAATAATAATAATAATTTTTTATTTACATTACTTTTTAGTTTGAAAATGTGAAATAAACTGCTTATTTTTTAAAAAGATTTCTGGAACGGGACCTTAGTCTCCTATAATATTCTTAGGAAACGGTTTCAAAATCCTTGTTGGTTTCCTTTTTATGTTTTAGTAGGAAGTATGCTTTATGTTTTGGAGTAACTCACAATCATTATGACTCTGGGCAAACACTCCATAGTATCCTACAATCTATCTAATAAAATATAAGGGCGTGGATACTACACAAATACAAGTTGAAAGAATAGTTGAGATTCATTTGATCCAAGGACTGATGTATAGTTTTCAACTTTTTTAAGAAAACACCTACACTCTTAGAAATATATTACAAAAATGTCATCAGTTCTTTTTACTTACTGCTCGGCTTCTGACGTTGAAAGAAAAAAATATATATTACAGAAATGCCCGTGCCTACAGCACTACCGAAATACGCAATGCGTAATGCTGTAAAACGCGGATAAGCACTAATACTCTTATAATACTCCTAGTAAACGGTTTCAGAATCCTTGTTGGTTTCCTTTTTATGTTTTAGGGAGTATGCCTTTTGCTTTGGAGTAACTCGCAATCATTAGGACTCTGGACAAAGACTCCATAGTCTCCTATAATTTACCTAATAAAATAAAATGGTGCGGAGACCATACAAACGTAAGTTAAAAAAAGTACTGAGATTCATTTGATCCAAAGGTTGATGTGTACTCTCTAACTCTCTTAAGAAAACACTCACACTCTTACAAATATATTACAAAAATGTCATCGATTCTTTTTACCTACTGCTCGACTTCTGACTTTGGAATAAAATATATATATATATTACAAAAATGCCGGGCCTACGGTATTACCGAAGTACGTAATAACGTAATACCGTAGGCACGGATAAATACTAGTACTCGTATAATACTCATAGTAAATGGTTTCAGAATCCTTGTTGGTTTCCTTTTTATGTTTTAGGGAGTATACTTTTTGCTTTGGAGAAACTCGCAATCATTATGACTCTGGACAAAACACTCCCTAGTCTCCTATGACAAACACTCCCTAGTCTACTCGTAAACGGTTTCAGAATCCTTGTTCGTTTCTTTTTTAAGAAAATTATTCAACTCAAAAAATATTCATTATTTTTATTTTTAATTATTATATTTTACTCATTATTTTTATCTCTAATTATTATTCTTATTTTTCTCTCTATCTATCTTTACTTATTGCTTCTATTTTCAATCATTATTCTCTCTATTTATAATTTCAAAAAAATTCTCAAAAATTCATCCAAATACAACATTAATGAACATTGAGGTTCATGTTCAAAAAAAAAAAAGAGAATGGATTAAAAAGCAGTTGTACGTGGCGGATGGTTTTGATAGAAAGGATAATAATTTGTGTTATATGGGTCGTAATTGCACACTTGTTTTTTTTGTAATCCCGAGTCTCTTTTGCGACATGTTGGCCCACTACTGAATAATTCTTATGTTTTAGGGAGTATGCTTTTTGTTTTGGGAGTAACTAACAATGACTCTAGACAAACACTCCCTAGTCTCCTATAATACTCTTATAATATTCCTAGTAAAAAGTTTCCGATTCCTTGTTCGTTTCCTTTTTGAAAATTCGTTTGCTTGGTCGTTTCCTTTTTGAAAATTTGTTTGCTTAGTCCAATTGGTGAGTCACTATTTCTCTTTTGTAGAAGGGTTCTGGGTTCGAGTCCAACGAGTCCAACAGGGACAGGCCCTTTAGGGGCCAGGCCTATGGATAGCTTCTGGTTTCTCCGTACTAACTCTAACACCCTCACTAATTCCCGCTGATATATATCGTTGTGACAAAAAAAAAATCATTATTTTTCACTCATTATCTCAATCTTTATTCATTATTCTCATTTCTCTCTCTATTTATCTTCACTCATTACTTCTACTTTCAATTATTACTCTCATTCTCTCTCTACTTATAATTCCAAAAAAAATTTTAAAAACTCATCCAAACACGGTATTGATGACTTGAACACTGAGATTCATGTTCAAACAATAAAAAAAAGAACGGATCAAAAAGCAGTTGTTCGTGGCAGATAAAACAAAGTTGCGGTGGGCCAAATGTTTTTTATAATACGCCTTAGTGTCATTTGAGATGATAAAGAAAAGAGAAGAACTTGTATATATAGCCCACACCCATAGAATTAAGACTTCGTAAATTTTGCCAATATATTCTTCTAGCCTTCTCGGTGTTTGGAATGAAAACCATGCGCCCATTGAGAAAAACCTTGGCACAGTTCTTTCAGGGACAACCTCCGCCTCCGACTCCAACTCCTCCAAATTCCCCCATCGAGCCCCAAAACCAGCCTCCTGACTTGGCACTACCAATTCAACAACCATTACCGCTACCAAATACTCTGCTGCTTGAGCCCCCAAACCAGCCCCCTGACTTGGTACTAGTACCAATTGAACCACCGTTACCGCTACCAAATGCTCAGCAGCAGAACAACCTCGATTTTCCGACACTAGTCGTAGCCTTCTGCTTGACAGGCGCAATTGAGATCGCCGCCCAATCACTCCAAAAACACACCGTTCACCCCCTATACTTCCACTCCCTCTGCCTAATGGTTGTGCTTGCATTTGCCTCTATCTTCGTGGCTAAATACATAGCCCCGAAGCAACCCTATGCAGCCCGCGTACTCGACAATCTTGGAGTATTCTTTGGGGTTACGGCTTTCTTCTTCGCTGTTACCATAACTTTTCCCCTATGCCTTAGGGTCATCTCGTGGATCATCTATGCGCTTTCCTTGCTAGCTATTCTCATTTGCAATGGCCCTCAAGCTCTCTTCGGGTTTCCCCTCTAATTAATTAATGCGTATTTCTGGAACTGTGGATTGTGATTCAGGAGGGTGCTCTTTTTTTTTCCTCTGGGAAAGTCTATTCCCGTCTCTATCCTATTTGCTTCCTCCCTCGAATCAATTCCAGAACTTTTGTCCCACTGTGAACAAGTCTCTCAAACAAACAAATCCGCCGAAGAAGACAAAGCTTCACCTAAATTGACTAGTTTATTTCAACATAGAAGTTCTGGTATTTTGACTTGTGGTCTTATATTACTTGTTTGGTAGAAGGGGTTTGATAGTGCCCATGAACTCTATCCATGAATGGAAGTGAAATCTGTGATTCTTTCATGGATGGTTTTCATGGACTCTTATCATGGCCTTGGTAAAACCTGTTATCCTTGTCTTGATGTCGTGGATAGAGAGAGAAGAATTTTAGTTGATTATCCTTGTCTTCTTGTTGTGGATAGGTCTCAAGAATTAGTCGAGACATGCGTAAGTTGGCCCGAGCACTTGAGTCATGAGAAAAAATGAACTTATGTGAGACTGACATGCACCTAAATATGTTACTCCATAAGATTGGTTGCAAGTATGAAAGTATTAAGACTTTCCCTTTTACTCCTATCGAAATTCTAGTAAGGCTGTTCAAGGCACATATCTCACTATTGCTAATATTCTAGTAGAATTGTTACACCGTGTTTGGGAGCTTCTTTTTAACATTTTGAGCGTTTTGGATGTTGGTATATATTACAATGAATCTTCCCGGAATCTATTCCCAAAACTAACCGATAGAGCAATAACACAAACATGGCGAACTCTAATTTGTTGGGGCCCAGAGCGAAATTTCAGTATTTAGATCACTATATATCTTCTTAATCTTTATTCAAGTATCTTCAAATCATGAACCCGAATTTGCTCCTATCCCACATAAAATGTGAAAAGAATGAGCATGCTCTTCCACCTGTATGGAATGGGGAACAAGTTTGTCTTTTCGTTTATGTCTAAAAATTGAAAAGCAATACATACTAATAAAGATTGGGCCCTTTGCTTTGTTGGGCTCTAATAAAATAATTACGCTCAATACATGCCCCACCAAAATATGGGGCTCTTATTTGAGCTTGGGTACGGGCCCGAAGCGGGCGCTTCCTCATCCTCCCTTAGAGCCGGTTCCAAACATGAAAATCAACCCCATGTGTCCCATATGAGCGTTCTACATTCTCCAATCACATAGAGGGAACACCAATGCGTCATCAAGGAAGATTTCCACAACGAGCTGCCAAGCATTTTCCGAAGCAACAATGTCGTAGCCAAAGGAGATCATTTGGTTGGTACGTGCCACTTATCTCATTGAAATAGGTGACGAGCTTACCAAAAGAGCATGTCGTTTTTGGTTTTTTTTTTTTTCCCGAGCATTCCCCACAAAACGTGAAAGCACGAGCAATTGAAGGCAAAAGGCTGAGGATGGGCTCCTTTCTTCCTAAAAGGAAGAGAAAAACCGTAATACCTTTGAAACGCCACGCTGTTTTAACACGTGCCTTTGGGAGTCAAATTGCCCCTACTACTGGTCGGCAAACGGGTGGTGAGCAACTTGGGCATGCCAAGACAGGCTAGACAAGATGCCTTCTTGTTGCTTGTCGCCTATTTCAGCAGGATAGGCGTCGAGCAGGACATGAAAGCACGAGTATTTGAGGCCAAATAGCCAAAGAAATCTAGTTTCCGCCTAATAGAGTCACTTGGAGCTCTCGATTCCATGGCAAGACAATCTAGTTTCTGCCCAATAGAGTCACTTGGAGCTCTTGATTCCATGGCGCAGCTCAACAGAGCATCCGCACCGTCCTACCCATTTAAAGTTTGAGAATAAGTCGGGGGCGCAACACAAAATATGTGGATATGTGTGCAGTTAGCATAGCTCTTGAAACTAAAGGGAAGAAGCGGAAAGAAAGAAATATGTTTGGAACCCATGGAAAGGAAGGGAAAATAAAAGAGAAGGAAAATGAGAGGGAAAATTTTTTATTCATTACATTTGAAATTCTTATTTTCTTCACTCTTTCTCTTCCAACTAAATAATGGAAGGTAAATTTTTTTTCTTCTTTTCATTTCTTTTCTTTGGGTTCCAAACAAAACCTAAAAGAAAATCGCAGGACAACATCAAGATCCGATGCGGGCCCTTTTTAACAGTTGCCGCACTTATATACTCCAGTAGGTTTCTAGGAAGGCATCCGCAAGAGCTAAAAGCATACTCCGGAACGAGAATAAATTTTTTACACCGTCGGTGTAAACATTTGTTTCTTCCAAATCAATTGCATTGCGACACGTGTTAAAATAGTGGTCTCAATTAATAAAATATGGCGACGTGACGTAATGCAATTGATTTGAAAAAAAGAAATGTTTACACCGTGGGTGTAAAGAATTTATTCTCCTCCGCAAAACATCAACTAGTTGAAAGATTTCTTGCTAGCTAAAAGAGACGGCCGTGTTTGGGGTGGGGTGACGTTAATGGCGACGTAATTTTTCATGAAAAGTTTCACCGACTTACCCCCTCTCTCTCCTTTTACCGGCTTGGCATATTCAAGCCGTTCAGTACATTTTTTGAAGGTTCGGATTGAAACCCTCTATTTACTCTCACTCCAAAACTTTCTCTCTTCTATTTCTTTCTCCAAATCTGAACCATCCAAAAATACAATGAACAGCTCGAATGTGCCGAACAGACACCACGTGATACCCACTTGACACTGAAAAAAATTTCCTCCACAAGCGAGAGTCTACGTTACATTCTCACGTCACGTGCTATTAAGACTTGCGTAGCGGTGGCAAACGGGCGAGTTCGGGCGGATTGAAATGGGTTGCGGGTCAAATATGGACGGATTGAATACGGGTAAAAAGTAGGCGGATTAAAATAGGTCGGATCAAATATGAGTCTAGTCAACCCCAACCCCCCCCCCCCTTCCCCTCTTTTTTTTTTTTTTTTCCCCTTTCCGCTCCTTTTCTATTTGGCAACTTTCCCTTTCATCCTTCTTGCCATGGAACTTATAACTTTTGGACTTGAGACTCTTCTCTCCCTCGTCTCACGTCAGCACTTTCTCTCTTCAAATTTTCTACTTGCACTGCATCCAAAAAAAAAGAGGGCCCCTGCATTAAAAAGGTTTCAAAAATTGGGTACGTGGTTCCGGAATACAATACAAAACCCAGTTCAAAATAGAAACCCCAAATACACCACCTCATGGTCCTCTGTTTCTTTCCATTTTTATTTTTCTGATTTGAAATGGAAAACGAAAACGTCCACATCTATTTCGGGCTTGTTCGGCTAATAAGTCAAATGATTTATTTTTTTTGTTCTTATTCAAAAAAAAATTACATATTTTAGTTTTTTGTCAACTTTTTTGTAGATTATTGTTTCGTCACGGTGAGAAGAATCTAAAAAATACGAAAAAATTAGCTTATTGACTTATTTTTGTCTTTATTCAAAAAATTTAGATTTCGATAGTAATTTTTTACTTTTTAGATTTCTCCAATCATGAAAAAGCAATAATGGACAAAAAGTTGACGAAAAACTAACAAATATAAAAAAAAATTGAATAATAACAAAAAATAAATCATTTGGCTTATTAGGCCGAACAAGTGAAAGTATGATCTCCGTCTTGACCATTCTCCTTCCTTTTTCTTCTTATCCTTTTTCTTTTATCAAATTTGAAAAAGGGTGTGGAATTAATGTGGTCTTTTAATGGATGAGAAAAGGTTTGAAAAATGAAATGGATAAATAAATAGGAATAGAAAAAAGGTGCTGTGGCACACGATCCTGATAAAAGCTAGAGAGAGAGAGAAGAGGAGAGGGACGAGTGACTGTCTTTACTCCATATATCAATTGGCAATTTTGTAATTAGCTTGACCTTTTCTTCCGCGTTTTGTGTTTCCTTTCGTGTTTTTACGCTTTATAATAGGCTGTGGGTCTTTTAGCTGAATCCAGATTCAACCATTTTTAACTCATCTAAATCCACATATTAAAATGGGTTTATATGGATTTAACCATATAAACCTATTATAAAATATGGACGGGTTGGATAGATAGCAAAAAGAAAAATGACGGCCCAGGACGTGTTTTGATAATTAATACCTACCAAGGACATGCTGAGAACATTTGTTAATGAAAAAAATGTCCTCGATAGATATTAATTATCAAAACACATCATTGACCGTCATTTTTCCATATAAAAAATATGGCATGAAATTGCCATCTCTAGGCCTACATGTTATTGAGGCCTATTTTGTCAGCCCTTGTTTATTTAGGCCTATTTGGTGAGCAATAATTTTCTAACCATATACACTTACACAAACTCTCTCACATCAAATACTAGCGAATGCCCGTGCCTGAAGGCACGACGCAACACATTTTGAAGACAACTAAAGCTACAGGTCGAACAATGAGCAAATGGTGGACAAAAAATGGGTAGGAACAAAGTAAAATATATGCTGTATATGTGCATGTCAAATTGGGGTGCAAAAAATATTCAAGCAAGTTAAAAATATCCCAAATCCATAAATCACCCAACACGCGTAATAAAACCGAATATATATTTGTAAAACTCAACCTAACAAATAAAAATTCCTCATGAAATTCCCAATCTATTAACAAAGCTCTTATCATGACGATCCCATTGTTCGTTTGCCAGTCCTCGATATTTCTACATAAATAAGATAAAGAATTATTAAATTCATCACAGAATATGGATTGGTTTATGTATAATCTAAGTATGACAATGAAGAAAAAAGGACAACTTATGCCCCCTATAATCTTTGTAATCGTTTATTACCTTTGGAAAGGTGCCAACACTCTTATGACCAATCAACTTTCAAAACGAAAGTCACCACAAAGGCACCATGGTCAAGACTCCCAGTTGTTGGAGCTGGAATAATTAACACATATGAGCTCCCATAATATTTAGAAATATAGTCTTTGAGCATTTGCACCCTTATTATCCTGGCAAAACAATAATCAAATAAAGGTACTGCAATATTATTTTAATTTTATACAATGTAATTTATACAATAAGCAAATAAAGGTAGTGCATGTTCGGGCCTGAAAGCACGGCTCGAATGATCAACACACGTAAATAAGTTTTGGACTCGCGATTTTATTTTTTCCTCAAATTTAGATCGTCGCACAAATCATGGAGTGAAAACTTTCAATGAATCATCACAATTTCCGTAATGTAGTTTCTCAATACAGTATTGAAAATTCAAATGAGATTTGGAGGGTTTTGATATTGCCCGTGCCTGAAGGTACGACAAAACATGTGTTGAAACAAAAATTGAATTGCCCTTTTTACCAATGAACACAAAATCTCCCATAAGACATGTTTCGTCGCGCCTTCAGGCTGTGTCTCAAATAAACTTCAAACAGGGTCCATTTATTTGAATTATGTACATAAAGGACTACTCTTGCCTTTCCAAAAAAAAAAGAAGGACTACTCTTCTCTACTAATAACCACGTTCTTCATTTAACCTGACTTCTCATCAAAAAACACAACTTGAATCGCAGCCAAATAAGCAGCAATGCTGTAGCTGTAGTAGAGTGAATCTAATATTCAAAGCTGACAAATATCCAGACATGTAAATGTAGAAAACAACAAATAATGCTACCTGAAGTTTATGTTTGAATGGTTCTTCGAAACTGGCCATTATGGGGGAACAAAAATATCACTGTCGGCTAAAAAGTCTTCCGTTAAAAAAAACCCCTTTATATTACCAAGTCTTACTGCCTGCCAATCACCACCACGAACACCAACATGTCTTTTTACCAAGTCTCAAATATTGCAAGAATTGGAAAGAAAAAGAAGTTTGGTATCAATCGACACTTATTAATGTCAAAATATATGATTAAGTAGCTTAAAAACTTAATCTAAGTGAAGCCATCTAAAAAAAGAAACTGACAACACACATTAGTACATTCTCGATACCGAGATTATCTCTATAATTATGTTAGAATCCATTATCTTCTTCGGTTTACCCTTCCAAAAAAATAGAGAAAGGACGATTATATTCAAAAAATGACAGTGGGATATTGTCTTGTTTCTTAGGCCAAGCTTTCCTTAAACAAATAAACCTCCATGATAAAAGAACGCCACCTTTTTCTCTCATTGCCATTAACTACTGGAAAAGAAATAGTGCTTTATGTAATTCTCCAGGGTTTTCCCATAGCAAAGTGAATGAACATACTTGCAACAAAGAAAATAAAGCTCTCATCCTGCATTCAACTATCTGATCCAACGTTTGGGCAATACGTCCTTTAGAAAGCATGTTGAGAAACCACTTTACTGAGGCTAGTGATTCATTGCAATTTTTTCCATTTCCTCTTTCGTTATAAAGTTTTACTATTTCAACAATTTTGTTCCTAGGATCATGATAGACACCGTGAACATGGTAATAGCACCGTAAAAGCTAATACACAGAAGTTGTTCTTCGAACTACTCAGTTGTCTTTTGGCAAGAATTAATGATTTGTATGCTAATTAGTGATCGCCTAATCTGGTTTACTTAATGACAAATAAAAAAGAGGCTTAGTTTCACAAAACAAAGGCTTCGACCTACCTCGTGAACATGGATAGCATGGTGAACATCAATTGAGAAAGAATTATAAATAAAAAAAATGGTTAGAAGATATAGATAGTCGAACACATGAATTAATAGCACACGCGTGAGAGTCAAGCCCCAAAACAAAGGCTTCCTGAGTTCCATGGCAGTCTCGTGACTACAATTGCACCATAACTGAGAGTTGCCAAAGTGCACTATGTCTTGTCATAAAGAAAACCAAACCCATCCAACAGTGCATTCTTAATTGGTTTACTAAGAAACATATATACATTTGCAGATTTGAACGATCATTCATTGCACAGGTTATCATGCTACCAGTTGAAACAAATGCAAGAAATACATAAATTGCATTACGGGTACTAATTAGGTTTGCAAGAAACTCCACAATTATATGGAGACCTACCTCGGGAACATGTACGGCATGGTGGTCTCACCCATCGGCTCTAATATTCCCGTCTCGGAGAGGTTGAATCTTTACGTATAAAGTCAACAATTGAAAAAGAATTACATTAAAAAAAATATGGATAGAAAATGTAGATAATCAAACATGATTTTGATTAATAAGAGTCTTACACTTGTATTTATCGGCGAGTGTTGTTCCAATCGCCTTTCAGTGGTTTGCTTAAAAATACGTTCTCGTTCTCGTCGGGCACGTTGCACTAGTGTACCTTTTGATATATCTTTACCAGATTGTTCCCAAAATACATGTATAAACAAATTTGAGAAATTAGAATGTCGTTTAGCTTATTAACTATAAAGAAAGAAGAGAGAAGATACGTCAAAGGGTGATACCCGTGAATCTTTTTCTCCATTGCTAACACATGTTGGCTTTCCTTTGCTGGTCATTGCCTAATGCAAAAAGACAACAAAAAAAAATCACAAACCAAGATTGGAAAGAAAATATTGAAATAGTGGCTCCTTATACTATTGATATGGGGCAGACCACCGCCTTGCGACGGCAAAAATAAAGTCACTTAAGTCTCTGACAAATGGAGTACTAAAAGGCAATGGTGCACTCTGTTGGTGTGAACCGATGGAATAGAAAAGCTTCAATTGGCTTGGCGTAGACGAATGGCAACAACTTAATTGGTCTCGTAATGTACTGAAGCATTATTTCTTTGAAAATTGAGGAGCTCAAGGAACACTATGCCATTCAACTGACCCACGTTGCAGAAGGCATAGTAGTTGAAGCTAATGAATTATGACAGAGCAATTCTATTTGTATGAGGCATTTTTACAAACACCTAGGATGCATTAAAATAAGGAACTTCCGGTTTGCCCGAAGACTACCGTCTGAACATACCGATTACAAATTGGGTACACGCAATGCATGTGCAGGGCGTGAATCAAAGAACTGGAAAAATCTATATACAACGTACGGGGCACGAAAACAATACAATCAGATTATACAACGTACAGGGCATGAATCAACATTGCACAAAAAAATATATAGGTATAATCAGCCATGCTAACCCGTAACAATTCGTTTCCAAATGGGTAGCTGCATGTGTTTTCGTTTCCAAATTGACTTTTGCAATTCGTTTCCAAATAGCATTACAGGGCACGAAAACAATGTTGGGTCGTTAGGGATTGGCCAACCTGCGTGATGGGAGGAGGCGGAGGAAGGCCGTATTCGGAGAGAGAGAGGGTCTGGAAATCAAATCGTATTATCGTATTCGCAGAGAGAGAGAGAGAGAGAGAGAGAGAGAGCGTGAGAGGGAGAGGGGCCTGGAAATGAAAATCGGATTTCCAAAATAGAAGAGGAATGTGTGATTAAAAAATGGTCAAAAAAAGTTATCAATTTACGGACATGCCATTTTGTAGAATGGAGGGTAGAGATTTATGCAGGAGGAAGAGATAAATCTGGAGCGTTGGTTGTCTTTTGGATTCAAACACAGCTCTGTTTTATTATATAGATGTGGCACACCCACACTTAATGTGTGTAATATGTGTGGATCAGTATTTGATGTGAGAGTTTGTGTATAATTGTGGGAAAAATGACGGTTCAGAAAGTATTTTGATAATTAATACCCGTGAAGGATAAACTAAGAACATTTGTTAATATTAAAAATATCCTTAACAGATATTAATTATCAAAACACGTCATTGATCGATATTTTTCCATAATTGTGTATGGCAATAGCCTAGTTTGTTTTGTTGGAGGCGCCCGCTTTATTTGTTTAGGACTATTTTGTTTGGAGGAATGCTACATACACTACATACTTTCACTACATCATCCACTACATTCTTTATGAGACTCATTTCGGGTCCAACAAAAAATACAGAAAAATATTCATAAATTTTAAAATAATATTTTAGGGGGCCCCGTAAAAAATCAGCTCTAACGGGTATCGATAAATATTATTTCTGGGTTCGTATGTTCGAAACTGCGCAGTTGAGCATTTTCACTCTTATAAATTTAGAAATAATACTTACCGTTACCGGTTAAAGCTGATTTTTTGCAGGGCCCCCTGAAATATTATTTTAAAATTTATGGATATTTTTCTGCATTTTTTGTTGGACCCGAAATGAGTCTCATAAAAAATATAGTGGATGATGTAGTGAAAGTATGTAGTGTATGTAGCATTGGTCGTTTGGAGAAAGGATCCCACTTTATTCAAGAAAACACTGCTCTCGCTTGTGGGTAGTACCGTAGTTTCTAGGATCTAAAGCAATGTGTACGGGTTTGGATAGAAAGGATAATATCAGAACTAAGCCCCCGTTTCCACCAAGTTTTTTGAAAAAAATCTAGGTCTTTTTGTCATCTCGTTTAAACTAATTAACAAATTTTGAAATTTTTAACTTCTTGTTCACACAAATTAAAATTTTTTGTTTCAATAATTTTTTCACTCTTAAACTCATCAACAACTTAATCAATACCGAAAACAAAATATCTACAACTTTGTCAACAAACAACTTCTTCCAATATGCTTTGATCCGTCCAGTTTTGAGTCATTTGAAGGCACTTTCCGAGCCCACAACATTGATAGAAACCGTTTACTTTTTAGAGCTCGCAGTGAATATTAATCATGCCGAAAATCACATCGATCCGATACCATTTGATAAAATTTCAAAATGAAATTTATTTTCATTTGAAAAACTTCATATAATTGTGTTATATGAGTCATAATCGCACACTTGTGTTTTTTTTTTGCAAACCCGAGTCTCTTTTACGACATGTTGGCCGACTACGGGATCTCATAAGAAGAAACCACCCCCGAGTGGGCATGTTGGGGGCGGGGTGACGTAATGACAACACCCAATTATATATCTCCATTGAGCAAGAGAGTTTTCCGTCGGAAATTTCGCCAATATATCTTTCTCGCTTGTTTAGAATGGAAACCATGCTCCTATTGAGAAAAACATTGGCAAAGTTCTTGCAGAGACAGCCTCCGACTCCAACTCCAACTCCTCCGCATTCCCCTATCGAGCCCCCAAACCAGCTCCCTGACTTGGCACTACCAATTCAACAATCATTATTAACGACTCCAATCATTAGTGTGAGACTTTAAAATGGATCGCAGGCATTGTGGTTTTCGATGTTGATCTGCATTTTTTATTTTTTATTTTTTATTTTTTATAGGGGGGGGGGGGGGGGGTGGTGGGTGGGGGTTGTGTGCAACTTGCAGCGTGTGAATGAGTCGCCAAACGACCGGAGTCTTTCAGCTGATTTGTATGCAGCGAGAAATTTTTGGGTGCTGAGCAGATACTACGTGACCCATTTATGCCAACGGAGTACCACATGTGTGGTATCCACCCGGCACCCAAAAACTTCTCCCCTCTTGTGCCAATGACTTTGTAAAAGTGTTTGGTTAAATAGAGTTGAAAGTGATTGCGCAAAAGTATGGAAGTGATTGGGCAAAAGGATTTTGGTTGAAAGTGATAGGAGAAACAGAGGAGCAAGAATTTTCCGCTTAGAGGGGCAAGAAGTGTTGAAAGTGAGGGGGGAAATTGAGGAGCAAGAATTTTGGGAAATTGAGGAGCAAGAATTTTCCGCTTAGAGGGGCAAGAAGTGTTGAAAGTGATAGGGGAAATTGAGGAGCAAGAATTTGAGGAGCAAGAATTTTCCGCTTAGAGGGGCAAGAAGTGTTGAAAGTGATAGGGGAAATTGAGGAGCAAGAATTTTCCGCTTAGAGGGGCAAGAAGTGTTGAAAGTGATAGGGGAAATTTAGGGGCAAGAAGTGTTGAAAGTGATAGGAGGGGCACTGGAAATGTTGAAAGTGATTGGGGAAACAGCCGCTTAGAGGAGCAACAAGTGTTCAAAGTGATTGGGAAACAGAGGAGCAAGAAGTCTAGATGTCTGACGTCATATACCTGTATATATAGCCCATAGAAACAGCAATAGATGTCAAAAATTTCGCCAATATATCCTTCTTGGTGTTTGGAATGGAAACCATGCCCCCTTTGAAAAAACCATTGCCGCAATTCTTGCAGAGACTGGCGCAATTCTTGCAGAGACAGCCTCCCACTCCAACTCTTCCAAATTCTCCCATGGAGCCCCAAACCAGCCCCCTCATGACTTGGCACTACCAATTCAACAACCATTACCGCTACCAAATGCTCTGCTGCTTGAGCCCCAAAACGAGCCCTCTGACTTGGTACTACCAATTCAACAACCAAATGGTCAGCAGCAACAGCACCAGGACAACCTCGATTTTCCGAAACTAGTCGTAGCCTTTTGCTTGGCGTGCGCAACTGAGATCGCCGCCCAATCACTCCAAAAACACACCATTCACCCCCTATACTTTCACTCCCTCTACTTAATGGTTGTGCTTGCATTTGCCTCCATCTTCGTAGCTAAATACATAGCCCCGAAGCAACCCTATGCAGCCCACATGCTCAACAATCTTGGAGTACTCTTCGGGGTTACGGCTTTCTTCTTCGCTGTTACCATATCATTTCCCCTTTGCCTCAGGATCATCTCATGGATCATCTATGTGATTTCCTTGCTAGCTATTCTCATCTGCAATCCCCCTCGAGCTCTCTCCCCCCTCTAATGCTTTTTTCTCGGAAACGCGGTGGATTGTGATTCCGAAGTGTGTATTTTTCTCTATCCTATTTGCTTCCTCCCTTGAATCCCTTCCAAAACTTTTGTCCCACTGTGAACAAGTCTCTCATGCAAACAAACATATCTGCCTATCGAAGAAGACAAAGCTTCGCTTAAATTGACTAGTTTATTTCAACATAGAATTTCTGGTTTTTTGACTTGCCGTATTATATTACTCCATGTTTGGTACTCCACCTTTTATAGTACATGTATGCCTATTTGATGTACAGTCATAAATAGTTAAAATTGAGCATTCACCGTTCTTGTTTCCTTCTATTTTTTTACTCCTTAACTTACAGTTGCAAATTAGTACTTGTTTTACCTCTTTGTTTGGACATTCCAATGTTTCTAACTATAATGATAGAGAGAGAAAGAGGAAGGGCAAGAAAAGGTTCTAGTCCTCTCGTTTGTTTCTACTAACTGTGGACAAAGAGTGAAAGGCAAAGAAAAGGTTGGAATATTTGGAGGGGGAGGGGAGAGAGAAAATAATTTTACTTGATTATCTTGTCTTGCTGTTGTGGATATCAGGATATGTTCCCAAAATTCGGGTAAGTTGGCCGGACACTTGGAGTTATCAGAAAAATGAACTTATTTGAGAGTGGCATGCACATAAATATGTTACTCCATAAGAATGAAAGTATTAATAGACTTTTCCTTTTACTTTTCCTTTTACTCCTGTCAAAATTCTAATAAGGTTCTTTATGGCACGTATCTCGCTATTGTTAATATTTTACTAGTGAAACTATTACGTAGTGTTTGGGAGCTTCTTTTTTACATTTTGAGCGTTCGGATGTTAATATTAGAATGAATATTCTCGGAATCTATTTCCAAACCTAACGGCTAGAGCAATAACACGAACATGGCTAGCTCTAATTTGTTGGGGGCCAAGGAAAAATACAAATTTGAGGTACTTCATACACTTTCCGTTCAAATAAAAAAAACATCTTTCGTTCAAAAAATTAGAGCTAAATTAACCTTAAAAAGCTACAAATACAAAACTCCAAAACTTATTCATTCTAACAAGTGGGATATTTTTTTTTTTCCCCCTTTTTCCTTGGTTAGTCTCCACCCGTGATAGTACCCCTGTTTGTTATGTATGATTTGATACGTTAATCCAAAGGGGACCGATGAAATTGATACCGATGGGATACCGACAGGCATGCAGGGTCCATTTCGGGTCTTGCACCTAAAATTTGAATGAAAAAATAGAAGATTGGATCAAGCTCCTACACATATCGGATTGAGTTGATTTTTCTCCGCCTACTCATTTTTTTTAAACTAAAAATTATTGAACGGCTTGGATTATCCATGCGGGATCCAGAGTGGGTCCCGCGTACCCGTCGGTACCCCATCGATTTGAATTGCATCGATCGGCGATTTGAATTTCATCGATCGGGCTCAATTTGATATATCCATTCTTATAGTACCCAATTTAAGGCGAAATTTTAGTATGTAGATCACTATTATATCTTCTTTATCTACTGTATATTTTATTCGATGATTCAAGTTTCTTCAAATCATGAACCCTAATTTGCTCCTATCCAACATGAAATGCGGGAAAAAAACCGAGCATGCTCTTCCACCTGTATGGAATGGGCAACAAGTTTGCGTCTTCGTTTATGTCCAAAAATTGAAATGCAATACATACTAACAAGAATTGGGCCATTTTGCTTTGTTGGGATCTAGTAATAAAAATAATTACGCTCAATACATAATAAAAATAATTACGCTCAATACATGTTCCGCCAAAATTTGGGCCTCTTTTTCGAGTTTGGGTTGGGGCCCGAAGCAGGCGCCTCCTTATCCTCTCCTAGAGCCGGTTCGAACACGAAAATCAACTTCATATGTCTCATGTGAGTGTCCCACGTTCTCCAACCATATAAGGAAAAGACAAAATCATCCTCACCATTTGTCTTTCCCTTATCCCTCATGCATATATATATTCCCCCTATATAGTGAGTTTGATGTTTAGTTTTTCTTATTTTAATTTTCAATTTATCAAAAATACTCTTGTATTTTGCTTGGTACTATAATATAGAGATAGATGGAATGTGATAGTAATTTCTTTGGCTAAATTTTCGGACTTGCGATTAAATGGGACTTTATATTTAGGTGAAGCAACTTGAGTATACAATTTTTAAATAAAAAACTTTAACAAAAGTGTTATAGGCCAAACAAATTTTCCTAAAAGGATTAGATGCATTTATAACGAATGCTATTAACCAATCCTAGGCGACGGTAAAAAGGTCAACAACATATATCAAAATCTATTCTTGAAACCTCCATAAATTTCTACTGGTAATTTTCTTTTTAAGTTATGAACGTATGTATGTTGACCCCTCCTCCCTGTTATTTCGGTATGATTTTATCATACAAGAATTATAATTGACAATCCGAAATTCGTACTCTCAAAAAAATACATACTTCCAAACGCCCCCTTAATAATTTTTCTTCTTCCATACTGTATTAATTTTTCTTTTCCTCTCCTTCTTCGACTCTCCTCAATTATTTTCCCTCCATGTTTCTCCAACTTCCAAACAAAACCTAGGCTATTTGGGTCATTTCAATGGCGAAAATTTATCCATCTCCTCAACCACAAAATTCTGCAGGACCCGAGCATAAGTATATGGATTCCCAGTGTAATGTGTTCTGGAAAGGAGAAATTTTCTAGTGTCGGGTGGGTACTAGAAAATCTGAAATTAGCCGTCCAAAAGTGTATTGGACGGTCCAGATTAAAACATTCTCTCTTCTCTTTCTCTCTGAAAATCCGAGCCAGCGTAAAGCACGGTGTTCCAGGAACACTGAATAATCTATCTTCAATGGCACATCGATAACTGAAATACTAGTATAAAAAAACAGAATTATGACTGGTGGGAAAACGAAAAGAAAGCTGCCAAACAGACAGACAGAGAGGCAGACGGGAGCGATGATGAGGAAGATTTCTTCTTCCCCAAATGATCCAATTCCAGCTCCTAATACTCCTCTAACCCCAACAAACGGGAATCCACTTTCTTCACCCAAACCCCTCCAACCACACCACCACCCCATCCACCAACCTTAACCACAATTACTATTCTTATGCCGCACATCTGAACCCTCCTCAACCGCTCCTATTCTCTCTCTCTCTCTGTCGCAATCCGAGCATTTCGAGGTAACCCATTTCCGATTCAAACATATTTATGTATGTATCTTTTGTCGATATTGACGTATTGTTAGGGGATTGCTAAAACCGCCTCTTTCTCTAGCTCTGTGTGGACATGTGGTGGTTTGGCGATCTTGGAAATAGTATTGATCTCAGGTTTTTTCCATTTTTGTGAGAAATTGTTTCTGGGTTTTGAAATTAGTTTAGTCATGGTTTTAGTATCAATACCAGGTTTGTTCCCATTTTGAGAGAGATTTTCTTTCTGGGTTTTGAGATGTGTTTGGTCATAGTTTCTGTAGGAAAGATCTTCAACGATTATGAATTTGTCTTTTTGTTGGGGGAATTTACTTCTGGGTTTTGAAATGAAATTGGTTTGTTTTAGTTCCGGGAAAGATTTTCAAATTAGTAGTATGAATCTCCGGTTTTTCTTTTTTGGGAAGAATTTTTTTCTGGGGTTTGAAATATATTGTAATGGTTTGATTCAGGAAATCTATGGTCTCTTTATACCATTTTTATGATTTTTCTTAATGTTCTTTTACATGCCCTTATTGGTCTTGTTGGATAAGCGTGTAAGATTTATTGTTTGCTTGTAACAAGCAGTATACTCCTATTGGGCGATGTATGATTTGCCGTTTTTGACTCCCATCGCACCCACACCTTCTATTAAACCGGAGTAGAATTTTTCTTAATGTAGTTCATTATTATGCAAATATGAAACTGATGAGACTTTGGATATAGTTTTGTTGCGTATGTGGCTAAAGATTTGCCCTGTGTAAGACATTCTTTAGCAGCATTGGGGTTTGAAGCCCATTATTCTGTTGTTTTATTTTTCTGAATGTCCTTGATCAGGTTTTGTTTTCCAGTTGAATTTTTTGAGTTTTGTGTCTTGCAATGGCTAATTTGTTGGAATTATGCTATCAGGAATATGTTTGGGGGGAGTGATAACAGGAATCCCTTGCTTCCTGTTTTCCTTGAGCAAGAGGGCTTCCAATATGGTGGTAATGCATTGCCTCAGCTGCAGTTATTTGGAGATGGTGAGTTTTCCAACCGACTAAAAACCGGATTGTTTGTAGGATTTTACTGGGATCTTAATGTGTTAAATTGTCACTATATTTAACTCAGTGAATAGGTCTAATGCGCTTGCCATGCGTGCCACTAGCTAGTGAAACATAGTTATCGTACCCTTGTTAAGGCATTTTATTAGGCTGGGGCGCATTGTGACATACACAATTTGCATTAAGGGGCTTTATATTATTGGTTTTTGCTTACAAGCCTCTCTATTTCTTTCATAATAACTTGTCTTAGAGCTTTGTGGCTTGCCTCTCATAGGTAGCTGTGCTGGACCTCTAAATCAGGAGGAATATGAACCCCACAGTCCATGTTTGTCTCGTCATTTTTTAAGTCATTAATTCCTCTTGCAAGTTAACTAGTTATGATTTGTGAGTTTTGATGTAGAATTGCAACTTGGCTTATAATTACGAGTCTTGCGATGACGTGATTATAGCAATGTGGTCAAGATTCATTGCTATACGAATATGAGTAAGTCAAAACCCCATGTTTCTAGAACAGTTTAAGATTGGATAACTTAGTATATCACGTTGTCTGTGTATCTTGTTCTATACAAGTAGTTGAGGATGGTTATGAGAACGGAAAAGAACCTCATCCCCGTAAGATATTAGGGATAGTAGAAGCACTTGCTGCTTTCAATATAGACTTTCCCGAATTTTTTGCAACCTATATTTGATTACTTAGATTCCCACCTAGATTCCCCCCGTTCCTTTCTTCCTTCACTGATTCCATTGGTCATTTCTGCATTTTTCTTGATCGTGAAGAGTTTTATCGATGGGGCTCATACATTTTATCTCAAAAGCATTTTCATTTTTGCTTTTGCAATTATCCTGCAGTCCCAGTTGCTTGTGGTGTTGATCCCTTGAACTACATGGGCAATAAGCATGCAACAGCCACAAACCGACCTATTAAAAGAGGCAGAGAAACAGAACCTGCTTCTGGACCGCAAAAGTTTCAGATATCCACAAGCAATAATTTTTTCCAATATGAAACTGGCCTTTCTGGAAGAATTTTGAACCAAAATCCTGTTTCAACGGGGCTGAGACTTTCATATGAGGACGACGAACGCAATTCTTCGGTGACTTCCGCCAGCGAAGGCATGAAAGCTTTCCTTCCTGGTATCGTTTCCCTCAGTGATAATCTCAAAATTGAGATTGATCGGCAAGGAGAAGAAATGGATCATTATATCAGACTTCAGGTAAACTGTTTTCAAACACTTGTGTCATCTTGTTACATATCCACCACGACTACCATTCTATTTCACCTGGGAGTGTACTGTCTTGATTTTAATTACTGAGGACTATGTTTCATGTCCATATCCTTCTGCAAGTGATTATGTACATTTATAACTTCCCCAAAACTCAATTGATGGTAGTTGTTATTGTATGGTTGGATTTGTTTCTCATTTCTAACTGGGTCATATTTCGGAGGGACATTTCTTGTCACCATTAAACTAGAGTTTGGACCTTCTGGTATGCACTTTAATCATTGCCTGGAAGCCATTTCTGAGTTAGGAAATGAATACAGAAAGCTTCAGAAATATTTTGTTCTTGGAACAGTAATAAGAAGAGTGCATTAGACTGGCTTGTAGTTGCTTGTGTTAGAAACTTAGAAGAAAGAGGTAGCACAGTTTTGCTCCAAAAGTCAGTCCAGTGATTGCGCAACCCTCTGAAATGTTCTTTTCCTTGTGCCTCGTGTTTTGCAAAGTAAATCCGGTCCTAAGCTCTACTCTCTTGTTTCATAAAGTTTGGTTAAGAATGAACAAATTTCTCTATGGTAATAGTTTTGATCGTATAACGGAGAGTTGATTTTAAACAACAGATTGGTGCGTGGGTTTTCTAGTTTTTCCATTCGACAATTGTTTTGAATGTGAAACTTTATATGCTTTATTTGTATGAAAGTGGTACTTTTACAGTGTTAGTGTCTTTGTCGAACAGGAAGCAAACATTATGAAGGGTATAAGAGAGTTGAAGCAGAAACAGACGGTTTCTTTACTAAATGCCTTAGATAAAGAACTTGGCAAAAAGTTACACGAGAAACAACTCGAAATAGACGACATGAACCGCAAGAACAAAGAACTAACGGAGAGAATAAAGCAATTCTCCATGGAAACCAATGCCTGGCAATGCCGAGCCAAATATAGCGAGTCTGTAGTCAACGCCCTGAAGAGCAATATCCAGCAGGTCGTTGCGCAAGGTGGGGTCCCAGCAAGGGAAGGATGGGGGGACAGCGAGGTTGATGGTGCTGCTTCTTACAGTGGCAAGAATTTCGGAAACCAGCAACAGCAGCTGAAGTGTAGGGCTTGCAAGGGTAAAGAAGTCCGTTTCTTGTTGATGCCTTGTAGACATCTATGTCTTTGTGAGGATTGCGAAGGGGTTGTTGATGTTTGCCCCGTATGTCAGGGCATGAAGACTGCAAGTGTACAAGTACTCATGCCCTGAACGGCATACAGATACACACGCACGTTTTTCTGTATTTTGAAAAGTGAACACTTGCAATCTTCATTAACTGTGCATTTTCCCCCCAGTGGATGGAAGTATATGGTGTGCAATGAGAAATTAACGGAATAAGTGTGGTGGTTGTCTCTTTTTAGCTTTGCCTTGACGGCTTAATTTTCTGGCTTTGTGATCTGAAGTGTGTAATTGCTGGAGAAGTTATCCGGGCTCATTTGGTTTGGCGTCCAACTGGCTTATTTGCTTGAAATCCGGTTGAATGTTACTCGTACCCTTACGTCACATAATTCTTCAATATGGCTTACGCTCGCGCTCTCAATTCTCGCACAAATTTTAGTTGTTTTGGAGGTTTTTTAGAGATGCTTTTACGCTCGCACTCCTGCATTCGCACCTACCCGCGCTTTATGTGCCTTAGCTCATACCTCTGTCTATATGCTAGAATATTTACATGTTCAAAACAAGTAGTTCTCCTACTGTCATATCTTCCTCTCAAACAAACGATAACCACAAAAACTCCAGCAGTCCTAGTCGGCCCCTCTAGATGGGGCGGCAAGTCGATCGTTGTCCCCAGGTCCAACATCGGGGAACACAAAGCTGGGGTCCTCGTCCTCGTCCGCATTCAAATTGAAGAAGTTAAAAGTACAACCCTGGAAAGTACGAGAGATTTTTATCACAAAGACGAAATCAAAAGGTGAGGACTTCCTTACCCAAACAAAAAAGGTGAGGACTTAGGGAAAGAAAGCACAAGGAAAATCACATACCCCCGGATACCGACACTCCGAAGAGGGTCCGGCCTGCCCCGCCCTCTCATGACACCCCCGGTAATAATCCCTCTCCGCAAGAACCTGCCTGTACAGGTCCCCAGACACCATATCCGGGTTTCCACCAAACAGCTGGAAGTACCTAGCCTGCTCGACACCGACCGATCATCCCCCGACCACCCGAGCAAGAGAAGTAAACCTGCCTATCGAGACTCCTTTAAACCAAAATCCATATAATCCCCGGGCCTCAAAAGTCTATCTGCACTCTCAGGTTGAGGGATTGACCTACTGTCACGCTGGCCAAATGTAACCCTCGGAGTATCAACTGGAATCGCAAAATTGCCCATCAACTGCCGCCAGCATTGCTCTCCCATGTATAGCTCCCAGGAGTTATAAAAAAAGGGACGCCGGGACCTTGACAGAACTAACTCTGCCCTCAAATTACGCGCTTCAACAAGATTTTCATAAGGCAACCAGTCGATATGATCCGCCTCAATCACCTCGAGTTGGGTCCGCAATGTCACGAAGTCTGACAGGTCGGATTCGCAAGCTCTAGGCCTGATCCAACGCAGAGCTCAAGGAAACGTGTCGATCCCTCTCTCAACCCTTGGACGGGCAACGTCCATATGCTCGAAAGACCACCACAAAAGGAAAGGCCAAAACCCCAGCTGAGAAGGAGAAGGGCCGCTGACCCGACGTCACATAGCCTGAAGGAAGGTACCAAAAGTGAACGAGCCCCAATCAATAACACTCCCGTCAGGGAAAATCCACTAGGCTCACATAATCAATGGAAAATCAAGAGCCGTTGTAGCACAAAAGCAGGAAACTTGGAGGTACAGGAGCAACCTCCTACGTGGCTGGTCCCGAACCACCCCAAAACACTCCTCCCGAAAAAGCCCGTCCTCTCCTCTCAGGGCAGAAGCAGAAAACCTGTGTTCTCTAATTACATTGCTGCTTATACCCAGAACCCTCGTCACATCTGCAGTAGTGACAGAACTCGGAAGACACCTCACAGGATCTCCCCCAAACCTAATGCCCATTACCGCTGCCCAATCCAAAGGCGTCACACCCAACTCACAATCCCCAAATGAAAAGTGTTGGTTTCACTAAACCAACGCTCAGCCAATGCTTGAACCAAAGAGTGTCTAGATCGAAAAGGAGAAATCCTTAAAAAATCTTTAAACCCATGATCATCAAGAAAAATCCGCAAGCTCTCACGTGCAGTCTGACAAGCAGTAACAGCTAAGAACCAAGCACCCCTGTATGGCAGAGGAGGAGGAACCTTTTGAGCCCGCAAGTACACGGATGGGTGGGAGGATAGGTTTCTAAGAATAGGAGTATCCTGCACAGACCTCTGAATATCGGCCAAATTCTCTACAGTGAAAGAACCCCTATGACTCTTACCATCGCCAGAAGAGGAAAACTGCTCATAATAGCCAGATCCTGCCTCAGCGGCCTCGTCCTCAGACTCAGCCATTTCCCCCTCAAAAAAGGGCCCCTCATGCGCTGGCTGCACACGGGAGCGCTTAGATCGGGAAGGACCCGCAGCAGCCTCCTTGCCCCGATGATGAGAAGCCATCCTGAAATTGAAACAGTTCAAATCAACAAAAAGGCTCAGAAACTCCGTAGAAAGTAAAAGAAGCAGCAAAGAAAGCAGGATAAATATGTCACGATCTACAACGCCAAAAAAAATTCACAGCAACAAGATTTATCCCTAGATCTTTCAAGTCCCAAAATTTTCGGAATTCTAATTCTTAATGTCTTCACGCATTCTGGGCAATACTCTGTTAATTCAGGTCACATGGCCTCTTTGGAGTTGCAACGGCAAGGTTTAGCGCAGGGCAGAGACGAAGAGAGCTCCATTCATGCAGATGTTACGAAAATGGGTTGGAAGGATATTTGGCAGCTTCACATCCCTAGGAAAATTCAACATTTTCTTTTCTAAATTTTAAATGTTCAAAACCGGAATAAAATTACCAAATTGTCTATTCAAGTTCGGAATCGAATTTTCAAATTTCCAATTTTTCAAAATTATATCTCCGAAACGGAATCAAATTTCAAAATTTTCTAACTTCAAATTCAAGATCGTAACCCATTTTCTAAAATTCAAATTTTCAAAGTTATGTCTAAATCTCATTTTCAAATGATCAAAATTGGAATCCGATTCCCGAATTGTCAATCGAAGTAAAATTATCGAGTTTTCAGATTTTATCTCTTGATTTTTTTTCTAAAATTCGAAATCGAATTTCCAAAAATCTAAGCCTTATCTCCGGTCTCCAACCCCTGAAGAGAACGTTGTGATGTTCGGCCTCACTCTAAGAGTTCTGAACAAAACCCTAACTTCTTTATGCATTTTCCAAATAAATAAATAAAAGAAAGAAAAAAAACTTCCCTACACACCACCTTATCAAAATCCCTAACTCTCCGCACCCGTTCTTCTCAAAAAACTCTCAACGTATCCCTTTTCAAAATCCCTAAAAACAAGCCATAAAAAATGTCTCAACAAATTCTCAACTAACAATAATTGGGACTGCATAACGGCTACAACAAGGTCGTTTCCCCGTACAAAAGACAACAGTTTATTTTTTCAAAAATGCTACAGGTACCGAAATTGGGGGACCGAAAATCGGACCGACGGCCGCCGGCGGGCCGTCTCCGGCCACCGGACGGCCGATCCGAGCCGTCCAAAAATTCTAAAAAAAAAACCGAGGGGCCCCACGCGGGAATCAACGTCATCCGAGGTGTGTAGGGTGCTTGATCGGAGCACCCCTTTTCGTGTGTATATGTAAATACCTGTAGCAACACTCTTATTTTTTTTAAGTCAGAATGATAGTTAGATACCATGTATGCATTTGCCGTTCAAAAAACAATAGTTTCGAGGGTAGTGATAATGCCAAAACCGTTTTTGTTTGTGTCAAAATTCCAATGCATAAAAGTCTTATACATTGTACGTAGTACAAGCCTTTTATGCATTAGAGTTTTAACACCAACAAAAACAGTTTTGACACTAACAAAAATAGTTTTGACATTATCAATTCTCTAGTTTCTATTGTGAGCCATTAGCAAGCCGGTATGGAGTGTCCAGCCAGCTTACACACCTCGACTATTTTCCTCTCCGTCAGGTCAAATGCAGTCCATCCATTCCGGGAGATTCACTAAAAATTACTTTCTTACGGTCAAAAAATCGAACCTTGGTCAATTGTGTGGAAAGCAAACCCACCGATCTACCAAACTTAACCCTTAGAGCCTTTTTTTTTTTTTTTTCTTTTTTCAGCTGGTAGATAGGCACTATGTACACCGATGCGCATTCGAGAGGGGTTCAAAGTTCAAATCTCGCTCAACCAACAAAACTTCAACTAAAACAATAACCAAAGACATGCATTTTAGTAATTTTTAACCAAACAACGAACCCGCAATCAAACCCCACGAAAATGTCTCAGAAGCGCACCTTTGAACGAGATTTGAGCGCGCGCACGGAGGCAGAGCAAGGAGGAACCGGATGAGTCGCACGCGAAATCCACCATAGACCCCGCAGCAGAGTAGGCGAAGTGGGAGATTTTCGCAGCTCAAGAACTGGGTAACGTTTTCTGCCGTTTCGAAGAAGAAGAGGAGATAACGACGGGAATTTGAAAAGGGAACTTGGGTGTCGCAGCTATGCATGGGACAACGGGGGAGTCCACCGGTGGCGAAGGCTGTTTGGATGTTTTCAGAGGCGCACCGGTAACTGAAAACAAGAATTATGACTGGTGGGAACCACTTCCGGATCCAATAATCTTGAACTTTTCTATTGTATAAAATAAAATAAAATACCCCTCACTACACGTGTAAATTGTAATGCGATCGATCCGATCGTCCATCTCGATAATAAACGGTTTGAATTTTGATTCGAACAGTCAAATGCTTGGATTTGTAGAGTTTGAATTAAATCCGAATCGTTCATTCGAGATGAATGGTCGGATCGACTAATAAATATGATCAGTTTATTTGGAAATCATGTCGTGCTGTCGAGAAACCCTTCCTAATGAAGTTTGTTGTCTCATCTTCCCTCTACTGTGGAGGCGAAAGTTCAAGTCCTACGGGGGCGAATTTGGAGTTCAGTGCTATGGACAGCCTCTAAACTCTCTATTGACTAATATACTAACACCCCACTAACCCCCACTGATGTACACAATATTGGCAAAAAAAAACTCACTACAGTCTACAAGGGTTGTAGAACGACGGATCCGGCCGACCATTTTGGTGTAGATGACTCGAATTTAATCCAAATTCTTATTGATCCGAAGCATCCATTGTTCAGACTAAAATCCGAACTGTCTATTCATCCATTGTTACATGATCGGAACTATATTGACTTTCGATTTTGTTGTTAGCGTAATTAATCCCATCAATATCTTATCCTAGGATTTTCTATTGCATGCACGTGGGGCATTATTTGTACTCAGGAAATTAGTCCTTAACCAACAATCAATTTGAGAGGCTCTAGTGTCAACTTTGTTGGGATTTTGCTTCTCGTTATAATGTCATCGTGCTTTGTGTCCCTTTAATCTTTGTATTTGTACTATTTATTCAAAAATTAATAAATTTTATTTTTTGTTAATCAATTTAAAAAAATGAAAGTTACCCTGCATTCGTGTCCAGGTGATGCAATAACATAGACCCAATAACATATCAAGGCTTTAACAATACTCCCAAGAGCTTTTTTGCTTCTTTTTTTTATAATCAAATGTTCAGAATAATTTACGCACACCTAAATTAATTAAAAATTACTAACGGATTCCACCCACTGCATAGCGGCCACCTCCCTCTATCCTGCCTCCCGTACCTAATTTATTTTCTTAATGATGCAAAAATGAAAAAGAAAAAAGAAGGTTTTTTCTTTTTTTGATTCTCAAGGAAAAGGAGAAATATGTTTGACGTGAGCTTGCTGCCTACAATAGTTGGAGGTTATATCCGGTCGTTATCTTAAGGATTCCGAAAATTAATCGAAATGCACGCAAGCTAATCCGGACATCCAGCTATAAAAAAAAATAAAAAAATGTAGTTGTGAGTTAGCCCACCAACCTTTTTTGGTGTTTGGTTATTGGTAATGGGTCCCACTAATCATCCCTCCATGTAATTCCCTACCCCAACTCCCACCCAGTAGGAACTGACCTACTGGTATTTTTTTCTTGCTGTTTGGTATGAAAATTATGGCCCCAAATTTGGACCCTCGACTACCAAACTTGCCCCTGGCCCAAAAAGTAAAACAAAATATAGAAACTGGTGAATCCACTGGCCCCTGTATGTTTCCATGACCATACCATAGTCCATGTAGTTTCAATGCCTTCAATTTAAAACCTTATGTCCATCTATTGTTCGAATGCTCCCTTTCCACTTATCTTTCTCTGTATCATTCCAATTTTATCGGATGTTCCTGAAGGGGCCCCTTTCCGTTTATGTTTGGCTGCATGTTCTCACCTCTCTTGTGTTCATATTGGTCCTAATCCATGGTCTCAAAGAGTCAAAAGGTCTCTTGGTAGTTCTAGTTTCAATGCAAAAGTTCTCTTGCTGTAGTATACTTCATCAGTCATTGAGCAAATTAGATTTGATGTGAGGGTTAAGGCCTTTCAAGGAACATCAAGACTTCTGATTTGTTATCTCTACTAGTCAAAAAATTGACAAGTTCCTCATTGTATTTCTCTAAGCAGCGTGTAGTTCCTTTTATCTACTATAGATAGTTCTTACTTTGATTTGTTTTGTTGTAATTCTGGAGAATTCCCTTTTGGCATTAGTTCTTAATTTCTAATTAAGTTCTCAAGTATTGAAAATATCTTGTAACATTTTTTGCATTTTTATGTAGTTTAGAAAAATCATTAATATAGCAATAACGCAAAACATAAAAGTATATAAGCAAAGAAAAACTAGATTAAACAAAAAAAAAAAACCCACACCTTCTAATCAAGTTTTGAAATGCAACATAAGGAAACAAAAGGAAAAACAATAGAACTTACCATAGTGAAATCCTGCTCATGTGCAACCATAACTTTAGTTTTGATAATGTGCAGTTCACGAGGCATTTAAATCTGCAACGTCCACTAAACGCAATAGCCTCTCCACTTTTAATTGGAATCCGTCATTGAGGCTACTTGGATGATAAAATGTTTGATGATCGAGGGAGAAAGTATGGCTAGTATTTTTTTCATTCACTCCACTTATTTAAACTAGTGTACATACATTGCTTTCTTCATACAACTCATTTAAAATGTGTATTCTTTGCATATGAATTTTTTTTTCCTCCTTAACAGCAAATGACCAAGGATCTACATTTAACAGATGGAAATAAAAGGTTCAAATCAATGAAATCGAAATTGAATCCATCAAACTGGAACCTCATCAAAACTATATGGACCGACAATGTAATTTACCAAATCCAGGTCACGACACTACCTACCTACACTAGTGGACCCTCTCCCGAATTCCCGAGAAAACAAAAAGCGTTTGAATCCTCTCGTCCCTTTTTGATTGTTTGATGATACCGACTTTAAAACATGAGTTAACAAAAAAAATATATATATATATATTTCAAACCACATTTCTCTTGAGAGAGATAAAATGTTGTTGATAAAATAAATGAATGTTATAACTATTTCACATGATATTCCATCATCTTAATTTTTAGAGTAATTATTATCTCAACTCTCAGGCAGATTTTAGCCGTCGATGATTTTGATCATACAAACAAGTTCAGAACACAATTCCCAACTCTTGAAAAAAAAAAAAGCAGATTAAACTAGTCTGTTAGTCCTTCAACCGGACCCTAGGGTCCATTCATTTGCCAAAAAAGAAAACAACGTGTTAAAAATTTTAATTATTTGTTTTATACGGGTTTAGTTAGTAAAAAAAAAAATTCCCATTTAAATTAGCTTTTCCCCGCAAACAAAACAAAACAAATTTTGCACGAATATTTTCGTCGCAATTAAACCTAACCTACTACATTAAAAGCAGTACTTTCAACCATTTTTTAATTTTCTTATATCAAACGACCGCATAAAGAGAAATAATCGTACTTTTTGCCTATCAAAATACTCCACTTCATTAGTTCACTTTTAAAAAAAATTCAGCACTAATTTTTTGACAAGTGAACGAGAAAAGAATACAATAGTAGCATCAATAGATTCAATACAAAAATGAGATTAAAGTTTTTACATCGTCGATGTAATCATTCATTTCTTTTAAATCAATTATATTGCGCTACATCGTCAAAATAATAGTCCCAATATTTGAATATAATGACTTAACTCAATATAATTGATTTGAAATAAATAAATATTTACATCGACCGACAATGTAAAAAATTTGAATCTCTACAAAAATCCCAAGAATATCCCTCTTTTGCTTTCCAAATCCCTCTGGTCCACACTGTATACTCTCCCCACCCCCGCCCACCTAGCTCTCCAGCGGAGTCCCCAACGCTCCCCTCTCTCTCTCTCTCTTCTCTCTCTCTCTCTCTCTGGATCTCAACCATGCAGGGCGCAGCATTCTCCTTCTCCCCCTCCCTCTCTCTCCGCAAAGCTCGAATCGCCTCCGCCCCCACCGCCTCCACACCTAGATTCAGCCCCTTACCAACCCCCTCCCCTTCCCGATCCCTCCATTTCGCACCCAACTCTTCCCTCCGCCGATCGCCGTCGGTTTGTTATTCTTCGCCGAGGTTCAATGGCTGGATTTCGACCCCGCCGGTCGTGCCCGCCGAGCGCGAATCTGGTGCGGTCGAGGTTAGGGCGGCGGAGAGCACCGCCGGGGAGACTGAGAAGACGAGTAGTTTGATGAGCACGTTGCAGCTGGGGTCTCTGTTCGGGCTTTGGTACCTGTTCAATATATACTTCAACATCTACAACAAGCAGGTAAACCTTTTACTACAATATAATCCTTCAGTAGATCCTGCGCTCGCGCTCTCTATCATTGCTTCGCTAATTTTATGATTGGGATGTTTTGGGAGACATTTTGGCTCTCGCGCATGCGCGTTATGTGAGTTAGGTCAGACCTTGTCTAAAGAGTATTTTGCAGGTGGTAAATTGGTTATAATATGGATCTCTTTTGTTTGTTCGTTTTTGTGTGTGTGGAACTTGAGTTTTTGCAATTTTTTTGATTGTGATGATCTTTATTTTCGCTGATCTGGCTTGATTTGGTTGTTTTCTATGTGTATAATATCGTGTACGGGTATGTCTATAGACTTGTATTGTTATTTACACATGGATGGTCTCATGTCTGTGATTTGAGATTGCTTGGATTCTGTACTTCCTGAGATGAGCCAATAAAATGCAGGGATAATGGTGGTAAAATTTGACAGCTTGAATCGAGTTTTACCAATGTTCTAAAAGTCGCTAGGCGCTAGTCGGGCGGTCGGCCACCTTCGAGCGATTAATCAGATAAATTGGCGATTAATCAGTGCATATTAATTAGTAATCAACGATTAGTCGTTAGTTGGACCTAGTCGGATAGGCTCCGCCACAATTAATCACCGATTAATTCCTTGTTTTAGAACACTGAGTTTTACATTTGGTGATGTTTGGCAACTTTGAATGTGTTAAACTGACAAACTGTTAATACCTCAAGTGTAGAACCTTCTCGTTTAGAGATTGAGCTGTATCGGCGTTTGGCCAAGCAAGTGACCACGTTTTTTTTTGGTGTGGTTATTTAGTAGTTTTTGCATGACTATAACTTGCTTTTCCTTTGAATGCGTGCAAATGTTAAATTCTTCGTGTAAAGGTTAGATGGTTGACCACGGAGCTAATAATAGTTCTCAAGGAGTCATGGTTTTGAATGTTGTTTTTGTGGTATACACAATCTAACAAATGTGTCATATCCTGAAAGGCTGAAAGCAATTGATCTATGATACAGCGACCAAATATTTGCAATCAGTACACTTGGGAACTTAAGTGTGCTGGATATTGCCCCATTGAATTTGAATGTTGAACCTTTTCTAATAAGCAGAAAAAAACAGGATTACTAATGCCTCTCATTCACAGGTTTTGAAAGTATTCCCATTTCCAGTAACCGTCACCACAGTTCAGTTTGCCGTTGGGACTGTACTTGTTCTTTTTATGTGGACCTCCAATCTCTACCGACGACCAAAAATCAGTGGTGCACAGGTATTTTCGTATGGTTCAATATGTATTTATGTTGCTGTAATCATGCTGACTCTGATTAATTAGTTTACTTCTGTTGACAGCTTCTAGCAATCCTGCCATTGGCAATGGTGCACACCTTAGGCAACCTTTTCACGAATATGAGCCTGGGAAAAGTTGCCGTTTCTTTCACGCACACAATCAAAGCCATGGAGCCATTTTTCTCAGTTGTCCTCTCAGCTATGTTTCTAGGGGAGGTTTGTATTTCAATTGCTTCCCATTCCTTCCATGTTTTTGATAGGTATGTGAGGGAGACCCAAGCTTGAGATCTTTCTATTTGGAGTGAGACCTAGGTGTTGGGGTGTCCCCTAGGGGATCCTGTCATTTTGTTTCTTCTTCGACGTTTGTGGAATAAGGATGGAGTCCCACATTAATTCCCGAATGGAATCGTAGTTAGTAGACCCTATTTATGTGTCATCTTCATTGCCATGCTTTGAAACAGTGTCTGAGTAACTTAATCTTTACCCGCTGTGGAAAATTTTAATTAATGAACATGTACCTTTGGTACTAGGCTTACTGGCAAATATGCATTACCGACGAGTTGGTCTAAGTCTAACCATTTCCTTCTTTGCCTGCCCAAACAGATACCCACTCCCTGGGTGGTTGCTTCTCTGATACCAATTGTTGGTGGAGTGGGACTGGCGTCAATGACCGAGGCTTCTTTCAATTGGTGAGTAACTACACCTGTATTTGCTGTAAATCACTACCCACCTTTTTGTTGCCTAATACTGGATGGAACCGAACAAAGTTTTAAATAGAGAGGAAATGTTCCTCTGCCTATAGGTACCTTCTTACCTGTGTCGAGTTTTAGATTATATAAGAATCACTTTGATTATTAGTAGTTGAACTGTTATCCTAGATTCTGATTATTATTTCTTGTAAGTGAAACAGGGCTGGGTTTTGGAGTGCAATGGCTTCTAATTTGACCAACCAATCACGTAACGTCCTTAGCAAAAAGTTTATGGTTAAGAAAGAGGTATTCACTCATGGTTTCATTTCGACAATAATTTTAGAACAAAGTGCTTTTTTTACTTCAATGTAATTGTTTGCGATTACCTATTTTGTAGGTATAGTTTGTTCTTTTATTGATTGTTGTCAAGTGCTAGAGAATTTGTAGCACAGAGTGCATGCAGTGGAACAGTTAATTTCTTTTAGATGTTAAGTACTTGCAAAATGTAGTGAGCAATAGATAACTCGTCTTTGATTTGTTTTTGCCTTTTTAAATTTCTTTTTCTCAAGGTAATTCTTTTTCTTTATTGAAGAAGAAGATTTTGTGTGTTTTTTGGTTTTTCTTCTCAAGTAAGTGATTAGTATGTGTTTGTACAGGAATCTTTGGACAACATCACTCTCTTCTCAATTATAACGATTATGTCCTTATTCTTGCTGGCTCCTGTTACTTTCTTCATGGAAGGAGTCAAGATCACACCTTTATACCTGCAAGCAGCTGTGAGTAAATTTGAAATGTTAACAATAGATTCTATTCAGTTATTTATTTGTCCACATAACGTACATCTTTGTCATATGTAATGTCCTGATTTTTTTGGTTTTGCTTGTCAGGGACTGGATGTCAGACAGGTTTACACCAGGTCTCTCCTTGCTGCACTCTGCTTCCATGCATATCAGCAGGTAAGAAATTTATTTCAATATTGGTATTTTATTTATTCTTTGTGCTTAGTTAAAAAAAATATGTTTTCCTAATGTTCTCTTTTTCAAGTTCCGGATGCGTTATGGTCCAAATTAAAGGTGACAAATATTGCATTGTCTGTAACTTGAATTGAACTGTGAGACCCATCCTACGATGTTATAAAACCATCATATTATCGGTTGTTAATGAAAAGTATCAGACAACCGGAAAAGGGGGAATGAAAAGAACTGCGTAGTAGGGTTAAGACACTCTGAATAGAGGATTGTCAAGTGCTGTCAATAATCACTGTTACTGTGTTACATATGCTTTTGAAAATAGATATGACATTATTGGGTGATCTTCACCGTATTTTGCTTGTTGATGTACTTCCACTGGAGAGAAGAGTTTTGACTCCAAAAAAGGCAAGAGTGTGTCTGGTGCTATCATATGTAAGATCACGCCTGCATTTAGGAGGATATTTGATCATATTTCCCTCTTCAACAAGCCGGTGGTGAGTTCAGCTCGGTATGGAAGGAAAGTAACAGTTAGAGAAAGATTCGGCGAGGGATTCTTTTTTTCATGGGTGACAGAATGCTTTGCGTAGAATCATATGATCTACCTTAATAACAAGATGACAAATGGATCCACCCAAAAGTAATGACTTTTTTATCTCGTTCCGGTCAAATTGATGATGACCGTGTCCTCTGTGGCCCTTACAATGCTTATTGTGTAAGTTCGGTTTTTCTGTTGTTCTAACGCCATAGTTCTCTGTTGAGCCATTGTTGTGACCTTAAAACAATGTGTGTAATTGGCAGATCAAACTCTGTTTTAATTGCAATTCTGGTGATTCCGATTGTAGTATGTAAATTAACCATGACTTGTATGTCGTTGGTTCCTTATTGGTACAAGTTAGAGGTCATATTTTCTTTTTGCGATTGAAGCATAGATGGCGTGATTACTGAAGTAGTGTGTAATGATCAGTTTTGGAGATTCTGTGCATTACCTACTAAATGTAACAGGTAGTTCCAAACACAAACTTGCTCAGCATCATCCATTCTGAAGTCTTCCAGCTTTATATATTTTTCTTCTTAGCTTTTCAGGTTTCAATTCGTTTATTTTCCCCCAAACGTATTGTTATGAACTTATCAGGTTGTTTCAAATTCAGTGTCTTAACACTCAATGCTCCACGTTGATGCATGCCTTAACTAGTAAGCTCATAGCCACTGACATAGTAGAGTTTATGCCATGAAAGCTCAAGTTATCCACATGGCTTATAGAACTTTCCAGTATTTTCACGATGTAAAGTTTCTAAGAACATGCTTATAATGTTCTTTAACTTCAACTTACCCCTCTACTAAAATTATCTATTTGTAATAGTTGTTTTTTTCATAGAGAGGCTGATCTGAGCTTGTCATGCAGGTTTCATATATGATATTGCAGAGGGTATCCCCAGTTACCCACTCTGTTGGAAATTGCGTTAAGCGGGTGGTGGTTATTGTCACCTCTGTTCTCTTCTTCCGGACGCCTGTTTCATCTATCAACTCTCTCGGTAATGATTACTTCCTCTTGAACTCCCACAAGCTGTGGTAATGTTTATAACAAACTACAGTTTTCTGTTAGATCTGGAAAAAATGGTTTTCTCATAACTTTACATATACTACTAGCAGGTCTCTTCTCTAAATTCTTGCAATTTTCCTGCTTTTTGCTGCAGGCACTGGTGTGGCCCTGGCTGGAGTATTCCTGTATTCAAGGGTGAAGCGCATTAAGCCAAAGCCAAAGTCAGCTTGAAGTCCTCATTTTTGAGAAATTTTGCTGGTAACTTGGGGGGTTAGATTGGAGATTCCAGAACTCGGTTGTACGTGCTTAGGTTGTTTCCCCTTCTTTTTTGTCTTTCGAACAGTTTCATTCTTTAACTAGGTCCCCATAATTTTACCAGCTGCGGGTAAAATCTTTTCTGTTGTGTTCTGCTTTGGTAGAAGTTGTTTTGGATGTAGAATTTACTCTACCCCTATTTGGGAGAATCTTTTTTCAGGAAAGGGAAACTTTAAGCAGATAAAAATGTCGCACTGTATGCCAAAATGGCCTAATGCTTGGCGGGTTTCTGCGCTTGTTAAATTTGTGTGGAAACGCCAAGAAAGCGAGCCCTACGGCTTGGGCCCTATTTCCATGTACCTGTAGCAGTTCTCACTTCTAATATTTCTGAGTTTTGATGTATATATGTAGTTAAGAACCTGAAAATATGTTGTTTCCCTCCAGTAAAAACAAAATAAAAATTAAGGGCATGCAAAAGAACCGATTAACCATTTAGAACCAGTAAATTTGGTTTGGTTTTTCAGGTAACAGGTTTGGAAAGGATTAACTACTTTGATAGTGAAGGTTGTGTTTCGATGGTTTCTTTGGCACTTCTTGTAGGTTCAATTATTTGTACTAACCATGTTCTGTTAACTGAAAAAACAGTTTATGGTTCTCTAAATCTTGAATCCGTATAAATTGTTTGGTTTTTGGTTTTTCATACGGAGTATACCTCTTTTCGTATAAAAAAAAATACGCGGAGTATACCAGAACCGATGCGGTCCATGTTGACTCCTAAAAGAGATAATTGCAGGTGTCAAAAAAATTTGAGACAAACGTTAGAATATGCTCGGCGAGAGAACAGTTTCGGCCAAGGTTGACAAACGAACAAAGCTTGATTATCCATGCTTGCTTGCATGAAGAAGGATTGGCTTGTTGGTTTTTGGGCTTTGTTCTCCTGAAAATGCCCCCTTTATCTCTTCATTTTAGTGATTTGTCGTGAGGGAGGATTGAAGGGGGCATTTTTGGTCGTTACACAAACTTTTGGGTGGTGGCCCACGAGTACTATTTGTGTACTGTACTGTAGCATGTTTTTACAATTTACTTTAATGGGTTTTTCGATTCAACTTTTCCCCTCTATGTCCTTTTTTCTTCTTCTTAGTTCCTTTCTTTTTTGTCCTTTGCGCAGGGTTTCTTTGGTAAAATCAGTTGGCCCAAAATCTAGCGTTGCTTTTTCTTCCCCAAGCCACTCGGTGATTCGTGCACCGAGAATCCTTAGAAATTTTTAAAAAAAATCACATCTTTCCAAGATTTTCTCCCCAAACTCTTGCATGTTAGATCTTCTGTGAGATCGAGGGAGAGAGGGAGGGATCAGAATCATTCAAAAATCTTGCAAATAATCAAATAAAGATTTGATTTTGTTTCTGGTTCTGATTCTCCACTCCACATACATAATTCAAACACAGAGAGAGAGTAAATCAACCAAGGATTTGATTTTGATTATGAGGATTTAATTTTGATTCTTATTCTAGATTCAATGATGAAGAAAGAATGTGAGAACTTGAACCAGTTGAACACAGGTTACATAAAGTGAATTGTGAGGAATCCAATGAGCACAGAACGACGTGCGCACCTTTCACTAATCTACCACTCAGCTCGTTTGTCAGTCTTATTTTAGTACCGGGCCTTTCGGCCTTTAAATTCAGCTTAAAACTTTAGAAACACTCACGTCATGGGCTTGGAGAGCATGAGAAATCCAAGAATATGATCGCCATGCTTTTACAGGAAGCCCAAATAACTCCCAATCAACCTCAAGTGGCAGCGCAGATCAAAAAAAAAAAAAAACCTTCAAGTGGCAGCGACAATCCTGCCCCGGACCCAATAGAAATGAAGGAAAAACCTTTCCGAATTCAATTTTTTTTTTCCGCATTTATCTAGTATACGGATACGGGAAAGTGGAGATGTTTTCCTTCTTCCTCACCTTGTATCAAAGTTCACAACATAGCTCAATGATCAATTGCAAAGTTCATCATCCAATTCAACGATTTTAGTGTTGGGGACATTTTGCAGAGCATGGGCCCCCTATGTGGTTATCAATCTCTATCAGTGCTGGCAATAAAAGGAAAGCCTATCTGGGATAACCCCATAAAATTTGGACCAACTTGGCCATTGTCAGTCGTAGTGGAAGTTGATGCATACATCCCACTAACTTGTGTACCCTGGCTGGTCATCTAAATTCACCGCATCTAAAATCACACAATTTGTGTGCCTTGGTTTCGACTGTAGGACTGTTACTCGATTATCAAAAATAAAAAATAAAATTTCACTATATCTAAAATCACATAATTTTCGTGCGGGTGTGTGAGCAGGAGAGGGAGCTCGAGTGCGAATGTACCTTTGAAACACATAGTAAGCTAAAATTCGCGAGAGCGAGGATTAAGAGCGCAGTGCGAAGATTGAGAGCAGAAGCGCATTGCATTTTCGAGGATTATGTGACTAAGCACCATATTCATTACTCCTATGCCATCTTTGCATATCAATCTGAATCACCCTTTAGGTTATGTTTGGATCATAGATTTGTAAAAGAATTTACGGAGGGAAATAAAAAGCTTAAAGGGAAAGATAAAAAAAAGACAAGGAATTGAAGAAGCTAAATCTATTTCTCCTTTCATCTGGTTTTTCTGAACAAATCCCTCCGAAAACCCATGAAACAAACATGGCCTTGCTATGTTTCCAACCCATGCAGCAGATATCGATATATAGTGGCACTTAGAACTAGAGTTTTGGTATCACTGCAAAAAGTAAAATGCAGAAGCCAGCAAGAGAAAACAAAAAACAAGGACAATAATATTGAGAACAATACAATTCAACAGGAAAAACAAAAAAAAGTTTTTGTCTGGGACAAAAAAAATTCGACCGAAAATACGAAAGGCAAAAATTTCTAAGTGTGAAAATATAAATTTTTTTTTTGAGGCACGAGAAAGACCACAACTAGGAAAGAGTACAGGCACGGGCGAAAAAGTAACAAAGAAGGTCACCTAAATCTAAGTGACGACATTTTGGCCTCCACATAGCAGAAGGGATTTGGATAATGTGTTTTGCTGCTTTTGCATACCAATTTCTATGTGCTGAGTACCAAAAGTAAAAATTGTCAACTTTTATGTAGAGCTCAAATCAAGAATTTCGAATTCCAAATACCTCCGGATTCTCTATGAATTTCACATACCTCCGGAATCTCTGACAGTATGACCACAAGGTCGTGCCTAGCACTCTTCCTAAAAACAGACATGTAAATGTTTCCGAACTGTGTCAATGTGTTTGTGTCTGTGCTACGTAGATACTCATTCATCGGCTTTGCAGAGTTCATGATGCAATGCCTAAGGAATCCCATGATCCTGAAAACCCTAATAATGTTGGGAAACGATTCCTAGAAACCAGTAATGACGCGTACAGATTAGACAATAAAAATTGCAAAACCCTGTAAGGCGGAATTAGGGTTCTACCTTAACTCCCTGCGACACGATCCCTAGTTGAACTTGTTATAGCACGCCTTACTATAAACCACGAATACTTCTCGACCATACGTTACGATCTTCTATCGTATCCCCTGCACATCTAGAGCACGAACCGAGTGTGGACTTTTTCGTGATCTGTTTGCTCTCTCTAAGCCTGCCTCTATTTCGTGAATAGCATAACGTGTATATATAGGGCTATGATAGGGACCTAATGAGTAATAAGTCTAGCCTCCCAGTGTAAATAAAAAAACCTAATCCCAGGATTCTATTTCTTATTTCATTAATTATAATTCACCTCACTACAGTATTATAATTGCACTCCCGTCTTTATCTCAATTATATTACGAGCTTCATGATATTAAAGACTTGTTTATCTCTCCACCACGTTAAGATTACAGAGATATCCGTTGATTAAAATAAATTACTAACAAATAATAATCAGAAAACCTGGAAAAGTAGAAGCACAAAGGAAAGAATCTAAAAAGCAATCAATTTATGGTTCAAAAAGCCACTGCAGGGTACCATGTGTATGACTTCATTGTCATGCAGTTCAAATCAGTGCCAACTTTGGGGAACAGTACAAAGGATAAGGAATCCACAATAGAGACACTGGAAACCAGGACTAAGCTAGATACAAAAGAATGCATGTTATATATACACACACACATTGTCACTGTATCTACACTAGCGAAATGCATCGGTATTTTGTATGAAAGTCTCACTGTTTCTTACAATCTGTTAACATCGAGAATTATGCAATGTCGAAGGATAAGCAAAACCTAGAATCTGCATCAAAGAACCGCGTGTAAGTGACTGGTAGTATACCAATTACTTGTGGAAGAGGATCACTAAGGCTCCATTCAGAGTGGAATGAACAAGCCCAAGAAAGGGTTCTGTAAAACACAAAAGAAGTTATGTTGAAAACATAATAGTGGAACGAAGTTTCAGGAAATTACTTGGTTATCTGGTGGAAAAGGAGTACTTACTTAGAATATCGTGATGAGGCTGCCTTTTGGAAGTGTCGTGCTCGCCTCGTAGGATGGTAACACTACTTCAACAAAGCATGCCCAATATGATGACCACATTGACACAAATCTTAAGCACAGTCTTCATGTTTTGTTTTGGTTTGTTCAGAAAATTTCCCTTTTTTGCTAATGCTTTAAGCCAGGATGTGATGTATCTATCCATCTAAGTCATTTGTAACACAACAATCACTGAACTAAACTTGGAGCTAGCTGAAAATGAGACATATCAATGGACATGAGGAACGGAGTTCTATTGGAATTTTATGTCAAGTTGTCAACTACTTTCTTTCGTCTCTATCAATCACAAGCCACGGCTTAACAAGTTATGTGCCACATTGTTCATTATTTTGGATAGGAATTTAAGATGGTGCAGATTATAGAACCTTTGCACAATTGAGTGGTTCTTATTTTTTTCCCTTTTGTCGTATTATAATTTGTTTTAGATACATTGAGTATAATCAAGGAAGATCACATGATTAGCGGTTGATTTCATTTCATTATCCCACCTCCTACCAGTCATGAGTCCAGTGATTTTTT